>NC_053495.1:172564524-172883563 GCF_905171775.1 Rana temporaria
GAGGTGCACATCTGAGGGAACTGTGGGGACTCCTGGACTAGTGAGGGGGTGGGCTTTGCCAAGGAGACTCCAGGATAGGGGGGGTTGGGGTGGGCTCAATTTAAGGGACTCCAGGACTGGGGAGGGGTTCTCAGCCGAGTAGATTCCGAGGTGGGGGGCTTTTTTTTACCCTCTTGGGTCTCTGCTGAGGGAATAGGGAGGAAGGAAAGGGGCTCAGCTGATGGATGGCAGAGATAATCAACCCGGTAAATGCAAAAGGCCTCAAGTGCGGCCCCTGGCATATCCAAAGGGCCACATAATGGAATCTGTACTTGATATAGACAGCATATACATATATATTTAATTTTGCACACCTACCCTCTTCTGGGCTATTCTGGTGCCATCTCTCAGAATACTCAAACATTTCCTACAGATGATCACATGACATAACACCACTTCCTCTTTAAATACAGCGGTTCTGGTATTGATCCATTTTAGGAACCACGAGTCTGATGCCAGACCACAACAAATGCTTGTGCAGTACTGTGTGGGAAGAAAAGTGTCAGGCCCAGTTTTTAATGCACTGGGATGTGTTGGCAGTCCATTAAAAAAAAAAAAAAAAGAGCTGCCCGAAGCTCATTGCAGTCCTATGGACAGGCGTATGTAAACGCTGTCTATTTACACCCACCTACCTCCAGAGTCCATTCAGGTCCCTAAATGGACTACAACCTTTTCTGTTTTTCTGGACCGAAGGTTCCATTCATCCTGGGTAAGGGCAGGAATCTTCTGATTCCCGCTGCAGCTCTTACCGGCTAGGTGCCGCCGCAGCTCTCGGCGCACACACAGCCAGTGATCACAGCATGTGATCGCTGGCTGTGGAAAGAGCCACGAATAGCTGCGGCCGCTGGTGACCTGTCACTATAGGGAAGAGGGCCAGAGCCGCAGCAGGAACTGTCACTATAATTTGCGCCGGCCTGAATCGCTGGTGTGAATGTAGCTTAAATGCGACAGATTTGGAGGTAGTCTGATGTAAACGGACAACAGAATCTGTTCTTAGAGCTGTAGCAGGTCCACCTGTGTCCATTGCACGTGAACTGCTCAGGCATGAGTGTCAAAAACACCCAACATCTGTCCCGTACCGATCTCCTGCTGATCGGAGCAGACTCCGCTCTGTGTGAAAGGAACCTTAATGCACAGGCAGTAACACCGCAGTGCACTGCAAAGCAGGCAGCTTAAGTAGAAAGGGAAATATTGCATTTACAAACATTTATTTACCACTTCAGCTCCAGAAGGTTTTACCCCCTTCATGACCAGGCCATTTTTTTTGCTATTCGGTACTGCGCTATTTTAACTGGCAATTGCGCGGTTATGCAATGCTGCACCTAAACAAAATTTATATCATTTTTTTTTTACACAAGTAGAGCTTTGTTTTGGTGTTTTTTGTTCACCCCTGGGTTTTTCTATTATGCAAAAGAGAAGCCGCTCTGCACGGCTTCTGAAAGATCGTTGCTATCGCTGTAGTAGTGCTGACTGGCTGGGTTCACACGTATGCAAATTGGATGTGGTTTCCCTGCATCCATTTCGCATGACAGGAGCGTGTGCCCGGCTCTCAATGGGCGGCCGCGGTTCACGTTGGAAAAGGGTCCTGTGCCTCTTTGGCTCCAATTTCAGGTTCAAATTCAGGCCAAAATTTGGGTCGGATTCACACCTAAATCGCTGTACAGGGACACACCGGACCCCCTGCTGGGACCCTGCGCCACCATAAGTGTGATCCCAGCCTTAGAGTGAGCTCGCTTATAGGCAGCTTTTAGTGAGCCTGTATCAATGTTTATTGCGCCTGTGCAGGAGGATGCTATTGCGGCACTGCCATGTGTGAGGAGATTGTGTGTGTGTGTGTGGTTTTTTTTCTGGCGCTCAGTGCCCAACGGGCCTCATGTTGCCTGCAGACTTTGCCCCCCCCCCCCCCATTTTTTATCTTGCACATAGAGGTTGAACTTGATTGGCCTGCATCTTTTGTCCCTCGTATCTACCTATTTAACTTTTTTTTTTTTTTTCCCCACAGGGTTTGGAGATCACATTCACTGGAGAACACTAGAAGATGGGAAGCAGGAGGCTGCCAGCAGGTAATGTCCTTACTGACTTAATTCGCTGTATTTGGGGCACTCATTTGCTTTCTTTAGCATGTCCTTAACCACTTCCTGGCTGTAGGGCATTATATGATGGATTGAAGCAGTTATACCGGGATGATGCCTGCAAGCTACAGGCATCATCCCGGTATCACAATTTACAGCTGGCGGTTCTTTTGTAGAAGCGATTTGGTCAGCTATACAGCTACTTGATCACTTCTACAGGTGGCAGAAGGGGGTCCTCTCCCTCCGCCTTTCACAGGCTCTCCTGTTCCATCAGGAAGCCTGGGACCACCAAAACCAGTGGCATCTAGTCAGGGCTGGACTGGGACAGAAATTTGGCCCTGGACTTCATTCAGACTGGCCCACTTTGACAGGTCTCTTCCATGGCGGCCGGCCACCCAAGCCCCCTCTCCCTCTTCACTAGCCATTCTACTTTATTAGAGTAGAACGGCTGGTACTGGTCCTCTTATAGGCAGTACCAGAGGGGAAGCTAGACATTATTTCACCAGGGCAAAGAATCAGTTTGGTGCCCCCCTTATGGGACAAGATTAGGCAGAAGTGAGAAACTCCCAGGCCATAGCTGTTGAGTCAGCTGTCTGTCCCCTCCCCCCATGCTCCTGTCATCCCCCCTGCTCCTCTGGTCCTCCCCCTGCTTCTCTGTTCCCCCCAGGTGAGCGCTGCGGAGAGGGAGAGGAGGTGAGCGCTGCGGGAAGGGAGAGACAGAGGAGCGGAGGAGGGCGGCGGTCTGCTGTCACTGAAGCTGGCCCACTGAGCCATCGGCCCACCGGAAAACTCCCTGTAGTCCCAATGGCCAGTCCATCCCTGAATCTAGTGCACTGCACAGAGGAGGAACTGTAAACAAGCAGTTGCTGGCTTGTAAAAGGAACCGGTTAAACCAGTCTCGGTTTCATAATAGGCTTTGGTGGCCAGAGGAGAGATATGGGGTCCAATAGACCCCAGATCCCTCCATAAAGAGGACCTGTCATTGCCCAAGCTATCACATGCTATATCCCTTGTTGTAGCAATAAAGTTGATAAAAAAAAAAAGACAGTGTTAAAATGAGTAAGCACTCCAGTCTCCCTGTGCTCATGTGCAAATGCGAGCGTGAGCACAGTCGCCTCCCCATCTACTTGCTTAAAGCGGGGGTTCACCCTTAGAGGGCACTTTTTCCCCTTAGATTCCTGCTCGTTTTCTCTAGGGGAATCGGCTATTTGTTTTAAAATATGTGCAGTACTTACCCGTTTACAAGATGCATCCTCTCCGTCGCTTCCGGGTATGGGCTTCGGGAATGGGCGTTCCTTCTTGATTGACAGTCTTCCGAGAGGCTTCCGACGGTCGCATCCATCGCGTCACGATTTTCCGAAAGAAGCCGAACGTCGGTGCGCAGGCGCAGTATAGAGCCGCACCGACGTTCGGCTTCTTTCGGCTACGAGTGACGCGATGGATGCGACCGTCGGAAGCCTCTCGGAAGAATGTCAATCAAGAAGGAACGCCCGCTCCCGAAGACCCATACCCGGAAGCGACGGAAGAAGATGCATCTCGAAAACGGGTAAGTACTGCTCATATTTTAATACAAATGGCCGATTCCCCTAGACCGAACGAGCAGGAATCTAAGGGGAGAAAAAAAAAAATTTAACAAATGGGTGAACTCCCGCTTTAAGTCTTGGATCGATCTGGCGCTGTACCCGCTGCAGCAGCTCTGGTTCTCTCTGCCCTCTCACAGGCTCAAGACAGCAGTGAGAGCCAGAAGCTCTGACTTCTGTCTATAAAATGCTGTGGTGAGGGGCTGCAGATGGCAGCACACAGCTCAGCTTGGGAGAGAGCCCGCAAGTGCGCAACCATAGAAAGTGGCTTCCTGTGGGGGCACACCGAGAAGAGGAGAGGGAAATTCCAGAAGAGGAAGTTTGGGGCTTCTCTGTGCAATACCATTGCACACGTTTTGCATTTTGGGTTAGTGTTGCACATGCCCAAGAAAGCTGTCTTACTACGGCTTAGATACGATTTATTATAGGTCCTGACAAGTAACCAAGTAAGGCATCTCTCCATAGCGGTGTCAAGGGTGAAGTTCACTTTTAGCTCGTTAAACAAAAAAGTGTATTTTTTTTTCTTTGCAGTGGCCTGCCGTTAATGCTTCTGATACATAAGACATGGTGTGGAGCCTGCAAAGGTAACAAAGTTCAGGATTCTACTTGTGCATAATTCATTATCCTTCTCTTCTTTAACGGCACATAGTAAGCCCAGTAAACATATGTAATACACCCTGTCCCTCTGCTGACGATGTTTCCAGCAACTCTTGCTGAGTATTACAGCAGCTGCTACAGCCAAAAACAAAGCGTGGTCATTCAGAAATACAATTGTTACATTTTTACATTGTATTTACCTTGTTTAGTTCATATTCAAATAAAAGAGGTCTGGTAAAGCAAGTGAGGGATTTTTTTTTTTTTTTTTTTCTGATTGAACTCTTTATTTCTTGGGTAACCTAAATCAGCCCTAATTATTGTCTTCCTCCCTTGGCTATTATTTAAAAAAAAAAAAATAGCAATTATAAAAAAATAAAATGGCAAAATTGAAGAAAATTCCTTTTTTCTTTTGCAATGCCTTTTACCAGAAAAATAATGATAATGTGGAATGAGATTGTAAATATATATATATATATATATATATATATATATATATATATATATATATATATATATATATATATATATATATATTATTATTTTAGGTCTGTATATACTTGGACACAGGCACACCTTTCATACTTTTGGCTCTGTATGCCACCAGAATAATATTAAAACGATCCAAGTGAACTTGAAGTGCAGACTTTCAGCTTTAATTCAAGAGGTTAAACATAAATACCAAGTGAACTGCAAACATTTCCATACAGTTCCCTCATTTTCATGGGCTTAAATGTAATTGGACAAACAAAATATAATCCTAAATAAAATGTTAATTTTTAATATTTTGTAGAGAATCCTTTACTGGCAATGACTGCCTGAAGTCTGGAACCCATGGACATTACCAAAGACTGGGTTTCCTCCTTTCTGATGCTTTGCCTGGCTTTAACTGCAGCTGTCTTCAGTTGTTTGTGGGTCATTCTGCTTTTTAGTTTTTGCCTTCAAGTGAAATGCATGCTCATTTGGGTTGAGATCAGGTGTTTGACTCAGCCATTGCAGAATATTCCACTTCTTTTCCTTCAAAAGCTCCTGGCTTCATTTGCAGTGTTTTGGATCATTCTCTATCTGTACTTTGAAGCACCGTCCAATTAACTTTTATGCCTTTGGCTGAATCTGGGCTGCCCTTGTATCTCTTAACGCTGCCGAATTTGTTAGGCTGCTTCTGTCAAATCAATAAGCACCAATGACCCATGCCTCCACCATGTTTTACAGATGACATTGTGTGCTTTTGCTTATGAGCTGTTCCAAGCCTTCTCAACGCTTTTTTTTTTTTTTTTTTACCATCATTCTGGTACAAATTAATCTTCGTTTCATGTGTCCAAAGAATGCTTTTCCAGAACTGGTCCGGCTTTTTTTGGATTTTTTTTTTTTTTTTGGCTTTTCTATTCTTCAGGTTTATGGATGGTTTGCACCTTTGGTGAACCCCTCTGTATTTACTCTCGTGAAGTCTTCTCTTGATTGTAGCTATTGACAATGATACGCTCACCGCTTGGAGAGTGTCCTTCACTTGTCTGGATGTTGTGAATAGGTTTTTCTTTAACAAGAAAGTTTTTTTAAGATATTTGAAAATACAAGCGGTAAGCAAGGCACATTGGGCAACAAATTCATAAAATCGGGGATTACTAAACATGTGAAACAGTATACATATCAGGAGATTAAGAATGGGTTTTTCTTTATTATAGAGGGGATCCTGCGATCATCCACCACTGATGTCTTCTGTGGATGGCCAGGCCTTTTTATGTTGCTGCGCTTACCAGTGCATTATTTTTTTCTTAGAATGTACCAAACAGTTGATTTTTAGGCCATTCCTAATGTTGCTGCGATCTCTCTGATGGATATGTTTCGTTTTTGAAGCCTTACAATGGCCTGTTTCACTTGCATGGACAGCTCCTTTGAACGCAGGATGTAAGTTCACAGCAATAGTTTCCAAATACTATATTTAGAATTAACTCCTGAACTTTTACCCGCTTAATTAAAGGAGTAGCCCACACCTGGCCAGCTTTTAATTCAATTGTTAAAATATTTTTGGCCCCTTGAAAAGGGGGGTGGCTGTTCTTCAGAGCTGTATTTCCTAAACCCTTCCTCCGATTTGGATGTACATGCCCTCAAATTAAACCTGAGTGTGCACTTTCAGCCCATATCCATTATACATAGCTTGAATATGTTTTGGTACATACCTGTGGGGGAAAGAAAAAAAAAATGGTGCCTGTGTTCATGGACCTAAGTGTGTATGTGTGTGTGTGTGTGCGTATTTTATTTGTACACAAACCAAAGCATATATAGCTAGCTATATTTTTTTAATAAAGCATTCAATATGTTAATTTTGATGATTATGTACATATAATCTAAATCTGTAGTGCAACATGAGAAATCTCGCTGTGCACTTTGGGACCTAAAATTTTTTTCTGGTAGTTGCATGTTGGTGTGGATAGTGCTGGATCTCGGCTAAAATATTATTCTTTATATATCTGTTAACCCTGCTGGTTGGATCCCTCTTAATCAATCTTTTCATGTTTTTCTCATGCAGCTCTGAAGCCAAAGTTTGCAGAGTCCAAGGAGATATCTGAACTATGTCACAACTTTGTGATGGTGAATGTAGAGGTGAGAGACCAACTGCTGCTTGTTAAAGGGTCACTAAAGGAATTTTTTTTTTTTTTTTTTAAGCTAAATGGCTTCCTTTACCTTACTGCAATCCTGGTTTCATGTCCTCATTGTTCATTTTTGCTTTGAAGTTGCTGTAATACTTCTCTGATCTCCACACTTCCTGCTTGTCTGTTTCCTTATGAAAAAACTCATGGGAGCTTCTCTCTGTGGTCCCTGATCAAGGAGGTGTGATTACTGTGTGTCTAAAACCCCTCATCACCAATCAGATTCCTTTTAAAAACAAACACTGCAACGTGTTTGTTTTTGTTCTGTGTGTCTCTGTACTTCACAGAAACATGAAACTAGATGAAAAATGAAAGTGAAACTGCAGGCACATTATATGATTGATTTTTATCTATTTTTAATCATTTTTAAAATAAATAAGTTAACTATTATGTCTCTATACCCTGTAAACTGTCATTTCAGCAGAAAATAATTTTTCCTTTACAACTCCTTTAAGATCCCATGGTTTATTAAAGCTGACTTCTGGCAGATTCCTTAAAAAAAATTAAAACCCAATTTTACTTTCATTTAAAAGTAATTGGATACATTTATGCATGAGCTAGTATAAGGTTCCCCCCCCCATTTGTTTGTGGCTAGCATCCTGTGTCCCAGCTTTGCATTTGGGAAACCACATGCTCTCTGCTAAATATGATTCTAGCTGTGACTTAAAGCAGAACTTCACCCAAAAGGGAAGTTTTTCTCCTTGCCCCCCATTTACATTTGCCACTTTTTTTTGGGGGGGGGGGGAGACAGACAGGTACCCTTGCCCTTATTTCCATTAAGATCGACACGGTGGTCTGAGCGGAAGTTTGGCCCCCTCTCCTTCACACATCACAGGTCCCAGAAGACTGCAGGACCAATCAAAAAGCACAGCGCGGCTTGCAAATGCGCAGTTGGAAGCTGGCTGTGAAGCCGCAAGGCTTTACAACCAGTTCCCCTTACTGAAAATGCCAGTGCCTGCATCCGAAGCCAATTAAAGAATAGGCTCAGGTGAGGACATTGCTGAATCCAGAGGCAGGTAAGTGTCCTTTTTTGGAAAGCTACAGTATTTGTAGCTGCTGACTTTGATTTTTTTGGGGGGGGAGACTGGAGCTCCTTTTTAAGCTGGCCATACACTAGTAAATTATTATTATTATTATCTTTCATTTAGTGGGATCAAATTTGATCATTTTTTCATTTCAACTGTAATGGAGAGAAAATTTGAAGGTGCAGGATGGAAGATTTCTAACAATTAATGTGGCTTTCGTTGGAAAAATCCACATTCATTCTAAAAACGACTATAAATAGTAAAGTACTTTCGAAAAACATTTGTCAAGCTTCTGGCATTGAAATTTAAAATGTACTGGTGAAATTTAATCTACCATTGTATGGCCAGCTTTAGCAGGAGCTGCAAAGGGACACCAGAAGCCTCATATGTAGCCTACTACCACAAGGAACATACACTTCTTCTTTTTTTCTTTCTTTTTTTTTATATACTGCCTCCTGGTTGTGTAACAAAAAAACAATGTGACAGTTTGTGGGCAGGTAGATGACACAGAATTTCAAATCTTTGGCAGATAGTTCTCCTGTGTTTGTTTGTGAAGGTTCTCATTTATTCAGGTTATGGTATAGCTATCAGTAATTATTTACCTTCAACTAGACTTGTTCTATGATCCTAAAAAAAAATTCTTAAGCAGGGTATACATGTATTGTAATACCGTCAGTTCATCAGGAACCCCCCCCCCCCCAATAACAATTTTATTGATCAAATAAAGTTAGTACATGCATAACTCGGTCTCCCATAAGAGGAAGGGTGCAGATAAAGACAACATAACAAGAAATCAAGGAGGCACAGTAATATTAAAACAGAGTGCTCGATACCTTTGGTTACTATAGTTTGCAGTAGTAGCGTGCGTATTGTTTCCAATAGTGCCAATGTGGCGGGGTGCGAACTTTCCCCTGTCTATAAGGACTGCCTGTGTGTTATAGCTAGAGTGATCAAGAAGCCTAACTGCTGCATATCTTGTTAAATTGGAGTCACTAGGGGACTCTCAAGTCATGGAGGAAAGAAAGAGAGGGGGACAGAAAGAAGAAAAGAGGGGGAAAGAGTAAAGGGACAGAGTATAGAAAGTGCCATCACTTCAGGCCACATACCGTCTCAAGATGGATCCTCCCGGCGGTGCCACATCTCCCAGACAGCGTCATGTGCCTCCATCCTGTCCCGCACCCTGGCTGTCATTTTCTCCATAGTCTCCACGTCCCTAATCCGGGCATATAGGGCCTCATGGGGAGAGCAGCGTTTCCAATGCAACGCCACCAAGCATCTCGCTGCCGTAATGATGTGGCTGGCCAGTTTCTTATATGGGGACGGGAGTTTTAGTGGTGTGAGACCCAGGAGGAAGTGTTTTGGGGATGGGGGAATCTTTTTGTCCAGGAGCCGCTCCAGCAATTGCCGAACAGAGTCCCAGAAGGGCTCCAATAAATGTGGAAACCAGCTGAATTTTGGTGTGTGTGTGTGTCCCTTTCTGTTCAACAAAAGCTGGTCTTTTGCTGCTGGAAAACCAGATTTCAATCAGCGAATGGCTGCAGCACTGATCTGTGTATTCTAACCAGGAAGGCAGGGGTGGCAGTGAGTCCCTGCTATCAGAATACAGTAGCACAGCAGGGGTGATTCCTGCATCCACGTATGTGTGGATGCAGGAGTTTATTTTTTTTTTTATTTTTTTTTATTTTTTAACTTCATTCAACCTGCTGGTTCCAGAATGCGTGTGTGTTTTTTTTTTTTTTTTTTTTTTTTTTTTTTAACTGCGCATCTCCTTCCTGCATGTGGGGTGCCATGAACAATTCATAGCATTGCAATTGCGATGCATGCATTTCTTGTGTTCCAGAAACACATGCAGAAATGGGTTCTGCACACGTTCTTGGAACACACAGGTGCGAGTGGAGCCCAAGGCTGGTCATCCGTTACACAATTTTCTGATACAATTTTTCATTTAAGAAAACCATATAATATGAGGTCAAGACTAAATACTTTCAATTTGTATGCAATCAGGCAGGCCCTTGCACTACATAGTTGAAGGTAAATCTAAAGGAAATTGAATAAGAAAATTGTATAATGTATGGCCAGCCTAAGGTGCACATATTGGGCAGAGAGGACAGCTAGTTGGCAAGGGGCATGAATGAGACCATCTACTATATGTCAAACTGGAACAACTTGCAACGTACCAGAGCTGCACTAGCCACTCAACTGATACCAGTCTCTGCCATATGTTGGTATGCATGAGCGGGTCTAAGAGTCCCAACTGCAGACTCCTGTCTTTGGAGTGTTGGAGGAAACCCCTGCAAGCATAGGGAGAACAAACTCCATGCAGATATAGTGTCTTTAGTATTGTTGGTGTTTTGCAGTGATGGTATTACTTTTTAGACTGGGGTTATGTAAACCTGTTGGCATTAGCCAAATGCATATATGTAGCAGCAGTGTGGTGGTGTACGGCTAGAATACCTTGTTGTATTGGGAGTGTACTCCCTGTGCCCCAAATACAGTGACCGAGCGGTCTCCTATAGCTTCCAGCCACTGTTTACAGAGGCTCCCGATTGTGTTGTCACTGTGCATGATAGGGAAGCCGGTCTGTTTCCTAGTGTTAAGAACCAAATAAAGGGCACTTCCTGCCTAAAGTGAAGGGTTGGGTTGTGTTAAAGAGGAAGTAAACCCAAATGGGGGGGGGGGGGGGAACCTGCAAGACAAAAGCATAATGAGCTAGTATGCATAGCATACAAGCTCATTATGTATTACTTGCCTCACATTGCAGCCCCTGCAGCAGTCCTAGTCTCCCCCTCTGGCCGCCGACATGTTGCCTGGGGCTTGCTTCCGGGTATCGTGTCACTCCCGCGCGCGGAAGTCGCCGGTAACGGCACATAGGTGCCATTGCTTCAGTTTGCCCAGGTGTGCATGTGCTGATTACATCGGCACATGCAAGGGACAGGGGATATCTCCTAAACCGTGCAGGTTTAAGAGATATAATGAGTAGCTACAGGTAAGTCTTAATATAAGCTTACTTGTAGCATAAAGTTGTTTTCAAGTGTTTACAACCACTTTAAGGGCTTTTACTTAAGATTAAAAAAGATATACATTTTAAAGGGTAACAAGCAGTTTATAATAATATTATTATTATTATTATTATTATTATTATTATTTTTATTTCTTTTTTGTTGCAATATGTGTGTGTTTTTTTTTTTTTTATTATTATTATTATTGAAATATCAAGATATACAATTTAAATGGGCTGAAAGGAAATGGAGGATAAATGATTGTATATTTTACTTTTGGAGGTTGATATTGCTTAGTCCCTGAAATTGATGCATCCAAACTCGCCAATTGTATAATTCCTAAAACTAACATTCTGACCTTAAATGCCTAGTGTGGTATATTTGGCCATAAATATAGTTAATGTAAAAGCATTTTTTTCTGCTAGGATTGCTGATTAATGTGCTTGACAGATTGTCTCGGTGACTAGTACTGCTGCCTTTGTTGGGTTTATACGGGAGTCTATGTATTTTCCTGGTACATGTGTGGGCTTAATTTTAATGATCCTATTTTGCTCAGCAGAAACAGAACATATTGAAAAGTAAATTGGCTTCTGCTTAAAAAAAAAAAAGTTTTGTTCTTGAACAACTGCTGTAGGTAATTATTAACCCCTTTTTGCAATTAGTATAAGAACTTGTACTTGACTCTTGAAATTCCAAGTACAGTAGAATGTAGACTAGGAGAGGGGCTACCCAGAAATGGAGGCTAATTGGACTGCACTACAGTGCACAGAGCATGTTGACAGGAGCAAATAGTAGAGATGAGCTCATCAGACTGCTGTTTCTCCTTTTACTATTCAGTCACAGAATAGGTGCAGAAAGGAGAACTTCTTAGACTACATATACACTCGCCTACCCTGACCGTGGCCGCGGGAAAGCGTAAAATGCGGTGAAACCGCAAACTCGATTTTTGATGCAGTCTTGCATTTTCCAGCCATAAAAACATTCCTATCCTGAGCACGATTATTCTGCATTAGAGAGGGAGGTTTAACCTCACATAAACGCTACAGCTCCTAGACTCTGCTAAAAGCCTATGTGTACATGGGCACATAGACTTTTATGGAGGTGAGTTTATGATCTTTGGTACCCTTTTGATACCCTTCTGGTGTGTGTGTGTGTGTGTGTGTGTGTGTGTGTGTGTGTGTTTTTTCTCGGATCGAATTGGAGGTAGGCAGGTGTAAACGTGGCTTTCCAGCGGGTTAGCTGCACTTTGCCATAGACCTGCAGGTTAAATCAGAGTGCATTTGGTGTCGCTCCACTTGACAGGAGTCTGCGCTATACAGGAAGCATCGGCTTATGTGGCTCTGCTGCGCAGCCACTTGCTTCCGCTATCGTTGTCTTCATTCACAACACTGATGCTCTGGGATGGCGTGTTGGCAAACCGCGATCTGGGCTTGCCAACCCACCATCCCAGAGAAGGAGGTCGCAGGCTACATCAGAAGGCTCTGCGGGCCACATGTGGCCACCGGTTGGGCACCCCTGCTATAAGCTCTGCAAAGCTCATGGTTCCTGCTGTTCAGAGAGCTCTACCACTGACTCAGTAGTGGCAAGTAGAGTGAGATTGCTGTGTCTGCAAAGAGAGCAATAGTCTCACTTTGTGGTTGGCAGGGGCAGACTTTTCTGAATTGGGCTGTGGCTTTTTTTTTTAAGAGGGGGAATCCTGTGGGACTTTGCACACTTTAGGCTCGATTCACAAAGCTTTAACACCAGCCTAAGACCTTCTATTGTTGGTCAACTGACAGTTATTTTCAGTTGAATTGAATGAGATATCAAAATTACAAACTCTCTTTTGAAAATAAGGGATAGTTTAATTTATAAATTTATATTTATAATTAATAAATATGATTATATTTAGATCATGATGACCAAGTGTCAACTATTTATTAATTTTTTTTTCTAAATCTAGGATGAGGAGGAACCAAAAGATGATGCATATAGCCCTGATGGTGGATACATCCCAAGAATTGTCTTCCTGGGTAAGTTACGATGATTACAGCTTCTATAGGCACAAATAATTGCCTGCATTGTATTAAACTTACCCTCTAGTCTGATTATCCCGTATTGTCCTGGTGCATCCTCTGTTCCTACATGCAAGCAAAAGGCCGTGGCTTGGTCACAGCCGACTGCTTTTTATGCTTGCCTTGCGGTAAGCGGACATCTTGTTGCGGCAGTGGGCACTTATTTTCATGTGTATCACCGGGTGTTGTGCATGGAATTGGATTTTCTGGATATGAAATACCTGTGCTAATTCATATTATTGTGGACAATATTGCTACCCACCTTGTGACTGATCTATGCAATAGCGGTTTAGACATTTGATGAACAGCTGTTAATGTGCACTATTCCCCAATTTTTGGATGTTTATTGGGGTTCAATTTACTCGATAATTTCTCATCCATTTTTTCTTTTTTACATTGACATTACTAACCCAGGTGATCAGGGTGTAATACCCAGTCTGGATATTGTGTTTTTGTTTACTGTGCACTGTTTTTTTACATACCAGCCCCTGGATGTCTATGCAATAACTGATTACCTTATTGGCGCAGCTCTTTATTTGTAGTTATTTGTATTTTTTGTGTTATCCCACCAGTGCTGCTGTCTTTGCTTTTTATATAAATGTATTTTATAATTTTATATATTTTTTTTTATCTGAGCGCAGATTTTTTTTCTTTGTTTTATTTGTGTATGTATATGTGTGTGTGTGTGTGTGTGTGTGTGTGTGTGTGTGTGTTACATACATACATACATACATACATACATACATACATACATACATACATACATACACTCGCTCTGTCAGGAGTGATCGCAGGTGCCCAGCCACGCGCATCAGCTCCGGGGACACGCTGCGGGTGTGCATGCACCTGCCAATATCGATGCCGATATACAACGATGGCGATTCACGTCGCCGTGCCAACCTGCTGCAGTACAACTACGGCGGCTGATGGGCAAGTACTTAACAGACGCATATCGGCATTGGCTACAGCAAATGTCATACACAAAAACCTCATCACATGCCTGACAAAGGGGTTCTCCGAGACTTCCGAAACCTTGCACTTTCTCTTGTGATTCCTCAATAAAAACTTTTGGCTGACATTTGAGGATCCTTGGTGTAATGGCAAATATGTGCATTTACCTGTGATTTTTTTCCAGTAACCAGCTGGTAGTCGCTGTAGCACCCACTACCGATGAGTCTTGTTGCCAAGAATGTGTGCGAGGGGATTATAGACGATGCACAAAAATCTTAACGTCAAGTACAGATAAATTGAAGGCCTGGGCCCCGGTGTAGATGAAGTATTCAGCAGAGCTTCCTGTGTACACAGCTGTAATATACCGTTTTTTTCCTCTTTTTTTTTTTTTTTTTTTTTTTTTTAAAGGAGGCTTTACTTCCTCCTTTAAAAAAAAAAAACACCCTGTAAGACAAAGGAATAATGAGCTAGTATGCACAGCATACTAGCTCATTTTGAAGTCCTTGCCTGAGATCGAAGCCCCTGCAGTCACCCTCGTTGCCATGTCTCTCGGAGTGACTTCCGCTCCAGCGCTGTGACTGGATGGAGCCGCGATGACCATTGCACCATTGCTTTTTCAAGTGATCTGGAAAACTCTTTTGCTTACCTGGCTGCATTTCAAAAATGTATGTCGCAAAAAGACATTTGTCATGTCCTCCTAACATGTTCTACTTGCCTGCTCTGTGCAATGGTTTTGCACAGAACAGCCCAGATTCTCCTTTTCTTTGTTTCCCGCTGGAGCTCCTGGATTCCTTTTGACAGGTAAGACAAAGCAAACAATATGAACTGTTGGAATATGTGTTAACATCACTGAATACATTTTCAGCAGCAGCAGCAAAACTGTATAAGGCGCTTGTGGTTTGCAGAATTATGAATCTTTTTTTAAAACCAATTTGTATTTTAGATCCCAGTGGGCATGTTCATCCAGAGATCATAAACTCAAAAGGGAACCCAAGTTACAAGTACTTTTACAGCAGTCCAGAACAAGGTATGTAAGATGGCTAATGCTAGCTGGGGGGGGAATCTTTCTGTGATGTATTTTTTTGGGCCTAGCTTGTACAGCTTATATCAGAAGCCCTGCTATTCTGGGACAGTGCATTTTTTGAAGTACAGCATTTATGGCCATCATCACAATTCAGTTTTAAGAATACAAAATTTTGAAGCTTGGTAAATAGAAAATCGCTTGTGATGGCTGCTGATTTTTGCCTATTGCTGAACAGGTAATTTGTGCAGAATGTAAGCTTTGTATTGTATTAAAAATACCCGAAAATCCCCCTCTCCCATAACTTTCTACACCCTTTTTGGAGTCCTTCCCCGTAGACACTGATGTCTATAATTTGGCACGCTGCTTTTTTCACAACCTTTTTTTTTTATTTTTCAGCTTCCTAGGCATGATCAGTTCACATGCTAAGATGACTGTCACTTTGTTTGGTACACAAGACATAGGCTGGTTTTCATCCCACAGCATTTCTAAACAGTCAGTTATGTGCAACCAGACCTTGGAATATATTTTACCTAATAGTGTGAAACCCAATAAAACCTTTTGAAATAATAGTGTGAAACCCAATAAAACCTTTTGAAATAATAGTGTGAAACCCAATAAAACCTTTTGAAATAATAAAGTGACAAAAAGTATAATTGCCTATAGTGAGATGGATGGAAAAATGACAAAAAGCCCACCACTGAACCAGCGTGAAACATATTAGATCCTTCTTGAAACGGACAGTATCTACTGTCTTTTATCACAATTTCAAAAACTTTTTTTTTTTCTGTTTTGTAAGATGGTGGGTAGGGCTTTGCGAATTATTATTTTATGCCCCTGACCCAAGTGTGCATCTAGTACTGCTGGTTTTTAACAGCGATACAGCCTAATGTTACAGTGCCACTTATTCCAAATGGCATACAGCTGGCTTGGTGGACATCACCAGTGCAGTCCATGAAAATTTTGGTTTCCAATGACTGGGAATTGGAGAGTATAACCAAACGGGTTAAGATGTCAGAGGAAACGAAAAAGTTATCCACTGCACCAATGTGAAGCTTAGTACAGTGGTCATCAACCCTGTCCTCAGGGCCCACCAACAGGCCAGGTTTGCAAGATAATTGAAATGCATCACAGGTGATATCATTTGCTGCTCAGTGATTGCATTATTCTAGTCTGCACCTCCCCAAGGTAATACATAAAACCTGGCCTATTAGTGCGCCCTGAGGACAGGGTTGATGACCCCTGGCTTAGTAGACCTTTTCTTAACAATGGAACCTACCACTCAAGAGAGGACTGTGCATAAAAATATGTAGATCAGTGGTTCTCAACTCCTGTCCTCAGGACCCATAAACAGACCTGGTTTGCAAGATAATTGAAACACATCGCAGGTGATATAATTTGCTGCTCAGTGATTGCAGTATTCTAGTCTGCATCTCCCCAAGGTAATACTTAAAATCTGGCCTGTTAGTGGGTCCTGAGGACAGGAGTTGAGAACCACTGATGTAGATGAATGTGTCTGGAGCTAGTTTGTTAAAGCAAGTAATAAACATTTTTTGTTCTCCCCCACAGTGGTTGAAGCAATGAAGGAAGCTCAGGAAAAACTCACAGGAAAATTTACCAAGAAACATGTTGAAGATGAGTTATAACCTCTGCATTTCATACATGGAACTGTTCCCCTGATTACCCCAAACTTTTATGTCACAGGGGTTGTAACCTTTATTCATATTATTGGACCTGCAGTACTGGTGCCGCCTTCTGTCCAATCACTGAGAAGGGATTGGGACACCTGTTGTGGACAGCCACTTGACCCGCTCACCAGTGTTACTTTGCTCAGTATTTGCAGAACACTGTCAAAATGTACTTTTTACAAGTACTGTACATTTATTTTTGGTGCAGATAAAATTAGGTGGGGGGTGAATTTTTAACAGTAATTCAAAGAGCAGTGGCATGCGCCAAAAATCACCAATTAGAAATCTTTTTAAAAGCAGTAATGAAGGGCAAGTTTAAATACGATTTCTGATTATTAGTAGTTACTGCGCACATTTTCTTTGCACTGTTTACCAGAAAGCCTAAAAAATGTTTTTTGTTCCACCACCTCTATACTGTTGAGACATTTTTGTATTTCTTTAGTAGCATTTGACTTATCGGCTCACTGGCTATTGACTAGCTGATACAAAGTGGCATGAGGCACAAAGCTTTTGTTGAGGTTTAATGGTTGGTTCATGCAGAACTGGTGTTTCTGTTTTGGGTGGTGACTGGTTATGTCATACCCTGCAAACTTTTTGCATAAGAGAAATATGTTAAAATGCAGATTGCATGACTTTAGTACTTCTCAATCAGACCTAATCATTTAGCTTATTTCAGGTCATTGGCTCATATTAATAATGACAAAAGCATTCTCGTGACAGTCAGGGAAGTAGAGTTTTCAGGGGAAGTCTCCAATGGCAACCTACATATGTCCTAGCTATGAGTTTCCTTTTGAAGCGAACACTTTCAGCGTTTTCCGAAACCATTTCTTCCTATCCCCTTTAGGTGGCACCATTTATGCTTCCTTTTTCTTTTTGCAATGCTGGGAACTAATGCAGGTGCTGGCAGCTTAAAAATGAAAAGACGTATTGGGTGCAGCATACAAAAAGAAATAGTTGATACTTTTTTTTTTTCTTCCGTTTTTTTTGATTTGGTTTATTCAGAAAAAAACGCAACTCTTCATATGATCTGTCATAAGTTACACATTGTGGCTGCTCCATTCTCTTTCTGGATCTGGCAGTGGTTGGAAATGACTGTTTGGTCCAAAAGTTATTCGAGCAATAATTCTCACTTGCATATTGAAAATTTTTATGTATAGACACAAATTTCTTACTGCAATATTCAATCCTAAATCAACCACTTGCTGCCATTTAAGGTGAGCAAACAGCGCTGTGCTGTTAAGATTAATTTTCTTGTTTCAAGTGTAAACTTTGAATGCCTTCATATTGATTCCAATAAGTATTTTTTACCTTATAAAATGCTCTATTTTTCTTGTACTATATAAAAAAAATTGCCAAGGATTACAAAAAACTAAGAATATTGTCCATAAAATAGAAAGCATTACCTCCCTAAGCAAGACTTTAGAAATAGACTTTCATTGTTTGGACTGCTGTAAAGTAATGGAAGTTGATATCTCAATGCTACAGTGGGTAACTGCACTTTGCAATTCATCAAAATGTGCTTTGTATGGCCTTATTAAATAACCCTGGCAATTCATTGCATTGGGTGTATTGTAGTCCTGGATGTTTAATGCATGTCTATCATCTGCCTTTATGCTTAGGAGGCATACAAAATGGCTAAACCATTGTTTGCAACTGACAGATATACATTAATAAATTCCAGCTGGATTAAATCTTTCTGTATTCCTAAATCCTCAGGTTCCTTTCATTTATTTTCATCATCTGTAATAGTCATGTATCTTGCTACTAAACCTGTGGTATGTATGGTAGAAGTGATCTTTACATATGTGATTTGGTGTTTTTTTATTACGTTCTTAAGCTTTATCAGTGATGGTCATTCTCCAGTACAGAATTGCTATATTCACATAAACCACCATTTGCAACCCATGTAAGAATTCATTATTATAGACTCTGTAGAATACAGTTTGCTTTTCACTGAAAAGCTATTGCAGACAGAATAAATCCTAGAACAGCCTTCTCTGCTGGAACACTTTAAATTTTAGTTCTCAAGTAATCCCTGGTAAAGATGATATCTACAGCTAATAGTACATAATGCTAGGTATTCACGAGTAGATTTTTTTTTTTTTTTTTCGTTCAACCAAGCGGGTTAAAAAAAACTAAAATAAAGTGAACTACTGTCTTCCGACATGGGGGCTACCTCCCCACCAGAACACACTGATCAACGCTCATAGCCATTGGCTGCAAGTGCTAATCGGATACTAGTTTCCTAGCAAGCCTGTTTGATAAAAGCCGGCCATTAGACTGTCTTCTGTTGGACAGGCTGCTGTACACACGGGCCAAATCTCAGATGGTTTCTGATGAACCGGCTGATTTTCGGCCCATGTTTACCAGCCTTTAGCTTGATCAGTCAGTTGAAAAATATAGGAATAAACAAAGCAAAAAACGAGGACCTGTCTTGGACTGGTGGTCAGTACATTGTCCCCCCTATACTAATAATGATTGGGGCCATGATGTTGGTGCCAGAACTATGCAAGCATTGTTGTGGTGGGGGAGGAGGAGATCAATGTCTCACAGTAACCACTACTAACCTCTGGAGGAACCCTGATTGAGAGACCGATGCCAGATAACCTTTTTCCATACCTGGCTTTCATTTGTAAGGTGCATCGTATCCTCAATTTGCTGAGCCACATCTTGCTTTCATGTACACTATATTACCAAAATTATTGGGACGCCTGCCTTTTACATGAACTTTAATGGCATCCCAGTTTTAGCCCAGGTTCACACTGGGTACGATTTGAGATGCGATTTCACATGTGAAATCGAATCTCAAATCGGCGGCATTTGCCGGCAATTGTCGGCAATGACGCCGATTTCAAAAAGTAGTTCCTGTACTACTTTTTGCGATTTCGGGCCGCGATTTACATTGATATCTGTGCAGAAACCTGCACAGATGTCTCTTAAATCGCGGCCGAAATCGGGACTACCAGCGGGAGTGAAATCGTGCGAGTTCAGCTGAACTCGCACGGCTTCACTCCCGCAGCCCAGTGTGAACCAGGGCTTAGTCCTGTAGAGCTCAATTTGTGCTGCACGGGTTAACTGCTTGTTTTGTTCTAGGGGAGAGGACAGTGGAGATGTTCTTACCTGATCCATAAGGTAAACTGTAGGAGATCAGGTCACCCCGTGTTAACTATGACATGAGGATAAGGGACAGACTTTCCCCATCTTGGGTTTTGTGAGGACAGAAGTTTGCCATTACATGATTCACTCAATTAAATTTAATAAGGTTCCTGTACACTCCATGACCCTGTCATGAGAGTATGAAAACTGCCATTGCTGTCGTCCTTTTTCAAATTATTAGTTGCTTTGCTGTTCCTGATTTTGAGTACTTTTGAGTCATACCTGAGATAAGCACGTTTGATGATTTACAAAAAGTATCAGAATTTCCTATCTCTATACCTGTTCGGGTTAGCTCTTCAGACTAAACAAAGGCCAAAACATTCAGCCTAATAGCAAGGCAACTAGTATTTAGCAATATCGGTCTTCATTTCAGAATTCTTATAAGAAAACCATGCACTGATGATGAAGAGCATAGTTGTGTGATGTGTTTTTATAAAAGAAAATGTACTTTCCCCGATGGTCAAAATGATACCTGGGCCAATTTTTATAATCCTGTTCTGTTACGAAACTAGATTTTGCCTCTGAATTTTTTTTTTACCTTTTTTTTTTTTTTTTTTTTTTTTAAATATGGACTTTCCCCAGAATCCCTTGTGTGAGCAGTTCATAAATCTTTTTTTTTTATTTCAATAGGTTTTATTGAATAATTATAAAGTATATACCAATACAATGTCGCATTAAAGAACATCAATTAACAAATATCAAGTTTAATCTTAACAATTAGAATTTATAATGAATAAATAATTAAATATGCATCTAGTATCATTGTAAAATAAAGTGTGAAAAAATATTTTATTAAATATTTAATGAATTGTAATGAAGGTTATTGGTCACTTATTGGAAATATTTGAATAACCAACAGGATTGCGATTTCCGGACCTCTAGCAAATACTGGTTAGTATTAAGGTATATGTGTGATCTAATCTTAAGTGTAAAGGATATAAAATTATGAATAAAGCAAGTTATAATTATAATCCATTTTTTTTTTTTTTTTTTAAATAATGAAATAAAATAATAAGGGAAAACTAATACAAGGTAAGAGCAGTTCATAAATCTTATGGTTATTGTTGAGGATCGTTGATCAGGCAGAGCTGCTGATTGGTCAGCTCTTCTGAATATCAGTCCCAAAAATAGAAACCACGTGATGAGGAGCTAGATCCTGTTTTTTATTAGAGACATTTAAGTTTTTCACAGTATAATACAGTCTAAATAGCTTGAACCAGTCTAGAGTAAAACCTAATCTACTAATGTAAATTTGGCTTTGGACTTCTGTCCACCAAACACTTCATTTATCAGCAGAACTGTACTTCTGCTTTTTGTTGGATCCTTTAAGAAGTGGGGTCTCCATGCAACTGCACAGGAAGGTTTTATTAAAATTATGGGTCTCTTCTCACTTATGAGAAATTTGTACAGCTGAGCCTGTCCATTGTGTTTAGGTTACACACTGATATATAATGTAAATAATGAATTCTTACATCATCATTGCCTACATACAAAAGATAAATTAAACCACATACTGTATGTGTGGAATATAATGGCCTTTCTGACGTGATACGGGTTAACTGGGCATTAAAATGTGTTGCTATTTATGTGTGATCCTGCATGTTTGTTTCCATGTATTGCCTTGCCTTTCTTATTCCAATGAAGAACATGAGTTTTGTAACAAAAAAATATATACAATTTTGTTAAATATATGTACATGTCTTGTTATTGTTCAAACTGGGTAACAGACGTGGCTTATGGAGGTCTAGAGAGCTACAGAGGCAAGGTAAAGACACTTCCTGGGTACAGGGTCATTTCCCTATCACTTACTGGGGGAGATTTGTTAAAACTGAAGCTTGCAAAATCTGGTGCATCTCTGCAAAGAAACCAATCCGCTTCCAGGTTTTATTATGCTTAAGCTTATTTCAGGACCTGGGCTTGAACCTGGGACCTCTTTTGTGTCTGGCATTGACTCTTCCCACTGGGCTATCTGGGATGCTGGATAAACCTATCTGATCCATTAGACTACTCCTGCTTGGTGTCTTGATTACTGTTGAACCTTGAACCCCTTGCTCCTCCCATGAACTTCCTATAAAAGCCTTGTCTCAGCACTTCCTTTTTTCCAGGTTATTGTACCTTCCCTGCCAGTGCCTTGCTGTTGTCTTTCCTGCTGCCATCTGTACCTACAACCACTCGTGATTAACCCTTGGCTTGTTCCTCGACTACGCTTCTGCCTGATCCCAACCTGCAAATAATCATTACCGACCTTTTGGCTTGTTTACTGACCACGCTTTTGTTTGATACTTACCTGCTCATCCTCTACTGAACCCCGGCTTGCTCACCACCTGGTGGGGCGATCCTGAGGACGTGACCTGGTGCTAACACGCAGCAAAATCCATCTCCACCATCAGGAGCTCTGGTGAACACCGATTAGCATTTAGACTCCGCACCTCAGGTGAGCCTGTGTCATCTGCCAGGCCTGTGTACCTATCTTTCTGGCTGGTGGTAGTCCTGCAACTGCTGTAGCAATTTGTCTTCAAGCCTGATGCCTGATCGTGACAGCTTAATGTATAGGTTGAGCGAAAATAGAGAGCTTACATTCCCCAAAATTGTGGTGAAAATCGGTAGATTTTGGCAAAATGCATTTTGGATCAGGCTAAAAGGTGAAATCGATATGGATTTGGCAGTTTTTGAAGGTTGTGATGAATTTTAATGGACTCCTGTGGGTTACCAAAACTCCTTTCAATTATCCTAGAACTGTTGTACCTAAAACAACCCATTTACATTATTTTTCTGTGAAATTGAGGCAAGCTAAAGAAATTGTTCAATGCACAAAAAAAAGGAAGAAAGCACAACTACAAAGTGCACTAAGTAAAATAATCTACCTTGAACACAGCCTCCCTAAAAAGAATAACACTAAACGAGATTTATTTTGACCAGATTTAACATGATTAGCCTAACACTTAATTGTGAGTTTCTATTTTAGTGAAAAATCACATATGATGAAATCATTATTGATGTACTCATGCCTACCTATAAATACATTGGGGAAGGGACAGCATCTTTGTGAAGGTTATTGTAGAGATACCTTTCCTGTCCATGTGACTGGTCTCCAACAGACTGGGTAATAAAGTAAAATCTCTCAATGCAGGACAGAATTTCAAGCTGAATACCAAGTATGGCTATTTTTGCATAGATGGCAGACAGGTGTATATTTAGTCCACAGGTTTAATGGCAGAGTGGAAACGGCAAACAATCGTAATTTATAGCTCATATGGTCTAAGCTGTAGTCTGGTTGCGTTATTTTACTGATCTTTCCACATAGAAATTGTTGGTATGAATTTGGCTCCAAATTAACACGTGCCGTAAAAGAAAATTCCCTTAAAATGTGAATCCAGCCCAAATTGTATTCCCCTTTTTGCTGGCAATCATTTTAGGGTAATGATCAATCACTACACTGAGGCTACTTATGGTATACTTTACACAGATTGCAAACATTAACCACTTAACCCCCGGACCATATTGCTGGTCAAAGACCAGAGTACTTTTTTGCGATTCGGCACTACGTCGCTTTAACTGAGAATTGCGTGGTCCTGCGATGTGGCTACCAAACAAAATTGGCGTCCTTTTATACCCACAAATAGAGCTTTCTTTTGGTGGTATTTGATCACCTCTGCGGTTTTTAGTTTTTGCGCTATAAACAAAAATAGAGCGACAATTTTGAAAAAAAATGAATATATTTTTTTACTGTAATATCCCCCAAAAATATATAAAAAAACGTTTTTTTCCTCAGTTTAGGCCGATACGTATTCTTCTACATATTTTTCGTAAAAAAAAAAATCTCAATAAGCGTTTGGTTTGCGCAAAAGTTATAGCGTTTATAAAATGGGGGGTATTTTTATGGCATTTTTATTTAATATTTTTTTTTTTACTAGTAATGGCGGCGATCAGCGGAAATATTTTTTTTTTTTTTTTCGGTACTGCGACACTATGGCGGACACTTTTGACACATTTTTGGGACCATTGGCATTTTTATAGCGATCAGTGCTATAAAAATGCATTGGATTACTATAAAAATGCCACTGGCAGTGAAGGTTAACACTAGGGGGCGGGGAAGGGGTTAAATATGTTCCCTGGGTGTGTTCTAACTGTAGGGGGGGTGGCCTCACTAGGGGAAATTGGCATCAGCATTTCCCCCACTGACAGGACCGGGAGCTGTGTGTCCCCTAGTGGCCTGCGAGAGAGCCGACGTAGAGCTACGGGCTCTCGTGCAGGAGAGCCAACCTGCCGCCGTAGAATGACGGCGGCAGGTCGGCAAGTAGTTAACAATAATTTACAAACAATCTCTCGGTGCACCAGATGTCTAATTAATTGATACTATATGCCGCTTGTGTAGCTTAAATCACAGACCGCCAATTATTACATTTGTACTATAGTTTGTCCAATGATTGAATGCTATCGTTGGTTGCTAATTGCAAGTGATTGAGCCTCTGAAAATAATTTTAACCTAATGCCTGTTACACATTATGAGATTATCGGACGAATGATCGTCCCATGTTTTTTTTTTTTTTTTTGCATGCCAATTTCAGATCGACCCTGAGGAGTTTACAAGTCACATTCTCGTACGACAGAATACATTTTTTGAAGTTATCTAATGTGTTTCAGTGTTATTTGTATTGCATTTACGAATGATAATTGTACTGGTTAAACAAAAATCGTCCGAAAAAATGTTTGTGGATGTCCAATTGGATAATATCGGATGAATTGTCATAATCGGCTCTCAAACGTGTACTAACAAGCCGTAAATCGAACGCTTGATTCGAAAGCAGTATTTTTTTGTGCGATATATTTTTTTTTAAAACATTGTGAGTTTGTTTTTTGAACACTTGATGAGGACAGTCTTCACTGTGTTCCTTGGTATATCTAAAGCCTTGGAAATTCTTTTGTACCCTTCTGACTGATACCTTTTTACCAATGAGATCCCTCTGGTGCTTTGGAAGCTCTCTGCGGACCATGGCATTTGCTGTAGGGTGCAACTAAGAAAATGTCAGTAAAGACCTACTAGAACAGCTGAACTTTTATTTAGGGTTAATCGGAGGCACTTTAAATGATGGCAGGTGTGTACTGGCTCCTATTTAACATGAGTTTGAATGTGATTGCTTAATTATGAACACTGCTACATCTCCACACCTATGCAATCCCATTTATTTTAGTTTTTGTACGTTTAGTCTGAAATTATTTAACTTTTTTTTTTTTTTTTTTTTTTTTCATCACAGAAACCTTACATTTTAAGAGGGTGTGTAGACTTTTTATATCCACTGTGTGTGTGTGTGTGTGTGTATGTATGTAATTTTATTGACATTGCCTACATCTGTTGGAGAGGAAGGAGGTATGTCCCTTTTCATTAACTTACTCTGCAGTCTGTAAAATCTGTTAAATTTCTGTAAATGACGCTGAAGAGCTCTAAAATTAAATTAACAAAACCTATGCCTGTAAGTGGTAATTAACCACTAGCCGACCAGCCACCGTCATTATACGGCGGCAGGTCGGCTCTCCTGGGCGAAAGCCCGTAGCTATACGTCCTATCGTATAGCCGCCACTAGGGGGCGCGTGCGCGCCGCCGGAGGCGCGCGCCCCCCGCTCGCCCCCGACTCCCGTGCGTGTGCCCGGCGGGCGCGATCGCCGCCGGGCACACGCGATCGCTCGTTACAGAGCGGGGACCGGGAGCTGTGTGTGTAAACACACAGCTCTCGGTCCTGTCAGCAGGGGAAATGCTGATTTTCTGTTCATACACTGTATGAACAGAAAATCAGTGTTTCCCCTAGTGAGGCCACCCCCCCCCCCACAGTAAGAACACACCCAAGCATACTTAACCCCTTCCCCGCCCCCTAGTATTAACCCCTTCACTGCCAGTGGCATTTTTATAGTAATCTAATGCATTTTTATAGCACTGATCGCTATAAAAATGCCAATGGTCCCAAAAATTTGTCAAAAGTGTCCGAAGTGTCCGCCATAATGTCGCAGTAACGAAAAAAAATCGCTGATCGCCGCCATTACTAGTAAAAAAAATATATTAATAAAAATGCCATAAAAATACCCCCTATTTTGTAAACGCTATAACTTTTGCGCAAACCAATCAATAAACGCTTATTGCGATTTTTTTTACGAAAAATATGTAGAAGAATACGTATCGGCCTAAACTAAGGAAAAAAAAATTTTTTTTTGTATATTTTTGGGGGATATTTATTACAGCAAAATGTAAAAAATATTATTTTTTTTCAAAATTGTCGCTCTATTTTTGTTTATGGCGCAAAAAATAAAAACCGCAGAGGTGATCAAATACCACCAAAAGAAAGCTCTATTTGTGGGAAAAAAAGGACGCCAATTTTGTTTGGGAGCCACGTCGCACGACCGCGCAATTGTCAGTTAAAGCGTCGCAGTCCCGAATCGCAAAAAGTGCTCTGGTCTTTGACCAGCAATATGGTCCGGGGGGCAAGTAGTTAAGGCAAACAAGAAATATTTGTCAAATGTACCTGATTTAAAATAATTGTTACCACTGAAAATACATAAAGAAAATATAAAATGTATATTTCTTTTTACAGCCTAAGAAATTTTCATTCATAAATTAATTCATTCATCGTCGCCTTCGTTCCCAAGAGTCATTTTGATTTACCACCTAACCTAGCAATGAATTTATATTGAAATAAGGAAGTAAGTCAGTTGCTTGGAAACCTGTACTAAATCCTGCACAGCTTGTGTACAAAAGGTCACAGGTAAGAGGCTTTTCCTGGAAGATCTATTTATAATCTTGTTTGTCAGTCGGAGTCAGTGTGCTATAGTGTCACCTTATGGGGGGGTCAAAATGCAGGAGACACCTGTGTGATCGGCTGCTATTTCCACGCGTGAATGTACAGCAGGTTACACCACCTTCTTCTTCCTTTTTTTTTTTTTTCTCTTCTTGTCTTGTTTTCATTACAGGGGGATATGCAGTTTACATTTCCAAATCCACAGCTAAAAACAAAAGATGGGATGTGGTTTTAAAATAGGGAGCTATTGTTATGACTAAATATGCCTGTATACCAATAGGACCACCTGGAATGCATTTACTGCTAGCCTTGCACCCCTCAACTTTTGGATCTAGAAGAGTGTATTGAGCTGAACTCAGCCATGCCAACTCACACATACTGTAGCTTGCATCGTTCAAGTTGAATTTAAAAGTAACGCAAACAATCCCAAGAACATGGTGTGGGTAGCTCAAAAATGTTTGGCAAAAGTTCTGTATAATCCCAAATGCTCAAACTCGGTCTCCCATTACCTACTGGCCCATGTCCCAGAGAAGCCATTCTGTTCCCGACTACTCCATGACCGTGAGATGAAAGAAAAATCCTGGATTGCCGCACTCCTCAAACGATGTCTTTATTCAAAACATGAAACAACAACAAAAATTCAAATGGAAAAAACAGCCAAAATTCATGCAGTCAACCAAGAAGTGGATTAGGAAAAAAGAGCTGACATGTTTCGCATCCTGTGATGCTTACTCGTAGCACTGTTAGTGTTTTTTAGATTGTTTTTAGAGCGGTATACTTTTCTTCACTACTCCATGACCGTGTACACACGATCGGTTTGTCTGATGAAAAAAGACCGATGGACTGTTTTCATCGGACAAGCCGATCGTGTGTGGGCCACATCAGTTTTTTTTTTTTTACATCGGTGTAAAAAAATAGAACGTGTTAAATTTTTCCTATGGCTAAAAAACAGATAGGAAATTCTGATCGTCTGTGTGGAACTCAACCGGAGAAAAATCCACGAATGCGCAGAATCAAGAAAAATCCACGCATGCGCAGAATCAAGAAAAATCCACGCATGCTCAAACATTGAACTTCATTTTTTCCGGCTCGTCATAGTGTTTTTACGTCACCGTGTTTTGGCACGGTCGGAATTTAGTCTGAAAGTGTGTATGCAAGACTGATGAAAGTCAGCTTTATCGGATTTCCGACGAAAAAATCCATCGGATTTTATTCCAACAGAAATTGGAAATCCAGCAGGCACAGGGAGAACATGCAAACTCCAGGCAGGCAGTGTCGTGGTTGGGACATGGGGAATGTGGGGGTGATGAAGCAGGGCAAAGTGTATCATAGTTTGTGCACCTTTTTTAAGGAGGGTTGGTATGAAGTTGTAAGTCCTATGACTGGAGCGAGACCCTTTCATTCAGGGCCGCAAGCAAAAGACCTCCCTAAAATTTGCCTCCTGTCCATGAAGAACGAACAAGCAAGAAATTCTGTAGACTATTAAATTTGGTATGACCTCTAACACGTTTACATGTACGAAAAAGAGTCTGTCCCTTAATATTTACTAAGCTGGCAGTCATTTTAGCATAGTTAAATGATTTGACCTCAAACTATATGTCATATGGAAGATGTATAGCCCTTACAGCTCAATGCTTATTAAAGAAGAAGTATGCTGTGCCTGGAATAGGGTATATTTTACAATGTTTGTGATCAAATAAATGATGCCCTCTTACAAATCTGACAATGACCTGCAAAACAGGTTGGATTAGGTGTGTGCAGTCTGCAACCCTGTGGTCCACTTAAAGTGTTATTAAACCCACAACAGTAAAATCAGTCTGTATATGCAGTAAAGCATGCCTTTTATACTTACTGTGAAACCTAAGGGGTTATTCCTCTACATTGTGCAAAAAGGCTGTTTGATCTTGTCTTCTCTTATCCTCCCCTTTTACTGTCCCCAATCCATATGCTGATAGAACAGAACCCTAGGAACTGGTTGTGGGCCAAAATCAGTGGAGCGGGCGCATGGCAGGTCTGTGTCTGCTTTGCATATGCAGAGTGGACACAGACACAGCTTGATTGGATTGGAGGTAGGACACAAGTCGGTTTACATCTGTCACTCCTTAGAGGTGAATGGAGGGTCTAATTGGGTCAGACTGACTGCGTGACGGTCCCATGGCTGCTTTCGCACTGATGCGCTGCGGTTTAACCGCACCGTGGGTGCAGCGCAGTGTACCTTTTTGGCTTTTCTGCACTTTGCAATAGACTTCTATTATATTCCGCAGGTTTGGTGCACTTTCAGAAAGCTCACCAAACTCTCGGGTAATAACAGAAGTCTATGACTCGGTGACCCGCAGGTGCACTGCTCTGCATCTGTGGATTAGTTTAAAAGAAGCAGCCCAGTAACCACTGCAGAACAGATATGCCCAAATATACACTGTGATTTTAGTAATAAACTTTAATAACTGTATTCCATTCCAGAGCAGGAGGTCGCGGACCACATCAGAGGGCTCTGCGTGCCACTGGTTGGCACCCCTGGGCTAGAGGTTTTTTTTGGGGGGGGGAAGTGCATGTGATTGGCACAGGGCCAATTAGCACTGTCCAAACAGGGTCAGGGGTCATGCAGCCTCATAGGACAGTCAGAGGAACATGAAATCTGCTCCTACAAGCTTAAACCAGAATTTCACCATTGGTTGATTTATATGGTGTTTATATAAACACCATATAAATCAACCAATGGTGAAATCCAATCTTTCATATGATCATGCTTTTTAGCTTTGTCTGTATTTAGTAATGTGTATTATTAAAATAATATATTTTTTATATACATTTGGTCTCAGTTGTATGGTTTCTGTGGTTCCAGAGCTATTACTTCTTCTTACCTACTGTTAATTTTTTGAACACACCCAATTTGCATTCATATAGTCCCACGCCCAATCCCTTAATTGGGAACACATATTCAGCACAAGGCTCAGTTCATGTGCTGACAGGAAGAGAAAGCAGAGCGATGGAGAGCTCAGCTCATCACTGTGCTGCTTCTCCTTTCACTGTTCAGTCACAGGCTGGGGCAAGTCCACAATAACCTGGGCTCAGAAAAAGTGGGTTAAATGATGCATACTCCTTGCTGGCTTTCACATTCATAAAGCCTAATGTAAACAAAATGACAGAGATAAGAAGTTTTTCACAGCTGCCAATCAAATTCAAACCTGCCTTGGAAGTTTGAATGCGTTTGGTTATGCAGGAAGCATAGAAAATGGGCACTTGTCAGCAGGAGGATGACATATGGGCGTTGAATGTGGCTCCGGTCTTTAACTACCTATTAGACGTGTCCACCTACAAGGGTTTTATATCCAATTGCTACGCTATGCTGCTAAACCTCTTCTTACCGGGTGCCCCTCACAAGGCGGTGGCGCTGTGGGAACGGGATGTGGGAGCGTTTGAGGATGAGCAGTGGGAGGAGGCCTTGCAGGCGGTTCCCGCTTGCTCCCTGAACGTGGCACATAGACTCTCACAACTTTACATCCTCTTACGGGTACACTATACGCCGGCCCGGCTGGCGCGGATGGGACTGGGGGTGCACCCCTGCTGCACCAGATGCTGTAGAGACCACGGAGATCTCATTCATCTTCTGTGGCGATGCCCGAAGCTCCATTTATACTGGTCAGGGGTGGTGGATTCGATTAATAGGGCCTTTCAAGCTCAAGTTCCTTTGGAACCCAAGGTATGTCTTCTGTGGATCACGGAGGGTCTCCTGGTAGAGGAAATCCCTAGACAGGCTATAGGCAGAGCTCTGTTCCAGGCTCGCCTGATGATACTAAGACACTGGAAGGACACTGAACCGCCAACAGTGCAGGAATGGGTTACACAAATGGGGGTCACTCTTAGATTGGAGAAGGTGGTGTATCAGAAACGAGGGTCGAGCAGTAAATATGAAAAGTTATGGGCCAAGTGGCTGAATGTTCCAGGGTTGGCCCCAATGGACTTGGTTTACGACAGATTATTTTAGGACCTCTACCACTTGGGTTGAGGACATCCTTACAGGCTTCGGAGGGGGTAGGGAAGGAATTGATTGCAGGGAATTTTACAAGGTGTTGGGGATCTGATTGTAATACAATGTTTTTGTTTTTACGTGTACTCTCCCATGTGATTTTCAAATAAGCTCTGGAGATTGTAAACTGTATTATTTTTATACATGCTCAATAAAAAACCTTTGTTTGAGAAAAAAGAAAATGGGCACTTCCAGTGACCATGTGAGATGGTCTCCAGGTTTGTGCTGCAGTGGATTACACAGATTACAGCAAACTGCAAGAACTGAGCAGTGTACTGATTGCTCCTACTTGTTGCTTTTGAGTGTTTCTTTAATATATGAGAAAAGGGGGGGGGGACATTTACTAAAAAGCAGACAGAGGTTCTAACCCTTCTCCATGTTTCTTTTGTTTCTGTTCGTGTCCCAATTGGAACAATTTTCAATCACTTCCTATCTCAGATACAGGTAAAAAAGTGAATCATTTCAATAGCTTGACAGTTGTTCTGACATTTCTCTCCAAATAAATAAATAGATCATTTTAGATTATTATTATTATTATTAGTAATTATGTATTGTTCATTCTTTACACGTTACCCACTGATTTTTGTTGTTTGGTTGGTTCTGATAGTTAGAAGCTCAGAACCTGCCAATGGGTTGAGCAGCTGTTAGGATATGATGTCCTCGACTTTGTGCGGTGATATCTGAATGATGCCTGCAGCTACAGGCATCATTCAGATATCATCGTCTTCTGCCGGCGATTCTGCGCACGATAAGAATGATCATAGTGGCAGTTCCACCGCTTGATCATTCTTATAGGCAGCGGGAGGGGACGTCCCCCACCGCCATCTGGTGCTTCTCCGGGCTCTCGCGTGCCGTCCTGGGGCCCGGAAGAACGAATCGGCCGGCTCCGGCTTGATAGCGATGACTGGTGACCAGTCATCTCTATCGTCGTCTCCTGGTGACCAGTCATGCGGCTGTCTGCATGAGATCTGTGAATTTTTTTTCACAATCTCATGCTTTCAAGCCTGGAGGAGAGATGTGGGGTCTTATTGACCCCACATCTCTCCATAAAGAGGACCTGTCACAGTGATTCCTATTACAAGGGATGTTTACATTCCTTTTGTAAAAGGAATAAAAGTGATCAAAAAAATTAAAATGTAAAAAAAAGTGTAAAAATATATATATTTTTTTAAAACGCCCCTGTCCCCGGTAGCTCACGCTCAGAAGTGAACACGCATGTAAATCCCGCCCACATATGTAAACTCTGTTTAAACACATGTGAGGTATCGCCACATGCGTTAGAGCGTGTGCAACAATTCTAGCACTAGACCTCCTCTGTAACTCGAAAATAGTAACCTGTAAAAAAATGTTAAAGCGTCGCCTTTGGAGATTTTTTAAGTACCGAGGTTCGGCACCATTCCATGATTGTGCGCAATTTTAAAGCGTGACATGTTGGGTATTTATTTACTCGGCGTAACATCATCTTTCACATTATACAAAAAAATTATATAAAATAACTTTACAGTTTTTGTTTTTTAATTCATGAAACCGTTTTGTGTTTTTTTCCCAAAAAATGCGTTTGAAAAATGATTGCGCAAATACAGTGCGAGGGGGAAAAAAAGTTGCAATGACCGCCATTGTATTCCCTAGGGTGTCTGCTAAAAAAAAAAAAAAAAAAATTATGTTTGGGGGTTCTTATTAATTTTCTAGCAAAAAAATTGGATTTTTACATGAAGGAGAGAAGTACCAGAATAGGCCTGGTGGAGAAGTGGTTAAATGTGGAGACTCCTTTTAATATGCCCACTTCCTAAGTTTATTTGTAACATCAAGTAAAACATGTTAAAGTGCGTAGCAGCCTTAACGAACTGCACATACTTATCTTCCTTCGCTCCATATATAGATTTGTGTTTTCAAAACAGATTGAGTTTCCAAACTGCCAGAGCCTCCCATCTGAAATCATTAACACCAAATGCGTCATTGGCAATTTTCTCAGCAGTGTAGGTTTGTCAAATAATTTTAACACATTTATGGGAGCTACATTTGTTGTATCACTTCACATTAGATTTTGAATTGTGTAGCATGGGCAGAGGAGTTGTTTCAGCCCAGTTGAGGGATTGGAGCTGCTACCTTACCCTTTGCTCCAACATGTTTAGAGAAATCGTGTGACTATCCTCACCCTCCAAATTCATATATGTCTATTTGCCTGTACATTTCATTTTCATCTATTATTCAAGACCACAGATATGCTTGAGAGTGACAGGTCAGGGAATTTGGAGGAGTTTTGGTGCTAATCGGGTAAGTATGGAGTAGGTAACTGGGCAGAAGTGGTGTTGCGGGATGTCTCAGGTGAAGGAGGCGTAACCAGATATAATTTTCATACCATTTAGACCAGTGGTCTCAAACTGGCGGTCCTCAAGCTGTTGTGAAACTACAAGTCCCATCATGCCTCTGGCTGTGGGAGTCATGCTTGTAACTGTCGGCTTTGCAATGCCTCATGGGACTTGTAGTTTTGCAAAAGCTGGAGGGCCGCCAGTTTGAGACCCTTGACTTGGATCCACCCATCACAATATAGGCAGGCCCCAAATTGACAATATGGAGATTTCCCATCATGGCAGGTGTCAGCATTTATTTTGCAGCCTATATGAGCTACTACATGTTGCAAGGCTCTAACAATACAATTTTAGTAAATTTAGAAGACCTCTTTTAAGCACTCTTTGTATCCAAGCCTAGCACAAAGCTAAACATCAACCCCTTTGAGGGGAAAAAAAACATTCAGAACCTCGGTGATAAAGCAACACTGTGGACTAAAAACTGTAATGTCCAATAGGGAGCAGCATGTCCATGTTCTCAGCTCTAAACAGGCTATATACTGTTTTTAGGGGCCCTTTGCTTTCAATGGTCATATACACGTACATGAGAACCCTTCATTGGTTGCCAGTAAAAGACGGAATCACTTTCAAGGCACTCTGCCTAATGCATAAGTGTATTCAAGGCAACGCCCTCCAATATCTATGCGAAAAAATAAAAGCCCATAACCCCAATCGCATTCTGCGATCCACCAATCAAAACCTTATCCAGATACCCAAAGCCAGATACAAGTCCAAAGGAGAACGAAGATTTGCAGTCCAAGGACCTCGGCTGTGGAATGCTCTGCCAACCACTATCCGACTGGAGTCAGACCACTTGGCCTTCAGGAGAAAGATTAAAACCCATCTCGATTTAGTTCGCGTGTGTTGCGCTCTACAAGTTTCTAACTCGCTCACGTATGACTCAAAAAGGAAAATTAGAAACCCCACCACCTCCCTAGAATGTCATATTTACCAATGCTCAAAGGAGAGGCACAGGTACAGCACATCTTCCACTTGACCCCAATGGGTGGGAAGAGTCTACAAACTATTCTTTAATTTAATAGATAAGCTATTTTTTTTATATTAGACATCAGAACAGTCATAACATTATTTCTTCAGGCTAATTTCCTCTTTTAAAGAATGTTTATATAAAACTTTGAACAAAAAAAATATATAGAATTTTTAAGAGACAATTCACCTTGCCCTGAATAGAAACCCACCCTTGACCCAATTATACCTACCTTCTTGACACTCCCCTACTCTTCAGTTCCTCTTTTGGAGCTTAGAGTAAAACCAGTGTAACCTCTGTATCTCATGGTGTTGGAGCACATACAGGGTTGATGACATCATCCTCATCGTCATCATGGGCCTAATGATTGGCCTCTCCGGTCACTGCACTGAATGCTTTAAAGGGGTTGTAAAGGAATTTTTTTTTTTTTATAAGCATCCTTTACCTGCAGACATTCCTCTTTTCACTTCCTCATTGTTTGTTTTTGCTCAGAAGTTGCTCTATTTCTTCTCTGTTCTGTTCACTTCCTGCTTGTCTGATTGTTACTCACCACCGTGAAGGAAGGCTTTACCGCGGTGGTCAGTGACGTGCACTCCCCCTTCTGGGAACAACATCTGTGTGGCAGGACGCTCTCTACGTGTTAGACTTCAAGGAGGTGTGAATTACTGGGCGTGCCGCAATGCATACTGGGAAATTTAGTTCTTACATGAACGCATGCCGCAAACCAGGAAGTGAATGAGAGAACAAACTAGGTGGAGGTGATATAGATGAAGGATTTAATAGGTATTTACTCGTTTTTTAACAGAATCATTACACTATTCTGTCTGTCTACCTTGTTCCCATTAGGCTTAGCCTCCATGCCTGTGAGGGATAAGAGAGAATCTTCACGCACGGCTGTAGTCATAGGAAGGGGGTGAGCACATTCTGCTTTCCTCCATGCAAAACGGCTCAGATGCTGGTGGAAAGCAAGAAGAGGAGTGACAGGAAATGGCATTTTCAAACCTGGATTACTGTATTTTGGAGGTCAAAAGGAAAAATGAGGTAAGTGATATTTAAATGCTCTAGCTTACAGCAATCAATTGATCCAATAAAAAAACGAACCTTTAGTGTTCCTTTAAGCTAAGAGGGCTCACTGGATTTATCATCTTGCCATTTTCTGCTTTTGCCGTGTAAGGAACACATACAGGGAAGACCAACCAAACTTATGGGGATTGCCATCATTTATGGTTGCACGCTTTATTTTGTCAGTAGGAATGTCTGGGAATGTAAACCGATAAAGGCAAGATGATATTTAGATTTCTGAATGGTGACATCTTTTTGTACATGCTATATTCCATGCACCAGGTGATGATTAATATTTTTTAAAGAGGTTCTTCATCCAGGTTTTCAAAAATTAAAAATCAACACCTTCAAAAATTGTAGCTACTGACTTTTAATAAACAGACACTCACCTGTCTAGGTATCCACCGCCATCCTCACCTTGGCTAGTTCTTTGCAGGGCTTCAGGTTCCTGGTGCCGAAATATTAACTGTGGGAACCCAGCTCTGTGATTAGTCCCGCAGCCTTCTGTGACCTGTGAAGGTTTCAGGCAGTAAACGGTAAGTACCTGCCCCCCCCCCCCCCAAAAAAAAAAAATATGCTGAAAGTTATAGAGGTGGAGGAAAAGTGGAACTTCCCCTTTTGGGTGAAGTTCTGCTTTAAATACTGCTAGAATGCACTCATGGAGGCAGTGTATGGACTGCTTTATGTGCAGAACTAATTTTCAACTTTTTAAAGACCTCCAAACCAGAAAAAAAAATTATAATGATTTTTTGAACTGGACAGAACCTTCTGATTCCGTTTAGTGACTCCTGCGCACCTTTTTCCCTTACCTAGCTATATTTATCCACAAAAGGCAATAAGAGAAGAAAACTTGTACATTTTGAGGGGTGGTACATCCCTCTCTAAACCTAGAAGCTGCCTACGTGTTTTAAGGTAAGTCCATCCCTGGGCTGATGTACCAAAAAAATTAAAGAAACACAAAGAGACCAGTGAGAACCACAAGAGGTAGAGGGAACAGCAAGCTGTCTGGTGCGTGTATTGTTTTGTCTCACACAACCCATTCATACGTGCTTTGACAAATGTGATTTGACAGGCACTATCTCCGACCCACTTTAGCAGTACTGCCTTCCATGTCAATATCCAACGATGAGAAGAAGTGAACGCAAGAATCACTTTGATGTATATAATAAATAATGTTGACAGCCACTGAAGCTGGGTCTGTGTCTGTCACATGCTGGTTATGGCAAAATGCTATTTTTATTCAAGCTAATTTTGCATTCATTTTCACAAAATGTAGAAAAGAATTGCCTCTGCCTACCTGCATTGCCTTATAACAAAAATGAGACCTTCAGGAACCCCCGGGGGGACAGACATTACAGCTCGTGTTTATTTAACGCAATAGAAATGTCATATGCCAAGCGAAAGGAAGCACTTGGCACTGCTCAAAAGTGCATGCCAACAGCAGCCTTTATGTACTCGTGTATAGGACTTGAAGTAAAACTAGAAGTAAAGCTTTTTATCTTTTTTCATTTTGAATTTAAAAAAAAAAAGGGATAATTATAACTCCTGTCAAATTCTTTGCTATCTGTGTTCAATAGGGGAGAGTTGCCTTCACTTTGTGTCCCATGGCCAAAGCAAAAGACTAAGAGGAAATCCCTCTTAGTCAACAGAACTAGTGTCACCATTGGGAGATTTCTCGTTATTCCTATTCTGGTGACAACCCAAAATTTTGAATTTGTCTGTCTTTTTGGGCATTGTCCAGTGTTCACAGCCTACTCCATTTTTGCTTTTAAATCAAAGGATGAGGTAAGTGAAGGAGGACTGCACTAAGGTAAAGGAAACTATTTAGGAAAACAAATTGTACCTTTACAACCCCTTTAATGTAACAGGTGTTATTGCATTAGATGAGAATGTGGAGGTGTAAATTAGGTCCTTACTAGTTTTTAGCCTAGGTTCACACTGCTGCGAATTCAAAATCGCGGTAAAATGCTCGATTTTACGGCTGCGATTTCGGCCGCAATTTAATGTAAATCGCGGCCCGAAATCGCAAAAAGTAGTACAGGAACTACTTTTTGAAATCGCAGATGCGGCGTCGCACTGATTAGGACAGTGCCATTGCCGACAATTGCCGCCGATTTGAGATGCGATTTGACATGTCAAATCGCATCTCAAATCGTTCGAAATCGTACCCAGTGTGAACCAGGGCTTAAAGGAACTTGTAAGCAGATGAAAGGTTCCTAATTTATACAGCAAATTAAACTTTGAGTTTAAACAAAGTTCAGGAAAAATTGACAGCAGCATGCAGCTGATAGCATATCAATAAATATCTGATACTGCAGAACCTGGCTCCTACCTCCAGTGCTGCCCGAAGCCTCCAGAGGTTTATCCCCATCCATTCGACTGAGACTGCATTTATTTTCTATGGTAAAGCCTCATACACACGATCGGACTTCAGTCAGACTTTTCCTTGGATTTTGCTCCGAATAGGCATTGGCCGTGAACTTGGTATTCATACACACGGCAACAAACGCGAACGTAGTGACGTAATAGACATACTACGTGGTTTTTCTGCTCTTTACTGCCACCCTTTGGGCAACTTCTGCTATTGTTGTCTGATCTTTAGCATTGGTACTGAGCATGCGTGTTTGTACTTTGGACTTTAGTACACACGATCGGATTAGCCGACGTAGGACATTTGCTGCCGGAAAGTTTGTCTGTTCTCACAGCAAACATTTGTCCTATGAAAAAGCGAAAAAGTTTGTCTTCAGGAGCGTACACACGGTTAGATTGTCTGCCTGCTAAAACGGGTCCGTTGGACAATTGTTGTCAAAAAGTCTGATCGTGTGCCTTAAAATTGACTTTAGGAAAGTACGATTTGAAACTTTGTGGGTAGTGTCAAGATGACATTTTCTCCAGTAACAAAAATGACACCACGGAGGTTATTTACGAAAGGCAAATCCACTTTGCACTACAAGTGCAAAGTGCACTTGAAATTGCACTGAAAGAGCAGGCTCCGTAGATCTGAGGGGGATATGCAAGTAAAAAAAACAGCATTTTAGCTTGCACATGATTGGATGATAAAATCAGCAGAGCTTCCCCTCATTTCAGATCTACCCCCTAGATTTACAGCGACTGTACTTCCAAGTGCACTTTCAGTGCAATTTCAAGTGCACTTTGCACTACAAGTACCGTATGTACTCATAATGCTTGTCAAGTCTCCTGAAATTTCTCTTTTTTACAGTAATTGCTTGGCTTAGTAACTGCTCATGAAAAAAAGGGTTGCAGTGTCACATATATAAATGATATTACATCAAAACAAACACATATGTAGCACTACCCCCGAAGGAGATGCTGGTTTGGATTTGGGCCTGCTGTTACCTTACTTTTCCTTGTGCTCATCTGAGGGGTTCTCCTTGAAGAGGTGGTTAAAGAAAGAAATGTCTGCGCCATACACCCAGTCTCTTATTCTCCCTCCTGCAGAGAGGGTTTTTATTAAAGTAAACTTCAGAAAAGAGGGGTGGAAGTTTAGAGGAGATTCAACATCATACGTGCAAATCACTAATATTCTTCTAGGTCCAGAGAAACAACTGTCTCCACGCTGGACTCAGCGACCACCGGATAGGCCCACTCTCACTGGCCTAGCAGCCGATATGAAGCTCGATCAAAAGATAGTCTCTGCCACAGACTTGGTGAAAGTAAAATTGGTTCAACAGTCTCTGCCACAGACTTGTGTAACCACGCACTGGGTTAACCTCTGAAGAAAAGAGCACAGCTCACAGTGCCAGGATCCGGCAGCACTGTGAGGTAGATTTTGATCCGGATGCATCCTCCAATTGAGTTCTCAATTGCTTGATCCCTTCCAGCAGGCAAGGCGACACAGGACTATCCCTGGATCAGCAGGCCCCAGCATCTCCTGGGCCTACATCTCAGTAACGGAGCCTCAGATCAACGTGGCCCGAGGCGGGAACTGCCAATACATCCCTGAGGCCAGGAGGCCCTCAGGTCCGGATCAGGAAAAACCGACCCCACCAAAATGGTGTCTGCCTCTTAGTACCCTCTCCCAGAATGCACAGCGGGTTGACCACACCCCATGAGCCACTTCTGAAAAAGGAATACCCAATACATTCAACCTGTTGCATTTCCAATCTTGACCAGTGGTGACAGCGACACCTACTGTCAAGTGAAATAACAGGCAACCCAGCTGAACTGAAACAGAACCACAATTTGAATACAATCTTTCTGAGCCAAACTTCTTTCCATTTCTGAAAGCATTCTTACTTTATAGCATTTTCCACACCGGGCAAAAACATTTTCACACTGTGTATACATATATATATTCTATTGCTGCACGTTGGGTGGTGGTGTTACCGTTTAAGTTGACTTGGGCAGTTATGGAGTTATAAGCCCTGTGGTACCCCATATTGCCATATACAGTGTGTGTGTGTGTGTGTGTGTATGTGTATATATCGAATATGTATACAAATTTAATGTGGTTACAAAGCTCCTCTTTTAGTCCTGTAATTGTTTTTATAGTTTGCAGGGGACCATGGGTCACAATCATTAAGGATTACCACTAGAGGTCGACCGATATGGGTTTTTCCCTGGCCGATGCCGATATTTAGAAATCGCGGCGGCCGATAGCCGATTTATGATGCCAACTTTTTTTTTTTTTGGGCCGATATGTTAGGCGATCCCCCCCCCCCCTCATCTCATAAAATCCAACAGTTAGACCCCTTTCACACTGGGGCGCCACCATCTTCGGTAAGGGAATCAGGAAATGAAGCCTTGCGGCTTCACTTCCTGGTTTCCTACTGTGTATGCGCGAGTCGTGCTGCGCCATCCCACTGGTCCCTGCTGTCTTCTGGGACCTGTGCATCTCCCAGAAGAACGCTGGGGGCGGATTAAGCGCCAGATGTGGTGTAGGTCACCACAGTCACTGCAGTGATCTATGCCCAGAAGAGGGAGCAAATACCTGGGATTACACAGGTATCTGCTCCCTCCTCCCCCCTGAAAGGTACCAAATGTGACACCAGAGGGGGGGAGGATTCAGAAAAGCGGAAGTTCCATTACTGCTCTGCTAAGTAATACAGAACATTTCTTACATTTAAACACAACAAGCCTCCAATCAGTGCACTTGTATGTATAATTTATATATATATATATCAAATCTAATACACAAAAACAGGTAATGAAAACTTTTGGCCGAAAAAAAAAATATGGGCCAACTTTACTGTTTCGTTTTTTTTTTTTTATTATCTGTTAAAGCATATTTTTTCCCAAAAAAATGTGTTTGAAAGACCGCTGCACAAATCCCATGTAACATTAAATATTGCAGCAATCGCTATTTTATTTCCTAGGGTCTCTGGTAAAAAAAATATATAATGTTTGGGGGTTCCAAGTGATTTTCTAGCAGAAAATACAGGATTTTTACTTGTAAGCAACAAGTGTCAAAACAGATTTAGCCTTTAACCACTTCCCGACCGCCGCATGTATATGTACGTCCACAGAATGGCACGTACAGGCAAATGGGCGTACAGGTACGTCCTTGCCTTTCCGCGGGTCCGATCGGGACCCCCCCCGCTACATGCGGGGAGCGATCCGGGACGACGGCGCGGCTATTCGTTTATAGCCGCTCCGTCGCGATCGCTCCCCGGAGCTGAAGAACGGGGAGAGCCGTATGTAAACACGGCTTCCCCGTGCTTCACTGTGGCGGCTGCATCGATCGAGTGATCCCTTTTATAGGGAGACTCGATCGATGACGTCAGACCTACAGCCACACCCCCCTACAGTTTTAAACACACACTAGGTGAACCCTAACTCCTACAGCGCCCCATGTGGTTAACTCCCAAACTGCAACTGTCATTTTCACCATAAACAATGCAATTTAAATGCATTTTTTGCTGTGAAAATGACAATGGTCCCAAAAAGTCACGAAAAAAATCGCTGATCGCCGCCACTAGTAGTAAAAAAAAAAAAAAAAATAAAACTATCCCCTATTTTGTAAACGCTATAAATTTTGCGCAAACCAATCGATAAACGCTTATTGCGATTTTTTTACCAAAAATAGGTAGAAGAATATGTATCGGCCTAAACTGAGGAAAAAAAATTTTTATATATGTTTTTGGGGGATATTTATTACAGCAAAAAGTAAAAAATATTGCATTTTTTTCAAAATTGTCGCTCTATTTTTGTTTATAGCGCAAAAAATAAAAACCGCAGAGGTGATCAAATACCACCAAAAGAAAGCTCTATTTGTGGGGAAAAAAGGACGTCAATTTTGTTTGGGAGCCACGTCGCACGACCGCGCAATTGTCTGTTAAAGCGACGCAGTGCCGAATTGTAAAAACGCCTTTGGGCATTTAGCAGCATATTGGTCCGGGGCTTAAGTGGTTAAATGGTTAAACTGAGAACTCTCCTACACTTTCAGTTCATTGATAAGTAGCAACATTGTATCTCTTTTCTCAAAACTTGGCAGGCTGCCCAGGAGAGAGAAGTCTTCTACGGGAAACTTCAGGCAACTTGCATTGACTTCTATTACAGAAGCTTTTTGCAAGTCGCGGTGCTGAAAGCAGAGGTTCACCCTCAAAACTAACTTTTTATCTATGCTATCTGCAGCCTGAATAAAGGCTTGTAGCGTTGTCATTTTTTAAAAAAAATCTGGACACTTACCTGTCTTCAGCCTCACTTCCGGGTCTTCTTCCTTGCGGGGAGTGGGCGTGTCGCTCCTTTTCCCCGACGGGGAGCTCTGCGCAATAACTCCTGGGAGTGAGTGTTGATCCTCCCAGGAGATGATTGACGTGCGGGTAAAGCGCGTCATCGCCTTTATCCGCAAATATCCGACAGGGACTCGGCTCTTTACGGTGCTATAAGGCGCCTGCGCCTGCCGTGTAGAGCTGACTGCGCAGGCGCCGTAAAGTGCCGAGTCCCGTCTCGGATATTTTCGGAAAGCGTGACGCCATTTACCCGCACGTCAATCATCTCCTGGGAGGATCAACACTCACTCCCAGGAGACATTGCGCAGAGCTCCCCGTCTTAGGAACGCCTACTCCCCGGGGGAGCGAGAACCCGTAAGCCGGGTGAAAAGAACGAAAAGAAAAGTAAGTAAAGCGGAAAAAAAAAATCCAGCATACTGTTGATGTATGAAATTCTGACAGAGAAAAAAACACGCATGCTCAAACAATTCAACGCATGCTCGGAAGAATTGAACTCTTTTCTAGGCTTGTCGTAGTGTTGTACGTCACCGCGTTTTTGACGGTCGGAATTTGGTGTGTCCGTGTGTATGCAAGACCGCTTGAGCGGAATTCTGTTGCAAAAACCCATCTGAGTTTATTTCGATGGAAAAAACGGTCGTGTGTACGCGGCATTAGGCAAAAGCTATCCTGGTCAGCTATAGCCAGCTAGGGGGATAAACTATCTTTTATTGTGTTGAAAATGAATTGGCTGGCAGATGGAGGAAAGTACTGGGGAATACTCAGTTTATGAAAGCATGTCCGTATTGAGACAGATGATAGTGACACTTTATGGCTTTGTGTTTCATCTTCTTGGCTTTGTGTCTCATCCTTATACCATTGTGTCTTGACTTTTTGGAAGGTTATGGAATGGCTCAGGAAATTTTTGGTGTGGTGTTGTGCTGTTTGTTACCACTAGAGGGACCAGCAAGCTGATGGATGGTAGACAACTTTCTAATATAAAATGAATGTATAAATAACCAGTACTGTACTATCATATGTATAGCAGTAAGTCCTATATTTGCCAATAATTGATGTCACTTTAAGGAGACACCATGATTAATTCCATATTAAAAAGCAGAACTCTAGAAGGTATTTCAGAACTCATAGGCTTTGTCAGTGGTTACTGTGAGTTTGCTGGAAAAATAGAATTTCTATTAGAATGTCATGCATTTAGCCAGAACTAACAAGGCCTCTATGACATTATCCTGCTTCTTTATGCCTTGTGCATCCAATGCACACAAGGCCCGAGGCTCCCTTCACACCTGAGTGTCAGTTTCTTCTGGTGTTTTTTTTCATTATCTGACCATTGAATATACAGTAACCCTACTTGGGAAAATCAAGTTGTGAGTGTTGCCTGTCTGCTGGTCATCCCTTTCCACAACTTCTTGGATTCCCTGCATGCTTTGCAGCTTCTCCTCTGCTGTTTACTAAGGACTACATATCCCATGGTACAAACCTCCCAACATTTTGAGATGGGAACGAGGGACACCTATCAAGAAAAGTATGTAGGCATAGGACACACGCCCCCTCTTTTCTCATCCACCCTCATTTGCTTGTGACATCATCTGGGATGGATGAGAAGAGGGGGGGGCGCCGAGGATCAGCGCAGCGTGACATGAGAAAGAACGTATTACAGACACTTCCTGCGCTACTCTGCATGCTAGCTAGTATATGCTGTGCCCTAATGTGCCCTAATGTTCTTTGATGTGCCCCATGCCCTGATGTGCTATGTGCCCTGATGTGCCCCGATGTGCTATGTACCCTGATGTGCTATGTGCCTGATGTGCCCCATTCCCTGATATGCTATGTGCCCTGATGTGCTCCGGTGTGCCATGGTCCCTGATGTGCTATGTTCCCCTTGCCCTGATGTGCTATGTGCTACAGTAGATATAAAAGCACACATCTGAATATTCCTTGTAGACATCAAGACAGGACGCAATGGCATAAACAGGACTGGGACCCAACGCGTTTCGTCTTAGACATAATCTGGGGTGTCAAACTGTCTTTGCCATTACGTTTAACCACTTCCATACAGGGCACTTATACACCTTCCTGCCCAGACCAATTTTCAGCTTTTAGCGCTGTTGCACTTTGAATGACAATTGCGCGGTCATGCTACACTGTACCCAAACTAAATTGTTATCATTTTGTTCCCACAAATGGAGCATTCTTTAGATGGTATGTGATCACCTCTGGGATTTTTATTTTATGCTAAAAAAATTCAAAAATTACCGAAAATTTAAATTTTTTTGTTTCAGTTACAAAACATTGTAAATAAGTATGTTTTCTCCTTCACTGATTGGCACTGATGGTACTGCACTGACAAGCGGCACTGATGAGGTGGCATTGATGGGCACTAATATGCGGCATTGATAGGTTGCACGGATAGGCGGCACGGATGGGCACAGATAGGTGACACGGATGGGCACGGATAGGTGGTCTAGGGTGGCATACCTGTGGTGGGCATCCCTGGTGGTCTAGTGGCATCCCTGGTGGTCCAGTGTGGGCCTCCTCGGGGGCTGTGCTGATAATTGATCAGCGCAAACCCCCCCTGTTAGAGGAGCAGCCGAACGGCTCTCCTCTACTCGCGTCTAACAGACGCGAGTGAGGAAATGCCAGTTACCGGCTTTTCCTGTTTACATCGTGATCAGCCGTGATTGGACACGGCTGGTCACGTGGTAAAGAGTCTCCGTCAGAGACTCTTTACCTAGATCGGTGTTGCAGGGTGTCAGACTGACACCCTGCAACAACGATCGCCGCGATGCGCACCCCCGGGGGCGCGCAGCGGCTCAATATCCTGAGGACGTCATATGACGTCCAGTCAGGATATTGAAACCACTTTGCCGCCGTCATTTTGCTATATGGCGGGCGGCAAGTGGTTAAATAGAAAATGTTTTAGGGCACACCCTAATCACCCTGTGTGGCACATCTTCACTCTGTTTAGAACCCTGATACTTCACCAAAACAAAAAAATGTCTGCTTTCTTCTCCTAAAAAAAATAGAAATTATTACAAAAAAATACAATTGTAAAAATGCATATAAAATAAAATACGCATGCATATGTGTTTGTGCTTGTGTGGGGTGCACACCCTAATGCAAAGTCTGCGCACACCTATGACATTAGGGTTTACATCTACTTTAACTTAGGGATAACATGAATAAGTCATTATTCATATTGAGAAATGGTCTTTTTGAAGCCTCTGGCATCAGGCAGGAAACTTGAAATCACTTCCAGACTGACATTAAAGGGGTTGTATAGGTTCGTTTTTTATTTTCTAAATAGGTTACTTTAACCACTTAACCCCCCGGACCATATTGCTGGTCAAAGACCAGAGCACTTTTTGCGATTCGGCACTGCGTCGCTTTAACTGACAATTGCGCGGTCGTGCGACATGGCTCCCAAAAAAAATTGGCGTCCTTTTTTTCCCAGAAATAGAGCTTTCTTTTGGTGGTATTTGATCACCTCTGCGGTTTTTAGTTTTTGTGCTATAAACAAAAATAGAGCGACAATTTTGAAAAAAAATTATATTTGTTACTTTTTGCTTTAATAAATATCCCCCAAAAATATATAAACATTTTTTTTCCTCAGTTTAGGCCGATACGTATTCTTCTACATATTTTTCGTAAAAACAAACCGCAATAAGCATTTATTGATTGGTTTGTGCAAAAGTTATAGCGTTTACAAAATAGGGGGTATTTTTATGGAATTTTTTAAAAAAAAATTTTTTTTTACTAGTAATGGCGGCGATCAGCGATTTTTTTTTTTCGGTACTGCGACATTATGGCGGACACTTTTGACACATTTTTGGGACCATTGGCATTTTTACAGCGATCAGTGCTATAAAAATGCATTGGATTACTATAAAAATGCCACTGGCAGTGAAGGGGTTAACACTAGGGGGCGGGGAAGGGGTTAAGTATGTCCCTGGGTGTGTTCTAACTGTAGGGGGGTGGCCTCACTAGGGGAAATGACCGATCTTCTGTTCATACATTGTATGAACAGAAGATCAGCATTTTTCCCCCTGACAGGACCGGGAGCTGTGTGTTTACATACACAGCTCCCGGTCCCGCTCTGTAACGAGCAATCGCGGGTGCCCGGCGGCGATCGCGCACGGGGGTCGGGGACGAGCGGGGGGCGCGCCTTTCGGCGGCGCGCACGCGCCCCTAGTGGCCTGCGCGAGAGCCGACGTTGTATTACGTGCTCTCGCGCAGGGGAGCCGACCTGCCGCCGTAAAACGACGGCGGCCGGTCGGCAAATGATTAAGCTAGTGCATTGTTGGTTCACTTACCTTTTCCTTCCATTTCCCTTCTAAATGTTTTTTTTCTTTGTTTTCTTTGTCTGAATTTCTCACTTCCTGTTCCTCCTCAGTAAGGTGTTCAGTAAGCTGTTCTAAATGACTTTTCACCACTCGGATGATGGTGGAAAGCTTACTGAGGAGAAACAGGAAGTGAGAAATTCAAACAAAGAAAAAAAACATTTAGGGAAATGGAAGGAAAAGGTAAGTGAACCAACAATGCACAAGCTTAAAGGAACCCATTTAGAAAAGAAAAGACGAACCTTTACAACCCCTTTAAAGATCGCACAGTTTAAAAGAGAAATTCTTTCCAAGCTTTGAAAGCTCATGTAACAGGCTTTGTCATAAACCGACATGTTTGTATTTTAACTCTCTGATCAGATTTGTATCTTCATAAACATGGAAATCTATATAAGCCACCCCAGTGATCCTCTTGTTTCTCTCCACTCCATACACAGAGTTCTGTTTTCATAACAGACTTAGCCCATGTCCTGAAAAAACCCTCCTTTCCAACAGGGGTCAAGTCCTGGGGAAAAAAGTGTGGGAACTCTCACCCAAGATCCACTCCCTCACCAAAAAAAATAAATGATACGCTCATATGCATAATTACTAAACCGCATGTTTTTTTGTTTTTTTTCGATCCACTGTACCTTAGTAATCCTTTATGTTACTGGCCACTTCCTGTATATGGATTCATTGTGTAGTGTGCGGGTATTCTGTCACTTCCTCGATGCCGCAATGTCTCCTGGGAGCTTTTATCATTGTTCCCAGGAGACATTACGGAGGTCTGCTGCGAGTTATCGCGGGATTTAGAAAGAACGCAAGTTCTTTCTAAATCCCGTGATAACTCGCGGCAGACCTCCGCAATGTCTCCTGGGAACAATGACAAAAGCTCCCAGGAGACATTGCGGAAGTGACGGAATACCCGCACACTACCCGATGAATCCAAATACAGGAAGCGGCCAGTAACATAAAGGATTACTAAGGTTCGCCTGCCCCTGACAATGACTCGAGCTGGGAATCGGCACTTAGTGAAGGATTGGCTCGGGCGGCACAGCTGTTCTCGGTTGCTCTAGTCCTGCAAAGGGAACTGCGTTCATGCTGTGAAAAAAGTGCAGGGACTCCGTTCCCACGCGTTCACGCAGGACTTGAGCCCTGCTTTCCAATCCTTAATCACGAACTTCATCATTTGCACCTTTTCTTGCAGCTCTGAGTTGCCATTTTTTTTTCACTTTTAAGGAAAGCATTCCTGCCTTGCTGTTTTGGAATAACTTTTATTTGGTGCCCGCACTTCATAAATACCCAAGCTTTTTGGGGATTTTTTTTTTTTTTTTAATAAAGGGGTTGTAAAGGAATTTCCCCCCCCCCCCCCCTAAATAGCATCCTTTACCTTAGTGCAGTACTCCGTCACCTACTTCATCCTTCGACTTTGCTTTTTAATGTCCTTATTTCTTCTGAGAAATGCTCACTTCCTGTTCTTCTGTCTGTAACTACACACAGTAATGCAAGGCTTTCTCCCTGGTGTGGAGAAAGCCTCTTGAGGGGGCCGAGCAGGAGGGTCAGGACGCTCTCTACTATGCAGATAGAGAAAGGAGCTGTGTGTTAGTGGGCATCCTGACACTCCTGCTCGCCCCCTCCCCCCTCAAGAGGCTTTCTCCGCACCAGGAAGAAAGCCTTGCATTACGGTGTGTAGTTACAGACAGAAGAACAGGAAGTGAGGATTTATCAGAAGAAATAAGGATATTTAAAAGCAAAATGGAAGGATGAGGTAAGTGAAGGAGGACTGCACTAAGGTAAAGGAAGCTATTTAGGGGAAAAAAATTCCTTTACAACCCCTTTAATATATACCAGTGATAGCAAACCTTGGCACCCCAGATGTTTTGGAACTACATTTCCCATCAGGGCCAGATTAAGAACATCATGGGCCTGGTGCTGAGGATTTTGGTGGGGCCTTTTAGGCTGCATTCACACCTCCGCGACAAGTAACGCCGCGTACGTGGCGTATTTTGCCGCAAATAGTGTAACTTTTTTTTACAAATCCTTCCTATTGCTTTGTATGGCCGAATGCCAATGCCGCCTGAAAAAAAGGGTCCGGGACTTTTTTTCATGCCGCAGGTGTACAGCGTCTATGAGATGTGAACCATCTCATAGACAGCAATGGGAATTCTCCCCTCCAGCGGCACGAGCGGCCGGCGTCGGGCGTTTTGTCGCAGAGGTGTGAATAGGGTGTAATAAATAATAAATAAATGCGTGGGAATGACATGAACGCAGCCCAGCCAAGGCAAGTGACCAAAGGCACAGAACCCAGAAGGAAGACTGGGTGAAGATGGAAGTGTCCACGCCTGATTCATCGCAGCACTGGAGGGCTCAGTCTGAAAATTGAAGTGTACACTAATGTGCTAATATGCTGTGCATACTTGTACGTTGTGGCATAACCTACCCCAGGGCCTCTAAAAAGTAGTAATGTCAGGAAAGTTTACTACCGCTTTATTATCACAGGATCCCAGGAGCCTCTCATGGGGCCCCCTACTGACCCGGTGGACGGTGGCCTTTGGGCAGTGCCTAAGTGCACAGTTGCCAACATTTAAAAAATATTTTTAGGGCCACTTTTTTATATAAGTGCTATATTTAGAGTAGCTGAGATCCCCGATGTTCCTCTATACATCATAGTAGTAATCACAAAATTAAATGGAGTACTAATAATGGGGCAGAACAAATATGAGAACTGATATTTCCTTTAGAATAAATATTTTTTGCAAATGTGTGCGACTAATCCTCTGCTTTCAATATGTATAGTTAGACCGTTGAACTTGGCTTGCTGATTGGATGGTAAGGAGGAACCTGGTTAGAAATGTTTATTGCTTCACCTGTATTTGAGTTTGTCATCTAATTTACAGCCCCAAAAAAAAAAAAAAACTTTTTTCTATATTAAATACCCCAGCTTTTTCTGTTAAGTATATATATATGTTTACCACATTTCTTTAATAATGCAATATAGTCATGGACGGTGCATTATTTGAAAGTCTTGAAATTAATAACTTATTCCAGATTTATTATTTTCCCCCTATCCATTGTAATCTGATCCCTGCACATGCTTCATTTAAAGTCCCGCTCTCTCTTTCTTTTTTTTTTTCTTTTTTTTATGATATTTCCTTTAGTTGAACTAACAAAAGTGTGTCCATTCTAGAGCTGGTAACATTGAGGATATTCAGTATAATTTTAAAGAACTGTTTTTGTGGGTAAGCGACATAGGGGAGGAGTATGGACGGTATATAAGTGGGAAGTATGTGCAGGTGAGGGAGAGGAATGTGGAGGGTCTAACAGTGGGCACTATGTATAGGAGAGGAGTACAAAGGGTACGGAAAAAAGCACTATGTACATTAGAGGAGTGTGAAGGGTATGACAATGGGCAGTATGTACAGGAAGAGTGAGGGGGTATGACAGAGGGTAGTACGTACCAGAGAGAAGTGTGGAGGGTATGATGGGGCAGTATGTACAGGAGAGGAGTGTGGAGGGTATGACAGTGGGCAATATGTACAGGAGAGGAATGTAGACGGTATGATAGTGGGCTCTATGTATAGGAGAGGAGTGTGGAGGGTATGACAGTGGGCACTATGTATAGGAGAGGAGTGTGGAGGGTATGACAGTGAGCAGTATGTACAGGAGAGGAGTGTGGAGGGTGCGACAGTGGGCACTAAGTACAGGAGAGAAGTGTATGACAGCAGGCACTATGTACAGGAGAGGAGTGTGAAGGGTATGACAGTGGGCGCTATGTATAGGAGAGGAGTGTGGAGGGTATGACAGTGGGCACTATGTACAGGAGAGGAGTGTGTAGGGTATGACAGTTGGTACTATGTATAGGAGAGAAGTGTGGAGAGTATGACAGTGAGCACTATGTACAGGAGTGGAAGGATATTTAGGGACTGAGTAGTGGTTAAGTGGGTCATACATGGATTGAAATTACGCCAATTATGCAGAGACCAGCCATAGTCAATCTATGTATGGGCTAGCTGGTTTTACACAAGTCAATCTATTAATCAACTTGAGTACAACCAGCCTGTTTTTTTCCCCTTAAAACAATCAGTGCTGCCAGCTAAAGTTAGCAACACTGATCATTGTACGCACTGGCAGAACACAATAACACTGCAGGAGTGATTCCCCCATCCACAGGTCAGCAGGTGAGAGGGTGTGTGGGGACAGGCTGGGGAGAGATACTAGTCAGTGGCTGGGTAGGCACTGGTAGTATCAGAGCCAGATACACACAGGTTACATACGCCACGATCGTTAGAGCGAGAACAATAATTCTAGTACTAGACCTCCTCTGTAACTCTAAACATGTAACCTAAAAAAATGTAAAGCATCGCTTAGGATACCAAAAAAAATTGTGCTAACTTAACTAACTAACTGTTTTTTTAATGAATGAAACATTTTTTTCCAAAAAAACATGTTTGAAAAATTGCTGCGCAAATACCGTGCTAGAGCTGCACAATTAATCGTTAAAAAAATCGTGATCTCGATTCAACCCCCCTGACGATCTCCAATGCAGAGTTTGCTGATTCTTTCAGCTGTCAAAAGAAAATATCCGGGCAGTCTGCCAAGTTTTTAACAGGAAACATTGTAACTGACACTTCCTTCTTAGATCAAAGGGATACACTTCTGTGTGTAAAGAACAAATCTGGGCAGTCTGCGAAGTTTGTAAACAAAATGAAACATTGTAACTAACTAACATTGTAACTAAATTTAACCACTTAAAGGGTCACTAAAGGAATTTTTTTTTTCAGCTAAATAGCTTCCTTTACCTTGCTGCAGTCCTGGTTTCATGTTCTCATTGTTCGTTTTTGCTTTCATGTTGCTGTAAATCCTCTCTGTTTTGGACACTTCCTGGTTGCCTGTTTCCTGATAACCACAGTACTGGGAGATTTCTCACGGTGGTCACTAATCAAGGAGCTGTGTGTAAAACGAAACTGGATTGGTGCTGAGGAGTTTTAGACAAAGTATCACTGCTCTCTATTGGCTGACTGCCCTCTAGTGGCTCTCTGTACATCAGAGAACCAGCAAACAACAGCAAAAACGAAACTACACTGCAGGCACATTATATGATTGTTTTTTTATCTATTTTTAATCATTTTTAAAAGGAATCAGTTAACTATTATGTCTCTATGCCCTGTAAACAGTCATTTCAGCTAAAAAATTTTTTTCCTTTAGTGACCCTTTAAAGTCCAACACTTGTTTCTTAAGTTAGAAAGCAATATTATTTGCTAGAAAATTACTTGGAACTGCCAAACATTATATATATTTTAGCAGAGACTCTAGCCACTTAAAGACCTCAGGTGTTTTTCAGATTTGGTGTTTGCAAGACTAAAACAGTTTTTTCTGCTAGAAAATTACTTAAAACCCCCAAACATTATATATATTTTTTTTCTAACACCCTAGAGAATAAAATGGCGGTCATCGCAATACTTTTTGTCACACCGTATTTGCGCAGCAGTCTTACAAGCGCACTTTTTTTGGAAAAAATTCACTTTTTTGAATTAAAAAATAAGACAACAATAAATTTGGCCCAATTTTTTTATATATTGTGAAAGATAATGTTACGCCGAGTAAAATGATACCCAACATGTCACGCTTTAAAATTGCGCCCGCTCGTGGCATGGCGTCAAACTTTTACCCTTAAAAATCTAGATAGGCGACGTTTAAAAAATTCTATAAGTTGCATTTTTTGAGCTACAGAGTAGCTCTAGGGCTATAATTATTGCTCTCGCTCTAACGATCGCGGCGATACCTCACTTGTGTGATTTGAACACCGTTTTCATATGCGGGCGCTACTCGCGTATGCGTTCGCTTCTGCGCGCGAGCTCGTCAGGACGGGGCGCTTTAAAAAATTTTTTTTTTTGTTTTCTTATTTAATTTTATTGATTTTATTATTTTTTACACCAAAATATAAAAAAAAAAAAAATGATCACTTTTATTCCTATTACAAGGAATGTAAACATCCCTTGTAATAGAAAAAAGCATGACAGGTCCTCTTAAATATGAGATCTGGGGTCAAAAAGACCTCAGATCTCATATTTAGGCTTAAATGCAAAAAAAAAAAAAAAAAAGGAAAATTTGTCATTTAAAAAAATGACAGAAAAAAAATTGTCTCTTTAAGAGGCTGGGCGGGACTGACGTTTTGACGTCACTTCCGCCCAGCAGAGCTATGAGGACGGGTGGGGGCCATCTTGCCCTCACTCAAGTCCTCACTCTCCAGGCGGCAGCATCGGATCTCCTCCGCCGCTACCGACGGCTCCGGTAAGCGGCGGAGGGCGCGGAAAAGCGGCGGGAGGGGGGGGGGCCCTCTCCCGCCACCGATAACGGCGATCTCGCGGCGAATCCGCCGCGGAGACCGCCGTTATCGTTTACACGGCCGCCCGCTGAAAACATGGATATCTCAGTTGTGGCAGCAGCTGCTGCCGTTACTGAGATATCCATGTTTAAAAAGAGGACGTATATATACAGTGGGGGGTCCTTAAGTAGCTAGGGAATACAATGGCTATTGCTGCAATATGTTATGTCACACTGCATTTTCCCACTTCAATGAATAATAAAAACCATAAAAACAAAACAGTGAAGTTAGCCCATTTTTGTTGTTGTTTTGTTTTAATGTGAAAGATGATGTTACGCCGCAACAATCGTGAGAGAATCGTGATCTATCTTCTAAGCAAAAAAATTGCAATTCTCATTTTAGCCAGAATCGTGCAGCTCTACACCGTGCAACATAAAAAGTGCAAAGACCACCATAGAGTAATTTTCTAGCAAAAAACAAATGATGATTTTTACATGTAGTAGAGAAGTGTCAGAATTGGCCTGGGTGGCAAGGGGTTAATTACCATGAGTAATATACAAATAATTATTATAAGCACTGTGATCCTATCAGTCTGCTGTAGTGTGTCAGCTTGTATTTATATTGGTCGCTCTGAATGTAGCTTCTGACAGGCTGTGCAAGCAGACCGTATCTCCGGAACCATAAATGATAGCCGTCCCATATTTTAACCAGTTGTGGGGTAGCTCTTCCCATGCCTACCCCAAATGTGGGGTTTATGTGACCTCTGGTCATCGAGCTACAACCCCCCAAATTCGATCTTAAAAAAAAAAAAATTCTTAAAAAAAAAAAAAAAAAATTTTTTTTTCTTTTTTTTTGGGCAAATGGGCCTATCTTGAGAAAGGGGCCTGGAGCTGCAGCTCCATCAGCCCCATTGTTAATCCGGCCCTGCTCTCACTGGTCTCTGCATCGTGTCCGCTGGTTTGTTACTTTGCTGCCTAGCTATTTTTAACCTTGGCCTGTATACTGATATCATCTCTGCCTTATAGTTCGGTACCTTGCTGCCCAGCTTCTAATGATCTCAGCTTGTATTCTGACATTGTCTCTGTTTTCTAATTTGGTATTTTGCTGCCCAGCTGTTATCAACCTTTGCCACATGTCCTGGCTATGCTTCTGCATCCTGCTCAGGTGCTGTTGTGTGCCTACATCTGGTTCATACCCAGTGGACTTCAGTCTCCTACTTGCAGCCGCTACCAAGACGATTTCCCCCAAAAGAATATCTTATAAAAATCGATGATGGACATTGCCATCTTGACTGCGGGCACTCTGAAGCCCTCCTGAAGCCCTTCCGGGATGCGGTGAATGTATCAGGCGCACGCACAGTGTGACGGCGAGCAGCGCCGTCAACACTGCGCCGTTGCTAGGACAACGGCCAGGAGCGTCCTGAAAAGGACACTCCCCGCTGTGACTAGCAGACAAGTTACTAGTCACGTGACCCGCGAGATATCGCGGGATTTTCTAACAAGGCGTGTCTCCTGGGATTCTCAGGACTAACTCCCAGGAGACATAGCGCTGGTGGGGGATTGAAAGCCACAGCCACTCCCGCGGGGAAAAGTGAGTGACAGCTCACTAAAGGCCCTCGTTCAAAGGTAAGGAGGCCGATTAAAAAAAAAAAAAAAACGGATGCAGAGCGTACTATGGAAGCTGGTTTGAAACAGGAAAAGTTGTCAATTAGGGTGAACCACCGCTTTAATAGCATCATGGGCCCCTGAGCAATGTAATGCACTGGGACCCCTACCAGCATGCCCCAATTTATACACCTACTCTCAAAAATGTAAGTATAAAAAGCTGATAGTCAAACATATAATTATTAGTACTTTCAATAAAATCTATTTTAAACAATAATAAAACATGCCATAAATCAAAGGTTAATCAACACAAAGGGCACAGTACAGAGGGGGGGGGGGGATCGGGAGAGTACAATGCTGGGATCAGGATGGCACAGTAGAGGTTTCTGGGCCATCCCTGGACAGCTTAGTAAAATCTGTGACTGTCCCAACAAATCCGGGACAGTTGACAAATATTACGTAATGTAACATTATTAGTGGGCCCACATGCACTTGCCCATGCATTAAGACGGTCCTGTAGTCATCTGACCCACACATCTGACAGCTAGTACTACTACTATTGAATATTGAAAAACTCTTTGTAAATTACGGTAAAATGTTAAATAATATAAGAGATTTTAATGATTGCATTTAAGTATATGTTAAATATTGCTAGCTGTAATTTTGTGAATTGGCTGACCACACTGGACATCTACAGGGGCCTCCACAGCTGTAGTATATTTCACTCACCATAGATTAAAATACATTTCAATATACTGTGTATTGTGAGGCCACCTAGACCTGTGAATGATCTCACAATCAATAGAGTACTGGGGAGGGGACAAGCGGCACTAACAGATGCTGCCAACACTGCTTATCTCATAAGGAGATAACAGTGATCAGGAAGGTTTCTGATTGACTCTTCCTGGAGAGAGCGTGTCTGGCTTGGTCCTCCTACAAACGTGAGATAAGCGGCCAAAAACGTCATTTATGTCTGTACGTTATACGACTTCTTCAGCCTTTCTGGTTTTCATTTGTGCCACTTACTCCCACCACATCCCTTCAAAGTTTAGGGAGCATATTAGGTGGTAGGACAACAAGGCAGTAGTGGAGGTTGTCTGCCCACATTTTTTATTTTTTTTATTATTATTAACTAAAGCTTCTTTCAGACAGGTGGTGGTAAGCTTGCTACCCTTTGAAAAGTGATCCATGGTGGATTGCCTTTCAGAGTGCAGTATAGCATTGGCTGACAGGCGTTCAGGAGGTGCTACTGTCCTACCTCCTGATGCCTGTTTTTTTGGGGGGGTTTTAAATCTTTATTTATGTAAGGTAAAATTGCTGTATATGCACATAATTTCACCATACCAGGGGTACCATAACAATTGCAAACCACTGCATCAATACTTTTACTCAATAAATAGAGACTCACCCACAGATAGTCTCTGAGATAGCAGCCTTGCAGCGGGTGGGGGGGGGGGGGTGGGTTTTAATGAAAATCGCACAAGAGTGTATGAAAAAAAAATAGGAAACCAGCATCACAGAAAAATAGAGAAAGAAGGGAAAAAAAGGGGGGGGGGGGTTGAAGGGAAGGCAGATATGTGTCTCCCCTAGACCGCCGCCTGATGGGGAGGGACACGTGGCCAGAATCTCCTATCAAAACCACGTCTTGTGAAACCATGCTCCCTGCTTTCTCAAGGACAGCACGAGATCCTGATGTCATTTCCTGCCCCAATACTGTAAAAACATACCTAAGAGGGAGCAAATGTCTAGTGCATTACCACAGAAACCGTTTATTAAAAGCACACAACCGTGTTATATGCACAAAACTGGAATAAAATCAAGCCTGTCAAGTATATAGCTCCAGCAGGTGAATCTAGGGTGACCACGTGTCCCGGATTGCCCGGGACAGTCCCGCAATTTTGCAGGTCTGTCCTGGGCACCTTCATTCCAGGACAATACAGTGTCCCAGAATGAAACTGACACAGCCACCCCCAAGCCAAACCAATGCCCCCAAAAAAGGCTGCCACATCACCGCTTTACTCACTGACAGTACTTGCCCTGGCCGGGAATACCTGGAGGAGCACAATCCCCACCCCCTGCTTGTGATTGGAGAAATCATAAATCCCACATCTTGTGTCCAATCACTGTGCTGTGATTCGTTACACCACAAGTTGATTTTTGGGAAGGGGGTGTACCTGAATGGTAGTTTGGAAATGTGGTTACCCTAGGTGAGTCGGGTATCTCTTCTGATGCCACAGGTGGAAAATCTTACGTGTTTCACAGGACAGACCCTTCCTCAGAGCTTTTTGATAAATGTTTTTTTTTGTGGTAATGCACTAGGCGTTTGCGCCCTTTTGTGTATGTTTTTACAGTATTTGGAAGAACGCCTAGTCTGCATTGTCGAAATTATTGCCCACCATAGTCTTCTTTGAGGATTTCATTGGATTAAGCACTGGATGGTTTTCTATTAATTTACTGGCCTTACCCACTGACCTACCATGGGGTTTAAATTGGATTTCCAATTAGTTTGAATACAAGTTCTGGCCGCATTTAGAAGATGAATTACAAGGGAGTGATATTTCCATTTTGGAACTAAAGCCTCATACACACGATCTGATTTTCTGCAGACAAAGCGTAGGACTTTTGTCCGAAGGGCGTTGGCCAGGAACTTGTATTGCATACAAACGGCAAAGAATTGTCTGCCAACAAACACAAAACGATGTGGATTTTCAGCTCTTTGGCACCACCCTTTGGGCAACTTCTACTAATGTTGTGTTATGGTTAGCATTACTTCTGAGCATGCATACTGTATGTTTGTACTTTGTAGTTTTGTCCAAAGGACTTGTTTACACACGATCGGATAATCCGACAACATACATTTGTTGGTGGACAATTTTAGAGCATGCTATCCCACATTTATTGTGAGAAAATCCGACAATTGTCCGATGGAGCAAACGATTTTCTGACAACAGCCTGTCATCACACAATTCCCATCGGATTATTCGATCGTGTGTACGGGCCATAAGGTGTAAAGCCTAGTACACAGGATCAGATTTTCCGATGGAAGTTGTGTGAAGATAGACTGTTAGCCTAAAATCTGACCGTTTGTACGCTCCTTCAGACAATTGTTGTCCAACTTTCCGCTGGATGGCAGGCTAATAAATTTTCCGTGGACAACGGTCTGTTGGCAGATTTTCCTATCGTGTGTACACAAGTCCATCACACAAAAGTCCAAAGTACAAACACGCATGCTTGGAATCATTGTTTACCAAACACGACATTAGCAGAAGGTGCCCAAAGGGTGGCGCTCAAGAGCTGAAATTTCACGTAGTATGTCACTACATTTGTGTTAGTTGGCCGAGAATTTTGTGCCATTTGTATGCAAGACAAGTTCATGGCCAACGCCCTTCGGACAAAAGTCTGACGCTTTGTCCGCGGAAAATCCAATCAGGTTTGCGAGGCTTTAAAGGCATGCAGTAGGGTCATCTGAAAGGGATAATCCCATAACCAAAATATATGGTAAGGAGTATTTTTTGGGATCAATCCCCACATCTTCAACAATTAGTATTTTTTTTTATTGGCGAACAACAGTTTTCCATTTATGGACTGCGCATCAAATGCGAGCCAAGCATTTGGCACCGAGTTGCAGTGTGGGCTCATTGATCTCAATGGGTGGTGCGGCCTGTAAATCTCTGCAGCCCAAGTTAAAAATGCCATGGCTGCAAAGTGTATGTGTACAGCCCTGTCAGGCTGTAATGTTAAGCCTCATACACACGATCGGATTTCCATCGGAACAAATCCGTGGAATTTTGTGTGAAGGGCGTTGGCCGTGAACTTGGTATGCATACAGACGGCAGAACTTTTTCAGCCAACATACACAAAACGACGTGTTTTTTCAGCTCTTTAGCGCCGACCTTTGGGCAACTTCTGCTAATGTTGTGCTATGGTTAGCTTTTGTTCGGAGCATGCGTGTTTGTACTTTGGATTTTTTTCCGATAGACTTGTGTACAATCCGACAAGACGCATTTGTTATCGGAAAATTTGAAAGCATGCTATAAAACACTTTTTGTCGGAAATTTCGCCAAACTTTTTACAGACACATCTTCATGACAAAATTAAACTGCGCAGAAAGATTAAATATTTCATATATATCCAGTTTATTACAATTAGCTGTATCAGTAACATTTTGGAAATGTTATTATGTTATATCGGGGGGGGGGGGGCTCAACCTGTGGCCCGCAGACCCTCTGATGTGGCCCTCGACCTCAAAACAAGGAAGCACATGCTCAAGGTCGGCAACCTGTTGATCATGACTTGGGATTGCCAACCTGCCATCTCAGAGCATCAGAGTGCGTCAAGCCAGTACCAGCAGTGGAAGGAGCAGGAATCCCATAAGCCGATACATCCTCTATAGTGCTGGCTCGTGTTCCCGGTGGAGTGATGCCCATAGAAGCTGGAAGACCAAAAGAAGGTCCATGTATTAAACATCACATGCACTGCACTTTTGCAATAGGCATAACAACTTTTAGACTGCTTTCACACAGGTGTAGCACAGCGCACCTCTGGTTTTCCTGCCAGTTAGCTGCACTGAGTTATAGACTTCTATTATATCCTGTGGGTTTGGTGCGTTTTCTGAAAGTGCGCCGCACCCTCAAGATATAATAGAGGTCTATGGCAAAGCAAAGCTTACTCGCAGGAAAGCTGCAGGTGCATTGCGCTGCACCTCTGGTGCGGGTAAACTGCAGCACATCAGTGTGAAAGCAGCATTATTGAGGGCTCAGGACAGTAAAGGCTCATTTACATTTGCAGCTTGGGGTTGGTAAAACCTCATAGTTGAGACATGTGTTTACCACATACCCCAACCACTGGTGTAGCATCAGGGGCGGTAATGGCGACCCTGTACCATGCTCCTTGTCGCATTCTGTTTTACCCTTTGAATAAGAAGGGCAGCTAGTGCAGCATATACAGTTTTTTTTTTTTTTGTCCCATAGACTAAAAAAAGAATTTAGCCTTTAAGCCTTGTGCACACAATTAGATTTTTGATAGCAAATGTCTGATGGCAGGGTTTTGTCGGAAACTCTGACCGTTTGTATGCTCCATCGGACAATTGTTGTCAGATTAAAACTGTCCGACAACAAATGTGTGCCATCGGATTATCCGATCGTGTGTACAGAAGTCCGTCGGAAAAAAATCCAAGGTACAGACACGCATGCTCCGAACCAGTGCTAACCATAAGACAACATTAGCAGAAGTTGCCCAAAGGGTGGCGCTAAAGAGCAGAAAAAACACGTAGTACGTCACTACGTTTGTTTGTTGGCTGACAAAGTTTGGCCGTCTGTATGCAGAACAAGTTCACGGTCAACGCCCTTCGCACAAAATTCCACGTATTTGTCCGTTGAAATTCCCGATCGTGTGTACGAGGCTTTACAGTGTAGGCGCATCCCCATTGCAAGAAAGGACTTTTACTTCTTCTGGAGTTGGGCTTTAAGGGCCAGATTCACAAATGAGATACGACGGCGTATCTCTGTTTCTATCTATGCGACTGATTCATAGAACCAGTTACGCATAGACATCCCTAAGATCCGACAGGTGTAATTGTTTTACACTGTCGGATCTTAAGATGCAATACCGCGGCCGCCGCTGGGGGGAGTTTGCATCGTAAACCAGCGTCGGGTATGCAAATTTGGAGTTACGGCGATCCCCGACGGTTTTTCGCGTTCGCTACGTCGCCGCTAGTCTAGTTTCCCGTCGCAAAGTTAGTCGTTTTTTTTGGTGCCTTAACTTTACACAGCAATCGTATTGCTGTGTAAAGTATGGCCGTCGTTCCCGCGTCGAAATGTAAAAAATAACGTTGTTTAAGTAAGCCGTCCAGGAATACAGAATTACGCTACGCGCGTTGCCGTTCGAAAAAATGACGTCACGGCGCGCAAAGCACGGCGGGAGTTAAACGGAGAATGCGCAGTAGGTCCGGCGCGGGAGCGCGCCTAATTTAAATGCCACACGCCCATTTAAATTGGCCCGCCTTGCGCCGGAGGCCGCCGGCGTAGTTTTCATCGCAAGTGCTTGGTGAATCAGGCACTTGCGATGAAAAATTGCGGCGGTGTAACGTATCTACGATACGCTACGCCGCCGCTGCCCTACGTGAATCTGGCCCTCATTCACACCAGCTATGTTGGGCTGTGTTGGACGGTGTTGCCCGACGTGATCCCAATGCAAAGACAAGGCAAAAAGCCTTGCTTTGTATAGGGCCTGTTCACATTAATGTGCTCCATTGGTGTGTGTTGCAGTAAAATGATGCAGGTATTTATTACAAGTATTTACACAGCGCTTTACATATAAAGGCCCGGATTCATGTAGAATGGCGTATCTTTGTGCGGGCGTAACGTATCCTATTTACGTTACGCCTCCGCAACTTTTACAGGCAAGTGCCGTATTCTCAAACGAAATTTGCGGCGGCGTAGCGTAAACAGGCCGGCATAAGCCCGCCTAATTCAAATGTGGTAGATGTGGGTGTGTGTTATGTAAATTTTATGTGACCCCACGTAAATGACGCTTTTTACAAACGGCGCATGCGCCGTCCGTGAAAGTATCCCAGTGCGCATGCTCCAAATTAACCTGCAAAAAGCCAATGCTTTCGACGTGAACGTAAATGACGCCCAGCCCTATTCGCGAACGACTTACGCAAACAACGTAAAATTTTCAAAATTCGACGTGGGAACGACGTCCATACTTAACAATGGTACGCCGCATGTACGCCACATATAGCAGGGGTAACTTTACGCTGGGAAAAGCCTAACGTAAACGGCGTATCTGTACTGCGTTGGCCGGGCGTACGTTCGTGAATTTGCGTATCTAGCTGATTTACATATTTCTAGGCATAAATCGGCGTACACGCCCCTAGCGGCCAGCGTAAATATGCACTTAAGATACGACCGCGTAAGAGACTTACGCCGGTCGGATCTAATACAAATCTATGCGTAACTGATTCTAAGAGTCAGGCGCATAGATACGACGGCTCTGACTCAGAGTTACGACGGCGTATCTGGAGATACGCCGGCGTAACTCGTTTGAGAATCCGGGCCATAGTGTACATTCCCTGCTCTCAAAGAGCTTACCATTAAAGTCTCTACATCACATGCTCAATTTCTTGCAACCCAGCAAGTTACAATTCGTGGCACCATGTCGCAACGCACTGCTGCTCATAGACATGAATGGAGTGTAATTTAAATACAGTTAAACAAAAGAAAGGACAGCAAGCACCACAATGTGCTGTACCAGTACAGTGCAGCACACATTAGCTCGCCATAACGCAAAAACAAAAGTAGTAGTACACAAAATAACTGTAGAGCCTATTCTTTTGCAAATTTGTGCTTTGTGTATAAGTGATCTTGTACTGAGAGGGTCATTTTTAAAATACAGTTTTCTCCTGTTATTTCACCCTTCTAGAATCTAGGGCCAGATCCACAAAAGGGATACGCAGGCGTATCTGCTGATACGCCGTCGTATCCCTGTTTCTATCTATGCGGCTGATTCATAGAATCAGTTACGCATAGATATTCCTAAGATCCGGCAGGTGTAATAGTTTTACACTGTCGGATCTTAGGATGCAGTACCTCGGCCGCCGCTGGGGGCATTTCTCGCCGAAATTCCGCGTCGGGTATGCAAATTAGCACTTACGGAGATCCACAAAGCTTTTTCCCTTCGTTTTTTTTCCGTAAGTGTTAGTTTGCCGTCGCAAAATTAGGGCTGCTTTTACAAAGTGTAAACTTTATACACCATGTAAAAGTATACCCTTCTATCCCGCGTCACTGTCATTTTTTTTTTTTTTTTCCGCCGCAACTCTTTTTTTTTCTTTTACACCCGTCGCGATTCTCAAAACTCGGCGCAATGTAAATCCGCGCAAAGCACGTCGGGAAAATAGCGTCGGGAGCATGCGCAGTACGTCCGGCGTGGGAGCGCACCCTAATTTAAATGGGACTCGCCCCATTAGATTGGGCACGCCTTGCGCCGGACGGATTTAAGTTACACACCTGCAAATTTCTAGGTAAGTGCTTTGTGGATCGGGCACTTGGGTAGAAATTTTGCAGCGGTGTAACTTAAATAGGAACATTTAAGTTAAGCCCGCTGGCTGTGGATCTGGCCCCTAGTGTTGCTGATCTCCTTCAATCTCTTTCAGGCACTTTCTACCTACATGTCCTCTTTTCAAAAACAATAGCTACACATCATTGCTCTAGAGCTCCATTCACACTTGTGTGACTTGTCATGCAACTTTGGACATCAAAGTCACATGACAAGTCGTTTCCCATGTTTTCCAATGATAATCATTCATATAAGTGTGACTTAAAGTTGCGGCAACTTCAAAGTAGTTCATGCACTACTTTGGTCCGACTTTCATGCAACTTGAGGGCCATAGCCTTCAATGTTCACCCTCAAATGTTGCATGAAAGTCGTACATGAATGTTATACAATGCAACAGTTGTGCAACAGTTGTCCCTTATCACTGGTCAAAGCCAAAGTCGTATCCAAGTTGCACCCATCCAAAGTTGCGTCAAAGTTGTACCAAAGTCTACCCAACTTTGGAGTCCTACAAATGTGAATGGAGCCTAAATCTGCTTTCTGATAGAGACAATGTTGGACCAGGCCTACACCATGTGTAGCTTGTTTGGGTCTCATTTGAAAGAATGACAACATAGAAGCACAAATAGGAGATAGTTGTCACCTTCTAACAATCCCTGAACAATTTCCTACACTACTTTGATATGACTTTTATGCAACTTGAGGGCCATAGCCCTCAATGTTAACCCTCAAACATTGCATGAAAGTCGTACCTAAATGTTATACAATGCAGTTGTGCAACAGTTGTCCATTATCACTTGTCAAAGCCAAAGTCGTATCCAAGTTGCACCCATCCAAAGTTGCACTCCAAAGTCTGCGCAACTTTGGAGTCCTACAAGCGTGAATGGAGCCCAGGGGCGGACTGACAACTCATGGGGCCCCCGGGCAATAGGAAATTATGGGTCGTCCGGGCAATAGGGGATTATGGGGCGCCCAAGCAATAGATTATGGGGCCACACAGTATGTACACACATACAGTATACATACACAGTATACGCACACAGACACACAATATACACATGCAGTATACACACACAGTATACACATACAGACACACAGTATACACTCACAGTATACATACACACACACACACAGTATACATATACACAGAATACACAATCACACAATAACACACAGATATTTACATACTGTCCCTGGTTTTACTGAGGCTGGCAACCCTGATGGGGCCCCCCTAGTGGCTGGGGCCCTTGGGCAGTGCTGAGGGCCCGAATGGTCAGTCCGCCCCTGATGGAGCCTAAACCTGCTTTCTGATGACAATGGTGGACCAGGCCTACACCATGTGTAGCTTGTTAGGGTCTTAGTTGAAAGGATGGCAACATAGAAGCACAAGTAGGAGATAGTTGTCACCTTATAACAATCCCTGAACAATTTATTTTTATAGCAGGGTCACTAGGTATTCCTTAAATGAAAGCTACATATTTAAAAACTATTGAAAACTTTTTAAATTGCAATAAGTGGTAAAGCTCGCTTTATAATTGATTTTATTGATTGGGTATAGATCTACTTTAATCATTATATGTGACAAAATTCAGCAATGCTAGGGCAGGCTGACATCACATGACAGAGAGCTAAACCGCATATTAAGAAGTATTGAGTGCCTGAGAAGCAGTTAAAATATCAGTGAGAATGCATCAAATTACATGTGATTAGAATGCTAGGCTACATTTCAAAACTGAGTTTTTTTTTAGGGTTTTTTGCTGCATCTCTGCGGGGCAAAGCCAACCGATTTTTCCTGGTCACCATTACCTTTAGAACTGCTAGCTGAATTATCTTTAAAAAAAATCTTAAGCCAAATCAGACCCCCCTTAAAAGTGTGACAAGTTGATGACTTTGTTGATAATGTCACTGCCATGGTATTGTTTATCACCTTTTTGGCTTGATGTCCGTAATGTGATTATTAAGGTGGCACAATGACAGATAACAGATGATTCTCTATCTATATTATTTCCTTTTCCTGGACAACGTCATCTCTGACGAAACGCACAGGGCAGAGCGATGCGCTGACGTCACCTCGTGCTTTCCTTCGTGTCCCGGAGTATGGGTTTGTTTGTTCGCCGGCCGGAACATCAGACTTAAAGGCTTTTAACGTACATCTACATGTAAGTACAATACTTTGTTGTTTTTTAATAAATTTAAAAAGGATTTACTCTATATGGAGCCCTTTTTATCTGTCATATAAATCCACTTATCCTTCCGTATGAGCGAATAAGAGGTGCAGATACATGCTTGCAGTGGGAGAAAGATCTGGTTTGGATTTATATTAAACACACTTTTTGACTCTCTGTAGTAGGGGGTCAATCGGAGCTGGTAAGAAGTAAATCACATTATTTGGTGGTGGACTTTTCACATAGGGTGATACCTGGTGGACCATTTCATCATGAATATTTGAAAAGCTTCTAGTTACAAGCACTGGTGGACTTTTATAAGAACTTTTTATTTACAAATCTGAAAGATTGATTTGTGGAACCTTGATTTTACGCGATTCAATTTTTCCTTTGTTCATATTATTTCATGATACCGCTAAATCGGTGGGGTCCTATAAACGCTCCTTGATGCCTCACCTCCTCAATGCTGGTAAGAGCCTTATCCCACCTCATTGGAGGTCCCAGGCAGCACCTACTATTAAGGAATGGTTGTTGAAGGTACAGGATATTATGGAGTGGAGGTGAGGCATCAATATTAGACATGTACGTTCCCGTTCGTAACAAATGGATTTTCGTACAAATTTGTTAGTATTCATACATTCGGATCAATTCGAACATCTGAAAAGCTGAAAGAACCAAAATACGAAAATTACGGAATTACGGATAAGCAAAATAACGAACAAGTGAAAATACGAACGTATGATTGGACAATCTTACTAAAATACGAAACACCGAAAAAGCAAAAGAACAAAAATGACATCTATAACGAATGATTTGCATTCCGTATTTTAAATCCTTTGTCTGTTCGTATTTTCGTTCGTATGTTCGTATTTACATTTGTGTGTTTTGTATATCCGTTTCTTTGTCTGTTCGTAAATTTGTGTACTTGTATCGTTCTTTCAAATGGGCACTGGGCAGTGTAGTTAGTGAGTGATTACTTAATATCTTAGCCAATCAGCTTATCTCTTTTGTGCTAAGTCACATTGGACCTCGTACACACGATCGGACTTCAAACAAACTTTTCCGTGGATTTTTGTCTGAAGGGAGTTGGCCGGACTTTTGAAACCGAAAAAGTTTGTTCGATAGAGCGTACACACAGTCGGAGTTTTTGGGAAAACGCTCATTTTGAAGTTTGTTGGCAAAAAGTCCGACCGTGTGTACGGGGCTTAAGAGAAAGGAATATCTTAATATGGATTAGCCGCGTGTTGCTATGTATTTACGAAAGTACAAAATTACGAATCCATTTAACGAAAATTATTATCTAACAAAATTACGAATTTCAAATCAACGAAAATAAATTAGACAGAATTACAAATCATTTAGTGTAAACGAAAATAAAACTGTTACGAAAATATGAACGGGTCCGAATAGGAAAACTTGAGTCTTACGAATTTATGAATCTTTACGAATCTACGGAACGAGGCGAAACGAAACAAAAAATGTTTTTTTTTGTTGTGCACATGTCTAATCAATATTGCTTTTTTTTCAAAATTGTCACTCTTTTTTTGTTTATAGCGATCAAATGCCACCAAAAGAAAGCTCTTGTGGGGAAAAAAAGGACGTCAATTTTGGAAGCCACGTTGCACGACCGCGCAATTATCACATAAAGCAACACAGTGCCGAATTGCAAAAAATGGCCTGGTCATTGGGCAGCCAAATCCTTCGGGGGTGTAGTGGTTAGCCAATCAATTTAAATCCGATCAGACAAGCCCTTGCACTACATAGTTGTTGGTAGGTCCAATGGAGATTGTACAACCAGATTGGTTGTATGCTCACTTTTAGGGCTCGTTTACACTTGCTTTGCTTCCTGAAGAACAATCCATGTTCGCATCACTCCTCAGAGAGCATTTGACAGGCGGTGAGGAGGTGTTGTATCACCTCCTTCCCGTCTGTTTTACCCCCCCCCCCCCCCTTAATGGCTAGACTACTGTGCCGCATATGTATGCATCATGCGTGGCAATTGCAATTCGTCCCCAAAGAGGGGGGTGTAATTCTTGCCAAGGCCACCAAGCAAGACATGGTGGCTGCAGCATATGTATACCCCAGGCCATTGCTTCTGCTGTTAAAGGGGGTGCGGAGTGGTTGGGGGACAGAAAAAATGCAGCTCAACAACAGGGTTTTACCACCCCCCAACTGCAAGTGTAAATGTGTCCTTAACCACTTGCCGAATGCCTAATGTACATTTACGTTGGCAGAATGGCACGGCAGACAAAGCAAAGCAACGTGACCGTGCCCACGGGACCTGCGGACTCGACGTTCACCGGTGTCCCCGATCGTGTCAAGGAGCGGCAGAACGGGAGAAGCCTGTGTAAACAAGGCATCTCCCTGTTCTGCCTAGTGACAGGACAGTGATCTACTGCACCCTGTCATCGGGAGCAGTGATCAATGTCGTGTCTCTGGTAGCCCAGCCCCCCCCCCACATTTAGAATCACTCCCTAGGACACACTTAACCCCTTCCTCACCCTCTAGGGGTTAGCCCCTTCCCTGTCAGTGTCATTTACACAGTAATCAGTGCATTTTTATAGTACTGATATAAATGACAATGGTCCCAAAATAGTGTAAAAAATGTCTGATGTATCCGCCACAATATCGCAGTCATGATAAAAATCGCTGATCGCCGCCATTACTAGTAAAAAAAAGAAAATATAATAAAAATGCCATAAAACTATCCCCTATTTTGTAGATGCTATAACTTTTGCGCAAACCAATCAATATACGCTTATTGCAATTTTTTTTACCAAAAATATGTAGAAGAATACGTATTGGCCTAAACTGAGGAAAACATTTTTTTTTTATATTTTTTTGGGGGGCAAAAATAAAAAATATTGCATTTTTTTCAAAATTGTCGCTCTTTTTTTGTTTATAGCGCAAAAAATTAAAACTGCAGAAGGTGATCAAATACCACCAAAAGCTCAAGTTGTGGGGGGAAAAAAAGGATGTCAATTTTGTTTGGGTGCCACGTCGCATGACCGCGCAATTGTCAGTTAAAGCGGTTGTAAACCCCAGAAAAGTTAAAAATAAATAAAAACCTGCAGGACAAAGGCATAATGAGCTAGTATGACCAGCATACTAGCTCATTATGCATTTACTTACCTTAGATCGAAACCCCCGAAGCCGTCCTCGTCTTCGCCTCTAGCGGCAGACATCTCTCCGGGCGGTTACTTCTGGATACCGCCTCTCCGGCGCTGTGATTGGCTGGATCGGTGATGACGTCACTCAGCGCATGCGCGCGGGAGTGGTCTAAGCCGGCATTATTCATTCAGAAAACTGGCATACTCAGTGCGCCTGCGCCTTTGTCTGTAGACAACAGTGCATTCTTTTTGGCAAATATCTCCTAAACCGTGGAGGTTTAGGAGATATTGCAAACACCTACAGGTAAGCCTTAATCTAGGCTTACCTGTAGGTGAAAGTTGTAATGGAGGGTTTACTTCCATTTAAAAGCGACGCAGTGCAGAATCGCAAAAAATGTCCCGGTCATTGGGCAGACAATTCTTCCAGGGCTGAAGTGGTTAATTACAATCTGATTTTACAATGTCCTTGATACCCATCATCAGTTATGTAGTGCAAGGGTCTGCCTGATTGGATTGGATACAAATAGCCAGATTCTCGTAGAGTTACGACGGCGTATCAGTAGATATGTCGTCGTAACTCCGAGTCTGCGCTGTCGTACATTTTAAGTGTATTCTCAAATTGACATACGCTTAAATAAAGCTAAGATACGACCGCCGGCGCCGTCGTATCTTAGCTGTCTGTTTACGCTGGCCGATAGGATGCGTAAATCAGCAAGATACGCCTATTCACGAACGTACGCTTGCCCGTCGCAGTGAAGATACGCCGTTTACGCAAGCCGTTTTCAGGCGTAAAGATATTCCACCAAAAAGATGGCGCAGCCAATGTTAAGTATGGACGTCGGACCCGCGTAAAATTTTTAAATGTTTACGTCGTTTGCGTAAGTCGTCCGTGAATGGGGCTGGGCATAATTTACGTTCACGTCGAAACCAATGAGTCTTTGCAGCGTAATTTGGAGCATGCGCACTGGGATACGTCCACTGGGAACGTTCGTTCAAAACGTCATTTACGTGGGGTCATGCTTTATTTACATAAAACACGCCCACCTCTTCACAATTTGAATTAGGCGCGCTTACGCCGGCACATTTACGGTACGCCGCCGTAACTTAGGACGCAAGTGCTTTGTGAATACAGCACTTGCCTCTCTAACTTACGGCGGCGTAGCGTATATGAGATACGCTATGCCTGCCTAACGTTAGGCACGGCTACCTGAATCCAGCTAAAAGTGATTGGATAGATAAGGTAGCGTAGGTCCTTAAATAACGTAGTTTTGGTAAATCAACAGTCGATTGTATAAAGATTGTATGGTCAGATTGTAACGACTATGGTGAACCTTAAAAAAACTATCTCCATACATGATGTGTAACAGAAGAAATGTAGAACACATTTTTTTTCTTTAATACATTTAGCACAAAGAGAAGTAATTGGCAGTGGCAGCAGCTCCTCTCTAAGCCCCTGTAGCATGCACCTTGCACAGACAGGGTTAATGCCAGCTCTCCCCCTGGGATGCAGAACTGGGTGGCTTAGATACACCCTTCTGACGTCATGACAGCTGGCCACGCCTGGAAGGGTTTGCTCCTTGTAAACCTGAGCTGATTATATGAAAGGGGATTTAAACCAGAAGAGAGAGAATGGAAAGTTGTGTACGAGATATGGCCAGGGCTGATCACTAGGAGGCTGGGATCTGACTGCTTGCAGGGAGAGCTGGCAGCATTACAGTAGGGTCAGATAGACAAGACTAGAGGGGGGGATTTCATTTCACACCAAGGTGGGCTCAGAGGAAGAACAGACGTGCCTCTCAGCAAAATAGCATCCACAAGGAGGATCCCAGGAGACCAAGGTAAGAAAGTTTCCAGACATTCTGTAATAGCTGCTGGGGAACTACAACCCCCAGCATGCACATACTGCCCTGCAGGTGCTCCCCGAATCCTGCTTTATTCCATTGATCTTTGTTAAAAACTTTGCATTTCTATTTACTGATCATTTACCTGCATAGTGCAAAACATATGGAATTCTCTTCCACAGGCGGTGGTATCAGCGAGGAGCATCGATCATTTAAAAAAAAACTATTAGATGGGCACCTTAACCACTTAAGGACCGGACCAATATGCTGCTAAATAACTCGAGGGGTTTTTACAATTTGGCACTGCGTCGCTTTAACAGACAATTGCGCGGTCGTGCGACGTGGCTCCCAAACAAAATTGGCGTCCTTTTTTCCCCACAAATAGAGCTTTCTTTTGGTGGTATTTGATCACCTCTGCGGTTTTTATTTTTTGCGCTATAAACAAAAATAGAGCGACAATTTTGAAAAAAATTCAATAATTTTTACTTTTTGCTATAATAAATATCCCCCAAAAATATATATAAAAAAAATGTTTTTCCTCAGTTTAGGCCGATACGTATTCTTCTACCTATTTTTGGTAAAAAAAAACGCAAAAAGGGTTTATCGGTTGGTTTGCGCAAAATTTATAGCGTTTACACAATAGGGGATATTTTTATTGCATTTTTATTAATTTTTTTTTTTTTTTACTACTAATGGCGGCGATCAGCGATTTTTTTTTTTGTGACTGCGACATTATGGCGGACACTTCGGCCAATTTTGACATATTTTTGGGACCATTGTCATTTTCACAGCAAAAAATGCATTTAAATTGCATTGTTTATTGTGAAAATGACAGTTGCAGTTTGGGAGTTAACCACAGGGGGTGCTGTAGGAGTTAGGGTTCACCTAGTGTGTGTTTACAACTGTAGGGGGGTGTGGCTGCAGGACTGACGTCATAGATCGAGTCTCCCTATAAAAGGGATCACTCGATCGATGCATCGCCACAGTGAAGCACGGGGAAGCCGTGTTTACATACGGCTCTCCCCGTTCTTCAGCTCCGGGGAGCGATCGCGACGGAGCGGCTATAAACGAATAGCCGCGCCGTCGTCCCGGATTTCTCCCCGCGGGAATCCGACCGCCGCATGTAGCGGGGGGGGTCCCGATCGGACCCCCGACCCACGTCAAGCAGAGGACGTACAGGTACGCCAATGTGCCTGCCATTCTGCCGACGTACATATACATGCGGCGGTCTGGAAGTGGTTAAGGACCACAACATACAGGGGTATACAATGTACTATTAACATATAAGCACACACACAGGTTGGACTTGTGTCTTTTTTCAACCTCGCCAACTATGTAACTATGTAGGAAGGAGTTTGCTTTGTCTATCCTGACACATCACAAAGGTGTTCTGTTAAGCTCACCACACACATTACAATCTGATTGTAACATTTCTTTTAGACCTATAAAGATCTTCCTCGTATTACATTGTTTTAGTAAATCTAAAGTTGATTGTGCAGAAATTGTATTGTCAGATTGTAACATGTTTGGTATCCCTGACATAATGATTTTAAATTGATATCGCTACACTAATTATTGTAAATGTGATTGGAATGTGTTCATGCTACTTATGTTGTTTTGCTAATCTAACACAGTTCATGTATCTTTATAAGCTATTAATCAGGGTTGCCAACTGTCGTTAAATTCACAAACAGTTTTTAAAATCCATGATTTTTACATCTGTGCATGAATGTCCGGTATTCATGGACAGTAAAAAACATGGATTTTACAAACCGTCCTTAAATTTCATGAGGGTTGGCAACCCTGCTATTAATTACTATAGTCCAGTCATTCTCAACCAGAATTCCTTCAGAGCAGCCTTTCTCAATCTTTTTTCCCCATGGGAACCTTAAAAATGTAAAGCTTTTAGGGCAAGATTCATGTAGAATTACGGCGACGTAACGTATCCCGTTTACGTTACTCCGCCGCAAGTTTTCAGCGTAAGTGCTTGATTCACAAAGCACTTACCTGTAAACTTGCGGCGGCGTAGTGTAAAGCCGGCGTAGTGTAAAGCAAGCCCGCCTAATTCAAATGGGGCGTGTACCATTTAAATTAGGCGCGTTCCCCCGCCGAACGTACTGCGCATGCTCCGTTTTGAAATTTCCCGCCGTGCTTTGCGCGAAATGACGTCACCCGACGTAATGTTTTGAACTGCGACGTGCGTTACGTACTTTCGTATTCCCGGACGACTTACACAAAAAATAAATACATTTGAAATTCGACGCGGGAACGACGGCCATACTTCAACATGGGTTGTCTAATTTTACACCACCTAAATAGCAATCGCAACTTTACGACGGGAAAAGCCGACTAACGATGACGTAAGAGAATGCAACGAACGCGCGTACCTTCGTGGATCGCCGTAAACAGCTAATTAGCATACCTGACGCGGAAAACGACGCAAACTTCACCCAGCGGGCGCCGAAGTATTGCATCCTAAGATCCGAAGGCGTACAAAGCCGTACGCCTGTCGGATCTTAGCCAAATGCCGTCGTATCTTTGTTTGTGAATTACAAATAAAGATACGACGCGGCAAATTTGAAAGTACGCCGGAGTATCAGCAGATTACTCCGGCGTACCTTTTCTGTGAATCTGGCTCTTAGTTCTTGGGGGATTCCCTGCTAAATCCAAATTACCAGGGATCAGCGGGATAATGATGCTTACATTAGTGGTCAATGAGGATACCCCCCTTACAGTGGTGGTCCAATTTTCCACTCTTACAGGCAGCTGAAAAGAATATTGGTGCCATGGTGCTGGCTCTTCCAACTAGCATTGGCTCCAGAACTATGCAGGTGCCATCAAATGGGAGGGCATTGAGCCACAGCTCAAGGAACCACTAGAAACCTCTGGAGGAACATTATGATTCCACTGAATCCTGGTTGACAATGGCTGCTGAGGGTGTTAGGAGTTCTTATAGCTGTGGTCGATTGGCCTCTCATCTAGAGATGCCTGCAACATCTTAGGACCAATACCACCTGGCAAAGCCATGAGCATTACAGATGGGTTAAGACTAGGGTTGTCCCGATACTAGTATCGGTATTGATACCAAGAATTTGCTTGAGTACTTGTATTTGGGCAAATGCTCTGATGCTTCACCTGATACCTGGGCAGCCAGGGGTGATCAATGCGGCGGTGGGGGAAGTTACAAGCACTGATCGCCCTGTATAGATTTCAATAAAGCCTGACAGCCGCTTCTGCTGCTCCCCCCCCCCCCCCAGCTGCTTTATTGAAATCTATAGATGGGGATCGGTGCTTGTAACTCTCCCCCACCGCCGCACCACTCATCCCTGACTGTCCCCATATCCTCCTCCAGTCCCCCTCTATGTCTTCCTCCCTACTCCTCCACGTATCGCTCCTGTGACCCCCTCCGTGCTTCTTCGCCCCCTCTGTCCTCGATCTGTGAGGATGGAGAGCAGAGAAAGGAGTCAGTAAATCTGTCATTTACCTGCTCCTTCCATTTCTGAATGGAGAGTCAGTGATCACTGACTCTCCATTCATAACTGAGCATCGTAACCTGTGTCTACGATGCTTCAGTTTATGAATGGAGAGGAGCCTCTGTCCTCCTGTCCATTCATCTCCAGTGCAGATGAGGCTGCAGAGAAAGGGACTGGGGAATCTGTGTCCTTAGTCCCTTTCCCTGTCTCAAAGGGGAGATATCAGGGGTCTGTTAAGACCCTGATATCTCACCAAAGCCCCCAACAGGGCTAATAAAAAAATAAATAAAGAGTTGTGATAAATAAATATTTAAAAAGGTTAAATTGTAAAAAAAAAAAAAAAACACTGACTCTCACCCCCCCCCCCAAAGAAAAAAAATGGAATAAATAAATAAAAAAATTAAATTGTAAAATAAAAATGGAAAACTACTGAGTCAGTCCACTCATCATCAGTGCTGCATATTAATGCCACTGTCACATGAAATTAACAAAAAGTATCGGTAATCGGTATCGGCGAGTACTTGAAAAAAAAATTCGGTACCTGTACGTCTTAAAGAGGTATCGGGACAACCCTAGTTAAGACACAAGTCCAAACTCGCATGCGCTATCCCACCAGGAAGCTGTCACTGCGGACAGCCAATTCCTCTCCCCACAACCGCACATACACAAAGGGCAGGGAATGGCTCCACCACAAGATTGGCTGTCCAAAGTGATCGCTTCCTGGTGGGATAGCTCATGAATGTTTGGACTCTAAACATGCCTGAGCTCATCCCTGATGAGCATGACGGCCATTCTGATTACCATTGTAAGGTTACATTCACACAGGCAATGGAGGTCGAATAGTTTGCTGCGTTCAGAGATTGCTAAATGCAGCCTCTAGACGCTGATGCACTTTGTGCTATGGCTGCATACAAACTGGCTGATTAGCTGAAGCCACTTTATGTGCCGCAAGAAGCTCCGCAGAAACTTGTCCAGGGTCAGTCAGAGCCTCTATTTGCATGTAACCCCTTCGGATGAGCGGCTACACGCGGCACCAGCCATTGGCTTGTACAGAATACAAATCTGACAGCTGTTGCTGTTCGCACACACCGTACGCAAACAGCCTTTAGAATCGCTGCCAACAATCGACTGATTCTTGCCAGCGGCTGCCCGTGTTAATGACTGTTTCAGGGGGTCATTCTCCTTGGCCACCAACATAAGGGGAATTTTCCCAATGATCCCCCAATGAACTTATTTTAGCAGGGGACCTGAACATGATTTCAAAGGCTCCTTTCAAATGCTGATTGGAAAAAAAAAATGCTGCCCTGGTCATTACTGGAAGTAATGAGATTCAAAGAAGAAGGGAAAGAAAGGAGGGAGAGGATGAGAAGGGGAGGAAAAAAAAAGGAGAAAGGGATCAGAAACAGAAAAAGAAAAGAAAGAAAAGAAAGATAAGAAAGAATGAAAACATGAGGATAGCACTCACATGGGCCACATCTGTAATAATATTGAAGAAGAAGCAATATCTAGCAAGTGGACATTGATGGTCAGACTTTCAGGCCAGGGAAGTATGTTTTTTAAAAAAAATATTTAATAGCATATAAATTAATAGACAAAAATACAGTACAATATTACAGATTTTTTTTACAGAAAAATTATCACTGTACGTTCCTCAGAAGTCGCAACCGCACGTTTCGCCGTGGGGCTTCTTCAGGACGAAGACGAGGAATATATGTTTAGCAGTGAAACAGAAATGTATCTGTAATGATAAAGTATAGTAAATTAATAACAAAAACATATAAAGAAAATTAAAATAAATGAATGTTTAGAGGTGTATTTACAGGTCCAATGGTCCTTCAATGGATACATCCATGAGGCATATAAGGCACAGATAGAAAAAATTGTCATAAACAGCAATGAGCTTGAATAAAAAGTTCTCGTAAGCCAGGGATCTAATTGCTAAAAAAATAAATGAGCTTATTATCATTGCATGATGCCGCTTGCTGCCAAAATGTGGAGGCATGCACCAAAGAAGAGTAAGAAGTGAAAGGTAAGGATAGGGAGAGTAAAGAGTAACAAAAAATAAAAAGGAAAGGTTAAATAAATAAATAGTGCCTAATGACATATAGTAACAGCAACAGTGTTACACCACAATAGTCACCTTGGAATGGCCAATAAGGTCAAGCACGGTGGTCCATAGGTTAAGGAACTAGACGCCACTTTTTATTCAAGCTCATTGCTGTTTATGACGATTTTTTCTATCTGTGCCTTATATGCCTCATGGATGTATCCGTTGAAGGACCATTGGACATGTAAATACACCTCTAAACATTCATTTATTTTAATTTTCTTTATATGTTTTTGTTATTAATTTACTATACTGTATCATTACAGATAAATTTCTGTTTCACTGCTAAACATATATTCCTCGTCTTCGTCCTGAAGAAGCCCCACGGCGAAACGTGCGTTGGCGACTTCTGAGGAACGTACAGTGATAATTTTTCTGTAAAAAATTTCTGTAATATTGTACTGTATTTTTGTCTATTAATTTATATGCTATTAAATATTTTTTTTAAAAAACATACTTCCCTGGCCTGAAAGTCTGACCATCAATGTCCACTTGACAGATATTGCTTCTTCTGGAAGTAATGAGATGAATGTGTATTACAGTCTTACAGCTGTAGAGGAGAGCAAATATAAGATCAATAAAAAGTGTACCTGTACTGCGCAAATAAGTATTTATCTAAGATAAGGAGGTAATTTTGTGCCTTTCTGGTCACAGTCTGCTTTCTGAAGGCACAGTTGGAGCCTCTGAAGGTTTTACGCAGGCTGTGACTTTCTGAAAGTCAGTATTTGCATAGATTAAGACATACCTCCCAACTTTTTGAGATGGGAATGAGGGACACCTATCAGCAAAAGTATGCAGGCATTGGACACACCCCTTATCAAGCCCTCTTAACCTTCTCTCATCTGCCCACCGTCAAATGACGGCGGGCGGAATGCTCTATTGTTCCGACAGGACTTCATATGACGTCCTGTCATTTAAAGCCTCTAAGGCGCGCGCGCCCCCGTCGCTTCACTGGGAACACAGTGCTCGTGCCCGGCGGCCGTGATTGCCCAGTAACTGAGCAGGGACGTGGAGCTCTGTGTGTAAACACAGAGCTCCACGTCCTGTCAGGGAGAGAGGAGACCGATCTGTGTCCCTTGTACATGGGGACACAGATCGGTCACCCCCCTCCCCCCACAGTTAGAACACACCCAGGATACACATTTAACCCCTTCCCCGCCCCCTAGTGGTTAACCCCTTCCCTGACAGTCACATTTATACAGTAATTAATGCATATTTATAGCACTGTTCACTGTATAAATGTGAATGGTCCCAAAAATGTGTCAAAAGTGTCCGATGTGTCCGCTATAATGTCAGTCCTGAAAAAAATCGCAGATCGCCACCATTCCTAGTAAAAAAATAAATTAAAAAAATCATTATGTCTCCTATTTTGTAGGCAATATAACTTTTGCGCAAACCAGGTTATTGTGTTTTATTTATTTTTTTTACCAAAAATATGTAGAAGAATACGTATCGGCCTAAACTGAGAAAAAAATATATATTTTTTTTAAAAAATGGGATATTTATTATAGCAAAAAGTAAAAAATATTGTGTTTTTTTTCAAAATTTACGCTCTTTTTTTGTTTATAGCCCAAAAAATAAAAATCACACAGGCGATCAAATACCACCAAAAGAAAGCTCTATTTGTGGGAAAAAAAGGACGTCAATTTTGTTTGGGAGCTACGTCGCATGACCGCGCAATTGCCAGTTAAAGCGACGCAGTGCCGGAAGCTAAAATCTCGTCTGGGCAGGAAGGGGGTGTATGTGCCCAGTAGGCAAGTGGTTAAAGGAGAATTGTATAAAAAAACAAGATTGGTTAAACCCACAATTGCTTTTTTTTACCACTACTATTCCTTTCTATTAGCTTTTGGAATTTACAAATGCAGGAATTTATAAATGTGATGAAAGGTTTAGCACTGGGGAACATTTTTTGAAAGATAAAAAGTGCATTTTATATATAACTATATAGATCAGACCAAAATGAGGGACAAATAAGGAGGAAAGAGGGACAGAGGGACATTTCTCTAAATCAGGGACAGTTGGGAGCTATGGACTAAGGTGTGTCCTCAATGCACCCTATGTAATAGCCCCTGGACTTGTAAGTAGATCACATTGTGGAATAGAGAAGTTGAGACTCCTCTGTGTACACCAGTATCTCTGCCTGCAGGCTGGTTGTGATGAGCAAGATACAATTCAGCCAAAATCGATCCAATAACGCTCCAGGCTGGTCCATCATGTCCGCACGGCTGCGGGTGCACATCCAGCTCATTGCTGAGATAGTAATAAACACGATATGTGGAAGACCGCACTCCAGACTTCTTTATTGGTACAAATCCATTAAAGCCAATACAACAGGAAAATTGAGACTTGATGTAATGGGTTTTAATGAATGTGTACCAATAAAGAAGTATTTTTTTTACTTTAGTGTGGTCATCCACTATCTTGTTCAAGATAAGATACAGAATATTATAGTAGTACCCAGCATCCAACACTTAGCCTAAATATATATATTTTGCAATTTTCTTTGCATTGTATATAGTGAATTTTATGTATTTCTATATGAATTTTTTAAATGTTGTTTAAAGCCGATATCTGCTGAAAAAAAAATATTAAAAGCCAGCAGCTACAAATACTGCAGCTGCTGACTTTTAATATTAGGACACTTACCTGTCCTGGAGTCCAGCGCCGTCCGCAGCAGAGGACGAGCGATCGCTCGTCACTCTGCTGCCTCCCCCCCCTGCCATCCTCGGTGAGGGAACCAGGAAGTGAAGCGCTCCGGCTTCACTGCCCAGTTCCCTATGGCGCATGCGCAAGTCACGCTACGCCTGCCGATTGGCTCCCGCTGTGTACTGGGAGCCGAGTGTTCCCAGAACACAACGGGGGGACGGGGACAGGAGGTGACGTCATGCCCCCAGTCTGCCCTAGACTGTGTGGCCGGAAGTGGGTGCAAATACCTGTCTTTAGACAGGTATATGCACCCCCCTCCCCCTGAAAGGTGTCAAATGTGACACCGGAGGGGGGAAGGGTTCCGATCAGCGGGAGTTCCACTTTAGGGTGGAGCTCCGCTTTAACTGGTGTTATGCAGTTACAGAGACATGTCTGTCAAATTAGGCCAACCTGATTGGAGCTTTAGTTTATCAATCGTGTGTATCTGTGGTGCAGCAGTCACCCCTCTAGCCAGTACAGGCATCAGGAACCAGACCATCCAATGAACATGTGTGGAGCTCTGTGAATTATGACTGGTATGTGTTTAGATTATGGAGACCTGAATGGGCTTACTGAGCACATTTGTAGCACTTCCTGGTTAACTGCAGTTTACTGGTTGATCTGAAACTTTGCTTTAAAGCTGACCTTAACTCAGTGGATAAATTAGACATTATTGCAGCCCCCTGCTTCCTCCCGAGCAATATAAAAAAATATATTTTATTTATTTTTTTGATCTGCCCTTTCTCTCCCTATCCGCCAATCTTGTCTAGGTGAGAACGGTGTCTCCTCTGTTTTGGAGACTTCTGGGATATGCACATCATGTATCCCAGGATACTTCAGGTTTCATACAGTGGCCGTAGGAGGGCAGATCCAGCTGTACAACTTCGGGGGGCTGCCTGGCCCAGAAAGAGGCAGCCGGCACACGATGACGTCCGCAATAAAGATGGCAGAACAAGGACACGGCATGTGACGGAGGCATGATGGATCATAGCAGGACATCACTGGATTGGCTGGCTGGGTAAGTATGAGAATTGGGCTTAACACCAGGTAGAGCGGCAAGAGGCATACAAACCTTTTTAGTTCAGAGTGGCACTGGGATTGCCAGAACTATGTTGTCTGAGCTTCAACATTACATGAAATGAAACTCTCTGGTTTTCAGATTAAACGTCAAAGGAATATATACAGGCACCTGCTGTTATATGTTGGTGTCTGATTATATTTACAGGGTTAAAGTGAAACTTTAATGATAGTGATATGGGAGCTACCATTGGCAATGGTCCAAGTTTTGATCAATGGTCCATGGTCCTAATCAAAGATCAAAATGCCAAATAAAGGTTTAAGACCCATATTAAAGGTCAAAGCTTTGAACAAAGGTCCAAATGAAAGATCAAAAAGTCCACGTTTTGATCTTGTCATCTTGCTTTTAGTGAGTCGTGTCCTGACTTTACTGGCTACATACTTTATGCAGTACTTTATGAAGTAGACAATGCTAGCAATGGCAGTTGCCTTATTTCTCTTCCGACGGGTCTTGATGGTGATGACTTTGAGAAATGTCAGTATATACATAGGGGATATGTAAAACCTATGTAAATGCTGATGTTCTAGTAAACTCCTCTTGCTGTGTGCTGGAACTCCATTTAGCTCAGTGGATGTTATGTGACAGTACCTCAAGGTCAATGTGCAAATGCAGCTTGCTTTCAGATACATTTAAGATGAGATTGTGACACTTCTTAGATCATTCAGGGGTTCATTACCAAGTTTATTTCTTATTCAGTTGGTAGCCTTCTGACCTGCATGTTTCCACTTCCTAAGCTGCATCAGTTTGCTTCAAGCTGCTTTTGTATTCCTTATTATGGACTTGTATTAAAGCGGAGGTCCACCCTAAAAAAAAAAAAAAATTGCCAAAATAGCTACAAATATATATATTTGTCAGTTATAGTAGCGCAGTGCCCTATTGCAAAAAAATGGCCTGGTCATGAAGAGGGGTAAATCTTTGAGAGCTGAAGTGGTTAAAAAAAAAAAAAAAAAAAAAGTTCTCTCTCACCCGACGCTGAGGAAGTCCCGCCCACGGGACGTAACGCGTACGAAGGTGGAGGAGTTACGCACGGACGTCACCCTCGATCATCGCTGCTGTGTTTGGCATCTGCTGTACATGCTGCTTTGCTTGCACTCGGCTTAGAGTGATTTTAAATGTAAGTGTACCATTTTTTTCCTTATTAAAAATCCCCGGTACATACAGAGAGCACTTAGATCTTTGTGTTTTTCTTTTATGGTGATCTGCGGATATCTATGTGATATGGTGTTATGCTGGAGGCTGGTCCTGACTGAGATTTGGATGCTGATATGCTTTGTGACTCTTTATGGGTCGAAGCAATGAGGTGAGAGTCCATCTTTACCTTGGTGGTGGATTTTCCTCTGGTGTCTCCTCTCCACTCTCACCCCTGCCGGATTTGTTTATTTAAAGGACACTTTATTCTACACTTGGACATTATATATTATATATATTTTTTTATTCTTTATTTGTAATTTTGCGCTGCACTTTTCTTCTTTTTTACACTTTGGGAATTGTTTTATGAATACATTCACAGTGCTGGCTTGCATATATATTTTATTATTGATTGTTATTTCCCAGCGCTGAATTTTTTCTATTTTCACAGCTGAAGTGGTTAATCAGGTAAACTTGTTGCAATCATCCAACTCTGTCCTGATGCCACACAGGCACATGTTTCTCCTCCTCCTTCCTTGTTTCTTATATGTGTAATCTCGGAGGAAATTGCCACATGAGGTTTACGCTTGTTACTGTAGGGTGCTGTAACGTGTATTCCTACCTTCATTGAATGTGGGGCTAAAATGGTTAATTTGGAAGAGCGTGTTGGCGATGGCTGACGTCAGTTAATGAGTAAACAGCATGGGGGATTTGAAGGTTGTATTTTCCAGTACTTCAAAGTAATAAACAGGTGATTCTTTTATATACTGCAATAATTAAATACTCTGTAGAAATTGCACTCTCCAACATTTCTAAAAGTAACGTTTCTCAAATGATCACGTCTCATTATTTATTGTGTCTAAATACCGCTAATCAAAGGCTTAAAGTGAAGTGTGTGCTGGAAGTGACCTGGAAGTTTGCAGATTTCATAATACATTTCAGGCATGCTGGCATTAAAAGTAATTATGAATCCCTCTGTGCCTCATGTACAGTCAAGTGAGTTTTTTTTTTTTTCTTGTTTATGTATTATTTTTAGACATTGATTTGAATAAGCAGGAAAAGGCAATCTTGTGTAGGTCTCTGGGATACTGGCAACATACACTAATGCCGCATACACACGGTCGTTTTTTCATGACGAGAAAAATAGCATTTTTTAAATTGGTCATTAAAAACGATCGTGTGTAGGCTCCAGAGCATTTTTCTCAGGGGGGAAAAATGGGCGTTAAAAATTTAGAACATGCTCTATTTTTCACGTCGTCGTTTTTCTCGTCGTGTGTACGCTTTAACGACTTTAAAGCGGGAGTTCACCCGCAAATTTTTTTTTAAGATTAAATTCATGCTCATTTTGTCTAGGGGAATCGGCTAGTTTTTTTAAAAACGAAGCAGTACTTACCGTTTTAGAGAGCGATCTTCTTCGCCGCTTCCGGGTATGGTCTTCGGGACTGGGCATTCCTTCTTGATTGACAGGCTTCCGACAGGCTTCCGACGGTAGCATCTATCGCGACACCAGTAGCCGAACGTCGGTGTGGCTCTATACGGTGCCTGCGCACCGATGTTCGGCTACTTTCAGAAAATCGTAACGCGATGTATGCGACCGTCGGAAGTCTGTCGGAAGCCTGTCAATCAAGAAGGAACGCCCAGACCCGAAGACCATACCCGGAAGCGGCGGAGAAGATCGCTCTCTACAACGGTAAGTACTGCTTTGTTTTTAAAAAAAACTAGCAAATTCCCCTAGACAAAATGAGCATGAATCTAATCTTAAAAATGTTTTTGCGGGTGAACCTCCACTTTAACGACGGAGAAAAAAACGTGCATGCTCAGAAGCAAGTTATGAGAAGGGAAATCTGCATAATCAGCCCAAAGGGTGGCGCCATTTGAATGGAATTTTCCCTTTATAGGGCCGTCGTACGCGTTGTACGTCACTGCGCTTTGCTCACGATCGTGTGTATGCAAGGCAGGCTTGACAAGAATCACGTCGAGAAAAACGTTGTTTTTTTTCCATGACATGAAAAACGGTCGTGTGTACGCCGCATAAAGATCAAAATTAGAGAACAACCTACAATTTCCTAAATTAGAAGGTCACTGCTTAGTCCTATTTGAAATAATCTAAACACGAGTAAAAGAGCAGTTTTGTAAAAGCGGAGTTCCACCTGTGTTTTAGTTTATTTAAAGCGGTGTAAGGTGTAACGTAAATGCGCTCGGCGCAAGCCCGCCTAATTCAAATGGGGCGGGCACCATTTAAATTAGGCGCGTTCCCACGCCGAACTTTCTGCGCATGCTCCGTTAGGAAATTTCCCGACGTGCATTGCGCGAAATTACGGCGCCCCAAAGTTTTTTTGAAATGCGACGTGCGTTACGGCATTTCGTATTCCCGGACGTCTTACGCAAAAAAAAAAAACGAAATTCGACGCGGGAACGACGGCCATACTTTAACATGGCTGATCTAAAGATAAGCCATGTTGAAGCAGGTGTAACTTTGCGACGGGTAAAAACGACTAGCGACGACGTACGGGATTGCGACGAACGCGCGGATCTTCGTGGATCGCCGTAACTAGTCATTTGCATATTCTACGCCGACCGCAATGGAATCGCCACCTAGCGGCCTGGCCTAGAATTGCATCCTAAGATCCGACGGTGTAAGTCAATTACACCTTTTGAACCTTATGGCTATCTATGCGTAACTGATTCTATGAATCAGTCGCATAGTTAGGACGGGCGGATCACAGAGATACGACGGCGTATCAGGAGATACGCCGTCGTATCTCTTCTGTGAATCTGGCCCTATGTTTTTTGCCTAATAATCTACCTTAAATCATATTGCTAATTGCATATTGTATTTGTTTGTAGCCTAAATGCTCTAATTTGCACTTAAAACTGTAATTTTGTAATTTTTGGAAATGCCAGTAAAAACTTGGCTGTGCCAGTAAATTTTGGGTGTTGTGTCAGTAAATTCCAATTTGGTAGGTTGGCAACACTGCAAATGTGGCATGTAAGGGGGCAAGGACTAGGGGTGCTTAAACCGTAAATTCCACTTTTGGGTGGAACTCCGCTTTAAGCATATTTCATGAGTTACATATATTGAAGCACAGAATAAAAAAATTCAATGAGATTTGAAAAAAGAACATTGATCAAAATTAGAGAACACTTTCCGATACCTCCCAGTTATTGGTGTTAATCTGACACCTTGTGCTAATTTCTTTAATTATCTGACAAACCCTATTTAAAGGGGTTGTAAACCCTTAAGGTTTTTCACCTTAATGCAGTAGGGTGAAAAACCTTCTGCACCCCACCCCCCAGAGGCCCCCTTTTACTTACCTGAATCCGATCTTTCCAGCGATGAGAACGAGCCCATCAACTCCAGCCACTGTCTCGGGTCCTCATTGGATATATTGATAGCAGCAGCCATTGGCTCCCGCTGCTGTCAATCAAATCCAGTGACGTGGGGGGCGGGGCCGAGTCCTGCTGTCTGTGTCAATGGACGCAGCAGCAGTATTTGGGAGCGCGCTCCTGCACGGGTGCCCCCTCGGAATGCGGGTCTTTAAGGGGGCACTCAATGCAGGGAGGAGCCAGGAGCATCTCTGGGGGACCCCAGAACAGGAGGATCAGGGCCACTCAGTGCAAAACCAACTGCACCAAGTACACCATGTTTGTTATTTAAAAAATAAAAATAAAACCTTTACAACTTCTTTAGCTGGCAGCCTAACTTTCCAGTTTTCACTGACTTTGCAAGATGGTGAGTCGTCCTAAAGGGACTGAAACCCTCCAGCAGCTGGTTGTCCAGATGAAGGCCAAAAGGAATGACCCTTTCCGCCATAGCAAGAGAAGTTTGTTGTTCCAAATCTGTGAATTTTAGAATATTGCATCCTTCCAACGTCACAAACGTATTCAAATCCCCCAAGAGGGCTGGTCGTCCACAAAAGACAAATGTAATAGAGGACAGGATAAAGCGGAGAATCTCAACGGGCAATCAGTTCAGCACTGAACAGAGTAAGGATCTGTCTCGTCATACAGTGTCTCGCCATTTAACCATTTCCTGTCCGCCGTATGCAGGATGATGACTGGGAAGTGGTTCTGTTATCCTGACTGGGCATCATATGACGTCCAGCAGGATAACATGCCGGCGAGCGCCCGTGGGGGTGTGCAGTGTGGCGATCGAAGCGTGTCAGTCTGGCACACCGCATCTCCGATCGTGGTAAGAAGCCTCTGATAGAGTGATCAGCTGTGACCCTTCACTACAGTCACCAAACTGTGGAAGAGACTGGAAGAAGAGTGCAACAAAATCACACCAGAGCAGTGTGAGACTAGTGATGTCCTATGACCGCAGATGTGCTGAAATCATTCAAAGCAAGGGCCTGTACACTTCCTACTAATTGTTGGGTGTTGTAACCTTCAGAAATGTTAGTTGCAATCCTTCTCCGTGCTACAATCATTTCTGTTTTCTCATTTTCATCATTGTTTTTTCTACAAAATAATGTTTTTTTGTTGTTTTTTTCAGTATATTGGTTATTTTGAAAATCCCTGTTCTGTTAGCATTGTATAGACCACAAGAAAATTTCCATCAAATGTTGAGCAATGAAGATTGCATTATTTCTGAAAAAACTCAAGTGTTCATAAATTGTTCTCTAATTTTGATCTCCAGTGTAGAGTTCCAGTGCATCAGACGATTCTTCAATTTGTATTATGATCCTTAGTAAACACAAGTTGTATGGGCCGTGTTCAGCATACAGTGCAGACTAAGCACAAAGAAGTGCCCTGATGCTGGAAACCGCTGGCCGTCTGCATCACAGCCCGTATTTACAACAACAAATCCAAAAAATTAGAATACAATGATTTGCAAATCTCTTAAACCCATATTTTATTCACAAAAGAAATTAGAAAACATATCAAATGTTTAAACTGAGAAAATTGTACCATTTAAAGAAAAAATTATCATAATTTTGAAATTGAGAGCAACACGTTTGAAAAAAGTTGGGGCAGGGCTATGTTTAGCACGGTGTAGCATCCCCTCTTTTAACACTCTGTAAACATCTGGGAACTGAGGAGACCAGTTGCTGAAGTTTTGGGAGAAGAATGTTATCCCATTCCTCCCTGATATAGAATTCTAACTGCTCAACAGTCCTGTGTCTTTGTTGTATTTTTCATTTCAAGATGCGCCAAATATTTTCTATTGGTGAAAGGTCTGGACTGCAGGCAGGCCAGTTAAGCACCCGGACTCTTCTACTACAAAGCCATGCTGTTGTCATAGATGCAGTATGCAGTTTAGCATTGTCCAGCTGGACAATATCCAAGGCCTTACCTGAAAAAGATGTCAGCTGGATGGGAGCATATGCTACTCTAAAACCTGGATGTAGCTTTCAGTATTGATGGTGCTATTCCAGATGTGCAAGCGACCCATTCCATACGCACTATTGCACCTCCATACCATCAGAGATGCAGGTTTTTGAACTGAACACTGATAACCAGCAAGAAGGTTCCCTACTACTTTAGTCCAGAGGATGCAGCACTCATGGTTGTCAAAAGAATTAAAAATGTTGATTCCTCTAGCCACACAACAGTTTCCCACTTTGCAATAGACCATTTCAAATCAGCTTTGGCCAAGAGACGACCGCAGCATTTCTGGATCGTGTTCAGATATGGCTTCTTCTTTGCATGATAGAGCTTTACCTTGCATTTTTGAATGGCACAGTGAAGTATGTTCACGGACAGTAATTTTTGGAAGTATTCCTGAGCCCATGCAGTGATATCCATCAGGCCTGGTTTTTAATGCAGCGCTGTCTTAGGGGCTGGAGATCACAGACATCCAATATTGCATTTCAGCCTTTTATTCCTAATGCACAGAGATTTCTCCAGATTCTAGGACTCTTTGGATGATATTTTGTACTGTAAAAAGCTGGTTCATATTGTTTTACCTAATGAACGCATTTTGCAGTAAGCACATTTTGTTGGCAACGTCACTTCCGTTGTCAAATCTGACAGGTCGTCGAATCTGACGGAACACCTGCTTTAAAGCTTGTGTAAACTTAGTCTAAGAACTATATATCCCATGGTACCTTGCTGTCTGCAAGCAGTGAATCCTATACTGACTCCGTCTCCTGAAACTCCTCCTCTCAGCACCTCTGTAGTTCACAAGGCAGGCTTTGTGAAATGTCTGACACAGCAGTGCCTACTAACAGGACATAGTGGCTACGTGTCAGAGAATTTAAGGAAGTAAATGTGTGGGGAGCTTCACAATGTACGTTTACAAACGTCAAGATCCTTCAAAATAATGTGAGTAGGCAAGAAATAATCAAAATACAATCTAAAAATTAATGCATGATTTTACATTTTGACCATAGATATGATTTAGTAATCAGGTACGCTTGTTGCATTCATCTATCTTTATTGTGATGCCACACAGGCACTTGTCTCTCTCCTCCTCCTCCTTCCTTGTTTCTTATGTGTGTAACCTTGGAGGAAATTGCCACATGAGGCTTATGCTTGTTACTGTAAGGTGCTATAACGCTTATTCCTACAGCTGCAGTGATTTGTGAGCTAAATGTGGCCTGTAAATGCACAGCCCTGGTAGATGGATCACACCGCACAGCAGCATTGAGTGGGCTTTCATATTTATGAATGCACTCTTCCTTCCTCCCTAAAGACAGATAAACTCACCCAAGTCGTCTTCGTCCCCCTTCAGGTCCCTCGTCACCACCAGTCCTGGATAGGAGGACCGCTGATCCAGCTCTGCGATGTCCCCCCGAGACCGTCGGTCTTGCATGATAATGTTGTCCTCTTTTGGATACTGAGAGGACCTCGCTGCTGGACAGCCATATCATGTCAAGTGTCCATGTCATGCAGGCACTGATGTGAAGAGGCTCAGTGCTGCAATGACACGTGAATACCGCTTAAGATAGATAAAAAGGGCATTTAGCTAGAGAAATAATTTTTTTATTTACAGCAATCAGATAGAGGGGGTGGGAGGTGAAACCGATCTGAAAGTGGAGCTTTAAAGGGTAAGTTCACCTTTAAGAGGCACCTCCTAGATAAAAACAAAATGTGCCTGGAGTAAGGCTTGGTCAATAATATCGAAATGCTCATTCAAAACTAACACTCTTGAGGCAGCATATAAAGTGCTCCTGCTGTGGTACTGGGTCCAGGCGAGGCTTGCCCCCACTTAGCCTGGTAGCAGTGACAGATATTTTCAGGATTGCGGTCAGTGTGGGGATGTCTTGCATATATGGTGGTCATGCCTACGTCTGATCGGCTTTTGGTCCAGGGTCTTTGGCCTATTACAATCCTTATTTCATGTAACGATACGTAAAGACTCTCGACTGGCTCTTTTACATTGCCCTATTACAGGTTTTTTCATGTACTAGTGGAAATTGGCCTCATACCTTTTTTATATCTGCCAAGCGAACTATAGCTCAGGCCCGGAAGACTCCGTCCGTTGCTTTTCAGGAAGTGAAAACCAGGATGACTGCCCTGATGGTTGACGAGCAGATGTCCAGAATTTTTAAGGATTCTTGAAAAAAAATCTTGAAAATCTGGGACCCATGGATAACTCACTCCTGCCTGTCCCTGCTCCCAACTAGCTATGGTCAACTGTGAACTTCGCTTTTGCAGATCCCGCATCCGTGGTTCTCGCCCTCCCGGGGGGGTCCCTCTCGCTCACTTTTTCTTATTTCTCTTTTTTCCTCCTCTAGCTTCTTTTCCTCTTCATTCCTGATATGAAGGCTATTAGACAAAGGCAGATTTCCCTTAGGGAACAATACAGTTCAGCTTGTGATACTTACCTTACCTCCACCCTGGCCCTTTTGGGTCCTGGTAACCAGGATGGCACATCAATACGTGTCATTGCCAGAAGGTTTGTCGTGTCTCCCAGCACAGTCTCAAGAGCATGGAGGAGATTCCAGGAGACAGGTAGTTACTCTCGGAGAGCTGAACAGAGCCATAGAAGGTCCTTAACCCATCAGCAGGACCAGTATCTGCTCCTTTGTGCAAGGAGGAACTGGATGAGAACTGCCAGAGCCCTACAAAATGACCTCCAGCAGGCCACTGGTGTGAATGTCTCTGCCCAAACAATCAGAAACAGACTTCATGAGGGTGGCCTGAGGGCCCGACGTCCTCTAGTGTGCTCTGTGCTCACTGCCTGACACTGTGGAGCTCGATTGGCATTTTCCATTGAACACCAGAATTGGCAGGTCTGCCACTGGTGCCCCATGCTTTTCACAGATGAGAGCAGAGTTCACCATGAGCATATGTGACAGATGTGAAAGGGTCTGGAGAAGCTGCGGAGAACTTTATGCTGCCTGTAACATCGTTCAGCATGACCAGTTTGGTGGTGGGTCAGTGATGGTCTGGGGAGGCATAGTTCCTGGAGGATGAAGAAATTGATACAATTGAATGGCCCCCACGCTCACCTGACCTAAATCCAAAAGAACACCTCTGGGACATTATGTTTCGTTCCATCCGGTGCCGCCAGGTTGCACCTCAGTCTGTTCAGGAGCTCAGTGATGCTCTGGTCCAGATCTGGGAGGAAATACCCTAGGACACCATCCGTCGTCTCATTAGGAGCATGCCCTAATGTTGTCAGGCATGCATACAAGCACTTGGGGGCCATACAAACTGAGGACCATTTTGAGTTGTTGCAATGAAATTTCAGCAAAATGGACTAGCTTGCTGAATAATTTTTTTCACTTTGATTTTCGGGGTGCCTGAATTCAGTGTCTACGTTACACACACACATATATGATATTTTTTGTATGGGTTTAGTGTGGATACACTTAACTTTTTTCAAGTTATAGAGGGGCTTCCCACCTCTTCCTACACTTAGCGCTACACTTTATCACTTCTGTTCTGTTACAATATTGTCCTTTTGTTGTGTTAGCAGCTTTTTTATTACTTTTCACATTTGGCGCAATATTTTATATATATATACCTTCTCCACCATTGATTCCCCCAGTTTTTCTCCCCCCTAGTATGTGTGAGGCCCCATACACACCATAGAATCTATCCGCAGATAAATCCCATCAAATGGGTTTCTGCGGATAGATCCTATGGTGTGTACACGCCAACGGATATTTATCTGCAGATAAATCTCCCCTGGAATGGATTTCCAGCAGATAAATATTTGTCGACATGCACAGAATATCTATCTGCTGGAATCCATTCCAACGGATGGATCCGCTCGTCTGTACAGACTTACCGGATCCATCCGTCCAAAGGGATTCCCCGCACGCGCCGTAATGAATAGACGCATGCGTGGAATTCCTTATATGACAGCGTCGCGCCCGTCGCCGCGTCATAATAGCGGCGACGGCGCGACACGTCATCGGCAGAGGATTTCAGCGCGGATTTCAATGCGATGGTGTGTACACGCCATCGCATAGAAATCCTCTGAAATCTTAGAGAGGATTTATCCGCGGATACGGTCCGCTGAACCGTATTCGCGGATAAATTCTATCGTGTGTATGGGGCCTAAGGGTCTATTCACATGGGCGGTCCACTCGGCGGACTCTGCTTTGCTCAGTGGGGGATCGATCCACTGATCCCCACTGAGCAAGCTCACTGTGCTGAGACAGACCTGTCAGAGTCCTGCTGTCCTCTATGGGGAAATCGGATGAAAATGGACAGCCTGTCCATTTTCATCCGATCTGCCAGACGGATGGAAAATAGAGTCTCCATCAATCCGGATTTCACGGATTGGAACGGATAGCAGTGGGTGTTAGCAGACATGTCACCTCTGACATCCACTGCTACATACGGGTGAATGGATCGTCCAATCAGGTCCGCCTGAAAAACTGACAGAAGGACCTGATCTGAAAGCCTGTGTAAAAGGGGCATTAGGCCTGCCAGTTTTTCAGGTAGACCTGATTGGACACTCTATTTGCCCCATGGGGCAGTGGATGTCAGCGGTGACATGTCCGCTGACACTCGCTGCTATCTGATCCTGCCTGTGAAATCCAAACGGATGGAGACCCTATTTTCCTTTAGATGAAAACGGACAGGCAGCCTGTTTTCATCCGATCTCCCCATAGAGGACAGTGGGGCTCTGACAGGTTCGTCTCTGCACAGTGAGCAGAGATGGACCTGTCATCCGCCTGCTCAGCGGAGATCAGCGAATCGATCCCCCGCTGAGCAAAGTGAATTCGGCAGGTTGGTTTGCCCGTGTGAAAAAGCCCTAAATCACTATACTGGAAAATCACGTGTAGATATTTTTGGACACTTTTGTTTAAAGGGCAATTTGTTGCCTATATTTGGCACATATATGGTGAGATTACATTTGGATAGACAATGTACAACAGTTATATAAGAGATATGTTTTATTTAGCTCCTGTCTAAATATATTACACTTTACTCTTGGATACTGGAATTATGACAATTTTGAAAATGGCACAGAGATTACCTGCACAATGCAGAATTGACAAGCTTGTGCTTTCATGCGTCAATCAGTACACAATATTGTTAGTTGCTTATTGCAGGTGATTAACACAGAAGCATTTTCAGCTTTCCATCTGGTGTCTGTAGAGCTGGATTTATTTCCAGTCTGCTGCTAGGTAAGCAGTAATTATATCAGTTTAGTTCAGGCTGCTTTACAGCTCTGTCATATATTTGAGCTTATCAGTATAAAGAAGCATTTTGTTTAAGGGCCCCTTAGTGGCTCAAGGTATTGAAGCAAGAGACAGCCAGGGGACTAGTATCTTCAAAATCAGCTCGGCAATGTTAGCCTACATATTTGTTTCCTAGAACATGTTTCTTTTAAATTTTCAATTTTTTACACTTTTTCCAGAGCAACGTTTGACTGCTCAGTCTTAACACATAAGAGTGTATGTTGCTTGTGTAATCAGATGCAGTGTCTTCCCACCAGTTCTCTTGTTCCTTTAATGTTGCAGGAATTTTTATTTGCCATAACTCCAGGGCTTCTTGAGGTTGTCATTGTTTATTCTCATAAACTACTGTAGTTGCATATAGAATCTATTCTAAAACATATCCCATAGCCTGTTCCTGTCTCTAATTCCTGGAATAGAAATAATGCTGGGGGCTAAAATGACCACGAAATGGCCCCTAAAGGGTCATTTGTTGACAGGCATAGTTCTAAAAAGCCACGAGAGCCATAAGCAAGGTTGGGGAAAGGTCATCAAAGAGCAATGCTGCAGGAACCTGACTGAAGAGAGAGAACACTGATGCCGCGTACACACGATCGGTTCGTCTGATGAAAACGGACCGTTTTCATCAGATGAACCGATCGTGTGTGGGCCCATCGTTTTTTTCCCATCGGTGAAAAAACGTAGAACCTGTTTTAAAATTATCCGATGATTAAAAAAACGATAGAAAAAAAAACGATCGTCTGTGGGAAAATCCATCGGTTAAAAATCAAGTCGACGCATGCTTGGAAGCATTGAACTTCATTTTTCTCAGCACGTCGTTGTGTTTTACGTCACCGCGTTCTGACACGATCGTTTTTTTAACTGATGGTGTGTAGGCAAGACTGATGAAAGTCAGCTTCATCGGATATCTGATGAAAAAATCCATCAGACCGTTTTCATCGGATGAACCGATCGTGTGTACAGGGCATAACTCTTCCTTTTCATAGGATATTTATAGGATCAAATACTGTAGATAACAAAATTCCATCCTCAGTTCTGTTTGAGGGCATTTGTTTGGGACCAACGTTTTTCCATTGCCCTGGTCCTTTGGCTCTGTTTCTTGCTTGCTATAATATACAGTTAAAGATTACTAGCTTTCTATTCTTTTACGAAATAGTCAAGACCAAAGTTTTCTTTTTTATATATAACAGAGCAGATAAGCCTTTCCTAAATAAGAAATTGCTTTAAGATTTGGTAATTGTTAGGAAGTCACTAGGCCCCTGAAACTTGTACCTTAAAAAAACATGTCACCAGTGGCAGACAATGATCACTCAACAGTCCCTATGTGAGAACACATTTTGAACCCCCATTTGATTACTACCAAAGTCCAAACATAGATTGATGTAGAGTAACCTCTATGATAGAGGGAGAGGGTCCCAGCACCTGCCCAACTCCTATGTACTGTAGTATAACAGGGCTGTTAAGTCCCAAAGGGCCCTTTTTAACTTATCATGGCTTTAACCACTTGTCCACCGGGCCTATGTTGGCACTTATCTCCATGTAAAAATCACAATTGTTTTGCTAGAAAATTAATCAGAACCCCCAAATATTATCTATTTTTTTTTTTAGCAGACACACTAGGGAATAAAATGGCAGTCATTGCAACTTTTTTTTCTCGCACGGTATTTGCGCAATATTTTTTCAAACGCCTTTTTTTGGAAAAAAAAAAACGGTTTCATGAATTAAAAAATAACAAAACAGTAAAGTTAGCCCAATTTTTTGTATAATGTGAAAGATGACGTTACGCCGAGTAAATAGATACCTAACATGTCACGCTTTAAAATTGCGCACACTCATGGAATGGCGCCAAACTTCGGTACTTAAAAATCTCCTTAGGTGACGCTTTAACATTTTTTACAGGTTACTATTTTCGAGTTACAGAGGAGGTCTAGTGCTAGAATTGTTGCACACGCTCTAACGCACGCGACGTAACCTCACATGTGGGGTTTGAACGGCGTTTACATATGTGGGCATTTTGTCAAGGGGAATCGGGTAGTTTTATCAAAATCGAAGCAGTACTTACCGTTTTAGAGAGCGATCTTCTCCGCCGCTTCCGGGTATGGGCTGCGGGACTGGGCGTTCCTATTTGATTGACAGGCTTCTGACGGTCGCATACAACGCGCCATGATTTTCCGAAAGTACCCGAATGTCGGTGCGCAGGCGCCGTATAGAGCTTCTTTCGGCTACTCGTGACGCGATGTATGCGACCGTCGGAAGCCTGTCAATCAAATAGGAACGCCCAGTCCCGAAGACCATACCCGGAAGCGGCGGAGAAGATCGCTCTCTAAAACGGTAAGTACAGCTTCGTTTTTAAAAAAACTACCCGATTCCCCTAGACAAAATGAGCATCAATCTAAGGTTAAAAAAGATTTTTCGGGTGAACTCCCGCTTTAACATAGGAAGAGGTGTTTGTAGTTTACAGAGTGGGCAGCACAGTGGCTAAGTGGTAAAACTATCTGCTTCCCCCCCAGCAAATGTAATTTCGAACAGCACATGCACGAGATGAAGCATATGTTTGTCATGTCATGTATGACAATCTCGCAGTTTAGCTACCAGATTTCCATGAAGCTAATGGTGATATTGCCTTACCAGGGGGCATTTGTACAACTTGGGCTACGTCACCACTGCCTTCAGGAAAACCTGGAATTTCATTAAGTTAAGTAGATAAACATAAAAAAAAAGTTTTGCCTTTTAGTTATATTTTAACTTGTGTAATAATTACAGTGAACTGACTTTTACATTAGGAAAAAAAAAATGCAAAACATGTTATTATAATATAAATTTTAATAATGCTTTTTTTTCTAGCAAAAACAAAATATCTATCAAAGAAAACTGTAGAGTAATAATAATAAAAAAATTGGGGGAAAAAGTATAAAATAGCTCACAAGAAAAAAAAAACTGCATATAATATACCTTGGGGTACTGACCCTAAATTCATAAACAAAATGGTGTTCTATGGTGGGTATGAAAAGTATGCAAAGTCCTCTTTCAACATCACATTTCACAGCATGAATTTCTTATTTTGAATTACTGGAGATTGTGAAAACGCAATATGACACAATTCTTATTAGCAATTTAAAAGCTGCACTTATTTCACAAGCTTTGTGTGAATTAAATGGAAGAAGTGTAATGCCGGTTCATCAGGAAGGTTCATAATCCATGCAGGTCTGCTTCTAAGACACACAGGTAAACGTTCTCTGTAGTTAATGAAGTATAAAAAATAAATCCAGCCATGTTCCATCGGCATGACAACTGGTATGGGCAGGCTAGTCTGGTTTTAGAAGCATGACCTTTAAATGGGGGTCTATGGAAAAGGTGAAAAACATAAAAATAGAGGGATAGCATTTGTATCCAGCTGAATTATTAATTTGATAACCGCATCCTTCTAAACTGTACATCTAATGTTCGTGGCATTTTTTTATTTTTATCTATTTTGGCATCTTGTTATATGTAATTGTTTGAGCGTTTAGTCCAGTGATTATGGCGGAAAGGATAAATCTGTACTGCTTACATCTTTTATATGAAAAATAAATTGCTATTGTGGGGCTTAAAGTGTGTGTTTTTTTTTTTAAGTACTACCAGTCGCTGATTTAATCACTTACTGGGTACGCAGCTTCTTTAACTTTAATCCTTGCCTATGTTCCAGTTTAAGCTGGTGCCATAACCGTTGCTCCAAGTTTCCTGTTTCAGGGTGGCTCCTTTCCCTGGCAGCATCCTATGGGGTCACCCTTGCATGCAGGAACTAGAGTTCCATCTCCCTACTCTGTGTTTATCAATAGAAATACACAGCCACATAGCCTGGGATCACAAGGCCCTCCCCTATGATTTCCACATTGTATTTTAATTATTTCTAGCCTGCTCAAAATTAATCTGAACAAAAAAAAGGATTTAATATAACTTGTGTTACTAAACCTAGGACCCTGCATTCACTATATCTGGTCTCCCACAGTACATGGAAATGCAATATTTTTAGTAAATGCAAACTGCTAAATACATTTTCTCATCAGCAGCAGATAGCAGTCTTGTGACTTCTATCAGTGTCTATTTAAAGCTTGTAGGAGTGAGTGAGTGAGTAACTTGTATAGCGCTGACAAATGCGAACCGAATCGCCTCAATGCGCTTGTATCCAGAGTCGTGCTGATCCTTCAGAAGAGATGGGCCTTCCGTTTTTTCCTAAAAGCCCAATGGTTTTCTTCCATGCGAATGGTCGTGGGTAGAGCATTCCAAAGCCGAGGTCCTTGGACTGAAAATCTACGTTCTCCCTTAGATTTGTAGCAGGCTGTGGGGATTTCGAGAAGGTTTTGGTTAGTTGATTGGAGCACCCGATTGGTGACGTAGGGTTTAATTTTCTTGTTTAAGTATTGCGGAGCGCTTCCTTGTGCGCATTTGTGAGTGAGGCAGAGTGTCTTGAATGTGATCCGATCCTTTACCGCTAGCCAGTGGAGGGACCTCAAGACTGGGGCGATAGATTCCCACGTTTTTTTACCTGTTACCAGTCTGGCTGCCGTGTCCTGGATGACTTGTAGACGCGAAATCTGGAGTTTTCATTCTGCATTGACTATTCTATAAGGCTGCAGGACCCCTGGCCCTCAGTCTTGACAGTGCTGATTGGCCTTGTGCTAATCATGTACAGGTTGTCCTTGCCTCTGTTCTATCAGGAGATGATTTGGGGGCTGTGGAAGATGGGGAGGAACAGAAGACAGGGTTCAAACATCTCTTTTACATAATGCATAGGGTTAACCCCTTAGGTTACACACTGAGTAGAACAAGACTGCTTTACTGCATATGCAGACTGATTTTACTGTTGTGGGTTTAGTAACACCTTAAGTTTTATTTCACATAAGTTTTATTTCAGAGTCCATTTTTCACTTGGAGCCAAGCTACAGGCAAATCTTTTGCATTTCTTGTGTATACAGTGGAGAGGGGTTGTAACACGGGTTACATAGTAAGAATAACCGTCTAAAGGGTTAGATTTTTGTTTGAATGTTTGTAAAAATCTTGTTCGTCAGAACATCATTCTTTCTTGCCACCATTGGATCAACTAATGTCACGGTCAGGGGTCAGGCTCAGGGACCAGTAGCTATAGCAGTAGAAAGTTTCCCACTGACTAGTAGGGTAGGTATCATGATTTTCATGCAGGCTCATCTGACCTGTGGGGTCTAAACAATAACTGGTATTCACCAGAGCTCCTAATGAAGGAGATGGGTTTTGCTGCATGTTAGTACCAGGTCGCGGTCCTCAGGATTGCCCTACAAGGAGGTGAGCAAGCCGGGGTCCAGTAGCAGATATAGCAGGTAGAGATCAAGCAGAAGAGTAGTTGGTAAACAAGCCAAAAGTCAGTAACAAGTGGTTGCAGGTTGGGATCAAGCAGAAGCATATTCAAAGAACAAACCAAAGGTCGGTAAAAAGTGGTAGTGAAGATCAGAACAGCTTTGGGCTAGCCCAATCCCTCCGTGACCAAAAACTTGCGTCCTACATCCCGCATATACGCTCCCCGACGGGCCTGAAGGTGACCATGCCCCAACAGATTTCGAAGGAGTTTAAGTCCTTCTACGAGTCACTCTATAATATACCCGCGACGCCCCCAGCCCCGGACCAAATGGAGGATTACATTTCCTCCTCCCGCATGCCTACCCTATCCGCCTAGACGCGCGCTTTGTTAGAGGCCCCAATCACGTTAGCCGAGCTTCAGCTCACGGTGAGCAACACCAAATCAGGGAAAGCCCCCGGGCCGGACGGCCTCACGCTCCAATATTACAAGACGCTACTGCCATCCCTGGGGAACCACCTGGTAAAGATGCTTAATATTCTTACCGAGGGCGGTGCCCTACACCCCTCCACACTCCAAGCACAGATTGCAGTTATCCCTAAAGAAGGCAGGGACCCGACGTGTTGCGGAAGCTATCGACACATTTCCCTCCTTAATACGGACCTTAAATTGTTTACCAAAATTATTGCCACCAGACTACAGCCCCACCTGCCCCGTCTCATTCACCTTGACCAAGTGGGCTTTGTCCCAACGAGAGAAGCGAGGGACAATACCACCAAAGTCCTAGACTTGCTCTACACCACCACCCGTACCAAGACACCTAGTATTTTTCTGAGCACCGACGCGGAGAAGGCCTTTGACCGAGTAGGTTGGGCCTTCATGCTCGCGACGCTGAGACATGTGGGACTAGGCCGTAACATGATGACGTGGATCGCAGCGACTTATGCGTCCCCCACAGCCAGGGTACGGGCTAATGGGGTGTCTTCTGACCCCTTCCCGATCACTAACGGGACGCGACAGGGATGCCCGCTGTCACCCCTTCTCTTTGCTCTCTCACTGGAGCCATTTCTATGCCAGGTGCGGCTGCACCCAGGTATATCGGGGGTCGCGGGGAACCGCACCCAACACAAGGTGTCGGCCTATGCTGATGATCTCATGTTTACCCTCACCAATCCTACTGTCTCCCTCCCCGCCCTCATGGGGGAATTTGAGCGATACGGGGTACTCTCGAATTTAAAAATCAATTTCACCAAATCAGAAGCCATGGGGGTTGGGCTATCACGAACACAACTAATGCATCTACAGGAGAGGTTCAGGCTGAAATGGACGACGACCGCCCTAAAGTACCTGGGCACGCATATACCCCAGACGATCTCCCAGGTGTATGATCTTAACTTCCCACCCCTGCTGAGGTCAATTCGAGCGCTCCTAAACAAATGGCATACGGGACTACACTCTTGGGTGGGCCGTTGTAACATCGTGAAGATGACAATCCTCCCGAAATTTTTGTATCTCCTGCAGGCATTGCCCATTCACGTTCCCACCTCATATTTTAAACAGGTGCAAACCATGCTCACGGAATTCATTTGGGCTAAAAAGAGACCACGTCTCCCAGCGAGACTCCTGGTTTTACCTAAATCCCAGGGGGGCCTCGCGGTACCAGATGTCCGCACCTACCACCACCACGCGATTCATCTAAGCAGGCTTGTGGATTGGTGCCGTAACCAGGATAACAAGCTCTGGGTGCAGATAGAGCAGGACCAGTGCGAGCTCCCCCTGAACAGAGCCCCCTGGTGCGCCTCGGATGTTTCGGCGGAAACCAAACGTCATCCACTGGCCGGTAATACGATACGTGTTTGCGCTAGACTTATACCGCAGGCGTCGATATCCTCAACCAACTCTCCTCTATACCCCATACTGGGGAACCCCCGGTTCACGCCGGGCGTGCAGGATGCGGTCTTCCGGAGACTGAGCGGTGCGGGCCTCCACCAGTCCTCCCAATTTTGTGTGGGGGGGAGGTGGTGTAGTGTAGCCGAGCTCTCGGATCCGGAGGGACCGTATCGTCTGGATTTTTTGAGAGCCCGTCAGCTGGACCACTTTCTCCGCTCCCTGACACCCCCGGTCACCAACACTCGGCCCCTCACTGCACTAGAGGAGATCTGCAACACCTCGGGTAGTACATCACACACGCTCTCCCTAACCTACAATATTTTAAATGCCCCGCGCGCGGATTTTGTGCCCCCGGGTGTACTTAAGTGGGAAGAGGAGCTGGGCTGCAATTTTGACGCGGCCAAGCGCCACCGCATCCTGAGATTCACACATAGGTCCTCCATCTGCGCTAAGACACAGGAGACAAATTACAAGCTCCTATCACGGTGGTACAGGACCCCAGTGCTGCTCCACAAGTTTTTTCCGGAAACGTCGGACCTCTGCTGGCGCTGTCGTGCCGACAGGGGGACGCTACTGCACATTTTTTGGTCATATCCCAGTCTGAGCCACTTTTGGCGAGTGATCCGCGAGGTGGCTCAAAAATTCATTGACCACGATATCCCGGCAGAACAGCTTTGGGTATGCTGGAGATGGCACATTAATCTGGCAAACAGTTCAGAGACATTACTTAAATTATGAAGTTTGTCAGAGGAGCAAAGGGTTCAAGAGATACAAGAGATAAGGCAAGATTGTCCTAAGATATCAGATAGGGAGCTGTTCGGCATCTCAGGTGACACAGAGAGAAGACACTTCAGAGGTTGTAGGTTCAGATCCGGAGCCTGACAACTAATTTAATTTGCAAGCCCTTCAAATTTTGCCCAGACTTGCTACTTGAATGGAAATTGTTGGTTCAAGAAAAATGTTAAATCATCTCATTACTGCAGTCGAACATGAATGTCAATTTGACTTCACCAACCATTCGTTTTATGTATCATAAAAGATTTAGTTCCGTTTGAAGTAAACGGGATGTCTGTATGAAAGAGGAAAAAAAGCCCAAAAATAAATTAAATTCAGCCACCACATCTAAGGACTGGTAAACTGTAATCTTTTGGGTTTAGTTGTGTATTGAAGTGCCCTTTTACTGTGCAGGAGGTCAAGACAGAGCCTTGCATGCAGCTTTTCTAGAGGACTAAATTACTGTGGGGAACTATCAGAGTACTACAGTTCCAGTACCCCCCCCCCCATGTCCTTGGGCTTTGGTTCCCTCCAGCTGTTTGCCTGTGTTGCCAGCTCTACCATGACTTCACTGAGAGGCATGCTGTTTATGAGGATAATCACAAGTAGCTGTTTGTGTTCTGTACTGTTTTACTGAAGTAGTGATTCTCTGTTGCTAAGGCTTATAGAGACATCCATCCGTGATCAGTGTGGGGAATAAAGGGGGTTCTCTGTCAGGCTTACTGTTATATACTGATATGAATCCCTCCACCTTTCTCAAGAACCCGCTGCCCATCCCGTAGATTTGAACCAGATCTTACCAATTCATTTTTTCTTCTTTACCTTGGTGATGTATGCCAATTATAGGACTCTAATGTTATTTCAAAGCATGCCTGTCCTTTAAGTGATTCTATACTATAGCAGGAAATATGTTCCCAGATTAAAATAATTTTCTTCTATTATCCTTCATTTTATCGTTTTGACAGATTTCATACAAAAAATCAGCACATTAAGATAACCAGTTTTGTAAACAGTATTTACATCCTAGCATGTACAGGATTCATGTTCATCTTCTTTACCCAGTGGGAAATGTCACAAGAATCGACTCCCTCCAAGGAGACATGTCTCTTGCTACCCGCTCTGTTTTCTCTGAACCGCAGGTGAAGATCACGCAGAATGTGACACTTCCAGGGGTGTTGGATACTTCATCCCCTGCTGCGCACTATGGTTACTCTCGCTGGCCCTTTCATCGCTACATGATACAGTAGTGACGTAGGGGCCAGCGGATCAAACAATGGAGTGCAGCAGGGGATGAGGAATCTGACCGTTGCCAGAGTGTTGGGTTCCTAGTTCCCCTCTGCACTTTGGTTTGTGCAGGATCTACAGCCGGTGGTTTCTCCTCACTTCTGCAAAGGTCAATGGTGTGGGCAGCAGGAGATGTGATTCCATGTCTTCATTGCATGAGGATTTTTAAAATTGAAAGGGGCTGTAAAGGTTTATTTTTTATTTTCTAAATAGGTTCCTTTAAGCTAGTGCATTGTTGGTTCATATACCTTTTCCTTCGATTTCCCTTTGTTTTCTTTGTCTGAATTTCTCACTTCCTGTTCCTCCTCAGTAAGCTGTTCAGTAAGCTGTTCTGACTGACTTTCCACCACTCGGATGATGGTGGAAAGCTTACTGAGGAGAAACAGGAAGTGAGAAATTCAGACAAAGGAAAAAAAAAAACATTTAGAAGGGAAATGGAAGGAAAAGGTAAGTGAACCAACAGTGCTCTAGCTTAACCACCTCCCGCCCGGTCCATAGGGGATTTACGTCCGGGAAGTGGTTTTGAAATCCTTACTGGACGTCCATGGACGTCCTGCAGGATTTCATGCCGCGCGCACCCGTGGGGGCGTGCAGCGCGATGATCGGTGATGCGGGGTGTCAGTCTGACACCCTGCATCTCCGATCTCGGTAAAGAGCCTCCGGCGGAGACTCTTTACCACGTGATCAGCCGTGTCCAATCACGGCTGATCACGATGTAAACAGGAAGAGCCGTTGATGGCTCTTCCTCACTCGCGTCTGACAGACTGACAGACGCGAGTAGAGGAGAGCGATCAACGGCTCTCCTGACAGGGGGGGTTGACGCTGATTGTTTATCAGCGCAGCCCCCCCCTCGGATCGCCACACTGGACCACCAGGGAAGCCCACCCTGGACCACCAGGGAAGGGCAAAAAAAAAAAAAAAGGGGGCAAAAAAAAAAGTCTGGGAAAAAAAAAGCATTAAAAAATAAAAAAGATGCCAATCAGTGCCCACAAATGGGCACTGACTGGCAACATGGGTAAATCAGTGCCACCCCACAGTGTCCATCGGTGCCACCCCACAGTGTCCATCAGTGCCACCCCACAGTGCCCATCCATGCCCAGTGCCCACCTATCAGTGCCCATCTGTGCCACCCATGAGTGCCCATCTGTGCCACCCATGAGTGCCCATCTGTGCCGCCTATGAGTGCCAAGTGCCGCCAATGAGTGCCCATCAGTGCCGCCCATCAGTGCCGCCTATGTGTGCCCATCAGTGCCGCCTATGTGTTACCCATTAGTGCCGCCTATGTGTGCCCATCAGTGCCGCCTATGAGTGCCCATCAGTGCCGCATACCAGCGCCGCCAATCAGTGCCACCTCATCTGTGCCCGTCAGTACTACCTCATCGATGTCCATCAGTGCCATCTCATCTGTGCCCATCAGTGCCGCCATATCAGTGCCCGTAATTGAAAGAGAAAACTTACTTATTTACAAAAAAAATTACAGAAAAAAATAAAAACATATATTTTTTTAAAAATTTTCAGTCTTTTTTTTAGTTGTTGCGCAAAAAAAAAAATCGCTGAGGTGATCAAATACCACCAAAAGAAAGCTCTATTTGTGGGGAAAAAAGGACGCCAATTTTGTTTGGGTACAGTGTAGCATGACCGCGCAATTGTCATTCAAAGTGCGACAGTGCTGAAAGCTGAAAATTGGAAGGTGCGTAAGTGCCTGGTATGGAAGTGGTTAAAGGAACCTATTTAGAAAAAAAAAAAAAATGGACCTTTACAACCCCTTTAATCACAGAATCACTTTAAAATGTTGCGTGTTGCTGATGAGGGACATAAAGTGTTGGGATTACTATTGCTGACTTGTTTTGGACCTAAATAAACATAGATTTATCAGATGTGGTAGTGTTACCTCTTTGTTGTTGCTCCACAGCACTGTCCAGTAATTTGGGCGTTGTCTTGTACAACGTATAAGGAGAAAATTGTTCTGGAAGTGCTTTGCCAGCATTGAGAGTACCTGTCACTTATTCAGACTTTATTTTAAAAGTAAACCTGTTGATGGACAAATACAGAGACTACCATTGCTCACCTGGCTGCAGCAGTTAAACTTTCTGCCTGGCTGTTATTTTAGGCCACTGGGGCTGAGTTGCTGACCTAGAGCGGACATCCAGATCAGTAAAGTCTCATAAGAGTTCTTATCTGCCACCTGTTACGGGTCAGTCGCTCCAAATTTTGACGTAAGAGAGTTAAAACTACCTCTCTAACATATCAATCTCTTGCCACTTTTCTATCCTTTAACTTGCTAATAAAAGCATTATGATACCTACCAGTTGCCTTCTTGCTACCATTCCTGGAACCAAGCCAGGTTGGGGGGACACATGGCTACTGTCAACCTTCAAGAGCTATGTTCAGACAGACCCACCAATTACAGGAGTAGATTCTACGTGCTAGGTGTGAATGCCACTTGTGTTATGAGAAGAGGGTGGGAGGAAAGCGGGAGCGACAGAAAAAAAGATAGAAGTATCTAGCTTTGCATCTTCTTCCTTATGTAACATTTTGACAGGCTGTCACAGTCCTGGTGGAGAATCCGTTTATAAGGGAGCCTCCCTTGGACCTCCAGTTCAAGCACTTCTTGGCATGAAGTGGCTTGGAGAATAGACAAACCATAAGCAACTGGAGCCCTGTCTGTGCAGAGATGTCAGTGTTTGATTATGTTTAATGTGGAGTTCCACCCATTTTTTTTTATGTTTGTCTGTGCTGCATGCTCTAATCTCATATGGACAATTTTTATTTAATTTGTTGCTTGTAAATACCTTTATTTTGTAGTCCTTCATTACTTCCTCCTCCTTATTTGCCTAGGCTATTTGCAAGGGTTTCTGGGATAGGCATCATGTTTCCCAGTAGTCCTTGCAAACCTGACTGAAACCTATTACATTGCTTGTGCACTGAGCATGTGCGAGATATGCAAAGCTGAAATCCAGGAAGTCATACAGTCTGGCTTCATGATGCCCACGCTTAAGATGGCCACGGTCTATTTCTAGATTATAAACTATCTAAATGCTGTAACAACCTAACAAAACGGACCTTAGTTTACAGACTAACTTTACTAGAATACATTAAGCTTGTGTATTACAGGGGTATTTATATTTAAAAAGTGAAATTGTGGGTGGAACTCCCCTTTAAGATGGTGGGTACAGAAATCAGGTTTGGCACATGTCAGAGACAGTGCTGGGTTATGGCAAAGTCAAGCAGCAGGGCAAAGTCTGAATACAAGCCAGGGTCAGCAGCAGGCAGACAGACAGCATAAAGATGGCAGGTGAGGACGTATTTCATAATACAAGCTAAGCTAAGGTCAGTAACTGGCAGAGGATGAAATGGTAGAATTAGCAGCCAAGTTCATAGTCAAGGGTAGGCTAAGGTCAGGGCCTGCATTGGCTAGACAAAGATGGTGCCATCTTAACTTATATTTATATTATTACATATATTTCATATCTGACAACTATCTCATAAACTCTTAATTTATTTATAAAGACGTTATATCGCAACGGCTACCTTTGTGTCTGTAGTGCATGTTCAAACCTTAATACCATAACCTATAACATGTTGTTAGGTTTAGTTCAATTTGAATGCATTATTTAAGCATTTCTTTAGAACTGCCGAACTCATTTATATACTCCTGGAGTAAAAATCTATTCGATTTTAGATAAAATACGACTAAAACTAAAACAATTCATATAACTAAAATGGCATTTTAGTCAAAAGACTATAACGAAATAGAAATTTGATGTCCTTAACACTGCTTGCAATGGGACCCCTCTGCAAGGGTTAAATGTTTTTTTTGTCTAGGAGTGCCTTCAAAAGCAGAAATGATTACCTTACCTTATTCTGCCCTGCAGTAGGATCCCTCCTGCAGTGCTGCACTGCAGCCTTCCCTCTAAGATGTAGCCAGCAGGGGTCGCACGCTCCTCCACGTACAATACAGGGTTAATAGGCCTGCATTGTACGTGATGACACCGAGGGGCTTCCCACAGAATAAAGCATCAGGGAGAAGCGGATTGCGCTAAAGCAGGCTACCGGGGTAAGAATTAATTCCTGTTCCTGTATCTCCTAGACTTAACAAGTATTTGACCCTTGCAGAATGGAGGTGCCAATAGTAGATTTATTTTTCCTATATCCTGGAGTTGGTCTTGAAAGATTTAATCACATTTATCATTCTTTTAAGAAAGCGTTAAATCAGTGGGTTTATTTCCACTTTAAAGCCGAACTAATGCCGTGTACACACGGTCGGAATTTCCGACCAAGAAAAGTTTGATGTGAGCTTTTGGCAGGAAATTCTGACCGTCTGTAGGCCTCATCTGACTTTTTCTGTCTGGAATTTCCGACATCAAAAATTTGAGAGCTGGTTCTCAATTTTTCCAACAAGAAAAGTTTTTGTCGGAAATTCCGATCGTCATGTACGCAAAAAAAACACGCTGCTCGAAATTAATTCGACGCATGCTCAGAATCATTGAACTTAATTTTTCTTGGCTTGTGTTGTACGTCACTGTGTTCTTGACGGTCGGAATTTTGTGTGGCCGTGTGTATGCAAAACAAGTTTGAGCCAACTTTCCGTCGGAAAAAAATCCATGGTTTTCTTGTCGGAATTTCTGATCATGTGTACCATTAAGCCACAAATACCTCTTCTCCAGCAATCTGTCACAAACTATGGTGAACGGGAGTGAACCACAACTGCGGTTAAGGAAAGAATTCAATGCACCTCCCTATGTTATGTGAGATTTCAGTACTGGACCCCAGGCGTCACTCCAATCAGAGAACAGGAGTTTGGGGGTTCACTACATCATCTCTCTAACATATAGGAATGCGTTGAGCTACTAAGGGCGGAGGTATTACAACATGCCTCCAACCACTAGCGTAGAAAAATTACAATAAAGACCAACGAGCACAACTGCATTAAAGATTCCAATGCACTTCTCTATGCAAGTGATTATCAGTACCGGACCCCAGGCGTCACTCCAATCAGAGAACAGGAGTTTGGGGGTTCTCTACATCATATCACTTAACATAAAGGAATGCGTTGGGCTACTAAGGGAGCAGGTATAAAATACCTACAACCCTTAGCATGAAAAAATTTGAGCGAACATGTTCAGTAATTTAGGGCGTATGTCAAGCACACAACGTATGTCAAGCACGTAGCAAATAAGAAAACTGTAGGCAAGTAATATTTGCGTAAGGGAGGCAAGCATGGCTCAGCTGAATTGAGTGTATGTCCCTTTAAGATATTTCACAGCGGGCAACTGAAAATACACTAAGTAATCCCAAGCAGTAAGTTTGTATTAAAGCGGGGTTCCAACCACAATTAGCATTTTTTAAATGTATGTCCTCCTTTCATCATGAGTTTTTATAATATAAATCCGGTCACTTACTATTTTTTCAATCCGCCTCCGCCTCTCCGCATTGTTATTCAAAAAAGATAGTTTTATAAACTATGTCCACACCGTTGTCATTTTGCTTGTGGGCATTGTGAAGCCCACAAGCACTTACTTCCTGGAAGTCTTGGATGGGGAGTGATAATTGGGTAGCGCACTGCATTCTGGGAAATGATGACACACATTTCTCAGGAGCATTAGAGGGAGATGATGTCAGAATCCTTGGTGATTCCAAAGGCAGATTTTGTGGGACCGCATAGCAACAGGCATTTCCAGATGAGTAAAAAAAATGTTTTATTTATTTTTTATTTTTTAGGTCTAATGAGCACCATAATGAAAAAAAAAATTTGGGATGGAAACTTCACTTTAAGTAGGCTAGATTTAAATACAGTACTTGGTAAGGGCAATAAGTGAAGCAGGTAGTTCTAGAGCAGAAATTGTTACTTATCCGTTTTGCAGAGGATGAGTGTTGTAGTATCTTAGCAGCAAGGGTTTCTGTAGTGTAGGGTCTCCTGAAGGAAGATATCTTTAGGGTGTCCCCAGCAATGGCAGCATGCCAGCGTGGCTTCAGTTAAGGCATGAGCTAAATGGTGGTAGGGATCGAGCTTGGCATGATGTCCAGCTTGGGGAACGATGGTACCAGTAGTTTTGTAGCGTGGCCGGCTACGGCTGACAATAATAGAACAGCGTGTGTATTACACGCTGTTCTGTTTAAAGCTGAGAGGCATTTCTGCCGATCAGAGCGCTGATTGCGCTGACACTCAGGCGCTGTGCCGAGAATGTACCTTGAGCTACAGAAGTGTAGCCCAATGTACATTGTAAAGGAGATTGTGAGTTGTGAACAGGCAGGTAAGGTTATTTTATGTCTCTTCTGCGATAAATAGCCTACCTGCTCCTAAAGTGGAGGTTCACCTGGAAATGTTAATTTTTAACCTTAGATTGATGCTCATTTTGTCTAGGGGAATCGGCTAGTTTTTTTTAAAATCAAAGCTGTACTTACCGTTTTAGAGAGCGATCTTCTCCTCCGCTTCCGGGTATGGGCTGCGGGACTGGGTGTTCCTATTTGATTGACAGTCTTCCGACAGTCGCATCCATCGCGTCACGATTTTCCGAAAGTAGCCGAACGTCGGCTTCTTTCGGCTACTCGTGACGCGATGGATGCGACCGTCGGAAGCCTGTCGGAAGACTGTCAATCAAATAGGAACGCCCAGTCCCGCAGCCCATACCCGGAAGCGGCGGAGAAGATCGCTCTCTAAAACGGTAAGTACTGCTTCCATTTTAAAAAAACTAGCCGATTCCCCTAGACAAAATGAGCATCAATCTAAGGTTAAACATTTTTTTTAGGGTGAACTCCCGCTTTAATTTGTTGTTTTTACACTTCAGTTCTGCTTTAAGACTTCTGCTCCCTGCTCTACAATTTTGTTTGACTACTGGGTCCCAAAAGTGACTTACATGACTTTACCAAATGATCCCAACCCTTAAATATTCTGTTGTAGTTAGAGGGTTAAATGACACCTTCATCAAATCATAGAAATTAGATGTTGATTAGGGCTGGAAGCTCCGTGGAGCTCATGAATATCGGTAGATGAGTAATCATGAGCCAACGAAGCTCATTAATGAAACTGCTGTTTTTATTAAATGGCAGCACAATTGCTACTTTGGCCCCGGAATATATCACATTAACTCTTTCACCTCCTGAATTGATGATGCTGTGCAGAAGTGTTCTGATTTTTTTTTTTTTTTTGTGATGTAATACTTTAAAGGGGTTGTAAAGGTACATTTTTTTCCCTAAATGTCTTCCTTTACCTTAGTGCAGTCCTCCTTACCTCATCCTTCAATTTTGCTTTTAAATGTCCTTATTTCTTCTGAGAAATCCTCACTTCCTGATCTTCTGTCTGTAAGGCTGGATTCATACCTATGCAGTTTTAGTGCTTTTTGCATTTTGCAGATTTGCACTACAGAACATGTTCCATAGGAACCCATGGTAAATGGACTGTAGTGCAAATCTGCAAAATGCCAAAAGCACTAAAAATGCACAGGTGTGAATCCAGCCTAACTCCACACAGTAATTCAAGGCTTTCTCCCTGGTGTGGAGTGTCGTGCTCGCCCCCTCCCTTGAACTACAGGAGAGTCAGGACGCCCACTAACACACAGCTCCTTTCTCTATCTGCAACGTAGAGAGCGCCCTGACTCTCCTGTAGTCCAAGGAAGGGGGCAAGCATGACACTTCACACCAGGGAGAAAGCCTTGCATTACTGTGTGAAGTCACAGACAGAAGAACAGGAAGTGAGGATTTCTTAGAAGAAATAAGGACATTTAAAAGCAAAATCGAAGGATGAGGTAAGTGAAGGAGGAATGCACTAAGGTAAAGGAAGCTATTTAGGAAAAATAAATTGTACTTTTACAACCCCTTTAAGGGGTTTTAAAGGCTATTTTTTTTACCTGTATTGCACTCACTGCACTATGCTTAAAGAAAAAATTTAATTTCAGGTGCAGCATCCCCCACCCACTTACTTACTTACCTGAGCCCGATCTCAATCCATAACTGGAATATGAAAAAATCTAACTTAGCACCTACCTACTGTAACTAGAGGGTGCTACAATAGTAAATCTTTGTTCTTGGGTTTATATACACTTTTAATATTTGCCACTTCCTAAACATGAATGTCAACTGGTTTCCAAATGTTGCAGTAAAAATACCTTCATATGTGGTTTTACCAGAATGGGCAATTTTCACTTCAGTATGCCTTTGACATGGTAGAATAATAGAAGGTATTCCAGTGTTTTTGTAGATGTAGCTGGCCCGTGTAGCGCATTCCTTTCACTCCTATGTGGAGATCTGCACCCTACGTGAGGAATGTCTTGGCATGCTTCGGTTACTTTGTTTAGCCCTCCCTTTAAACCTCACCTCTCATTGCAACTTGCATCTTCTGTAGTTGTTGCTTTCTGTACAGGATTCATAGATCCCAAGCCTGTGATTTCTGACTTTGTGTGTTGCAGATGGCCTCAGCCACAGATGCGAGATATGGACATAGAGATGTCTCGGACCAAAACTTTGACTACATGTTTAAACTTCTGATCATTGGGAACAGCAGCGTGGGGAAGACTTCCTTTCTTTTCCGGTATGCCGATGATACGTTCACATCTGCCTTCGTTAGCACGGTGGGAATTGACTTTAAGGTGAAGACCGTTTACCGAAATGACAAGAGGGTGAAGCTGCAGATTTGGGTAAGAAAATATTTTTTAATTGCATTAATACCTCAGTCTTTTTCTTTTATGTAAAGATTTGGGGAAATAACCTCTCAGGTTTTACTGCTTTGAGGGGCTTCCATAGAGCGTTTTCCCTTTGCTTCCTTTTCTGTAGAGAATGTTTTAGCAGGCAGAAAGTGATAAATTCAGAACAGGGGAATGGATAACAATGAAAAGCTGACAGGGGTTCTAGCATTTACATACTTAAAGCCTAAGTTTACCTTAAATAAAAAAAATCAGCACAAGGGACATTACTTATCTTCATTGATATGTGTCAATTGTCCTGCTGTTTCCTCCTTCCTCCAATACCCCAGATCCCCTCACTGCTGTAATCTTCTGTTGCAGCGGGGATTAATGGAACCAGGGGGTTCAAGCATGCCCAATTATACCCGCCCTTTCCACCCAGCTGCTCTATTCATAGAAGCCGGTGCTTCAGCTTCTATGTATGAAACACAATCTATGAATAGAGGGGCAGACCTATCATTCATCTGTACGTTCTCCATTCATAGGTAATTTGTCAAAAAACACACAGAATTTCCAAGCTCAACTTACCAACCAACCGAATTCACCTGTCTAACAGTGCGTTAAAAACAGGGGTTTAGTTGCATGCATTTGCAAATACATGCGTAAGCTGCAGGCCCTGTCAAGGCTCCCTATGTACTGCTGACCCTAAACCTGAAATGTAAAGAGTCTCCTCAGTGGAAGCACATGTATGCTGATGGATAGATGAAGGGCAGATGACTGGAGGGAGCCCAACCCTCCTTAAAGGAGCAGGAACACACTAAACACCCAGCACATTGCACAATGGCAGCAAAGGTGCTAGTGCGTTGCCTGACCACAATGACAACAATACATAAAACAGTCACTGCCCCTACCTATAACTGGTCTTGACAGCAAGGAGCACTGGAAGGGGCGAGCGCATGTCAAAAAAACACAGAATTTCCAAGCTCAACTTACCAACCAACCGAATCCTCCTGTCTAACAGTGCGTTAAAAACAGGAGTTTAGTTGCACGCATTTGCAAATACATGTGTAAGCTGCAGGCCCCGTCAAGGCTCCATTCATAGGTAATTTGTCATTCATAGAAGCTGTAGTGAAAGCTTCTATGAATAGAGTGGCTGGATGGAAAGGGTGAGCATAGTGGTGAACACTTGATGCGTGCCTGTCACAGCCACTTAGTTCTGTTAGCCTCTGCTGCCCCAGAATATTATGGTGGTGGGGGTCATCAGAAGACTTCAGCAAAAGGAGGACACAGCAGCACTACTGACACATCTCAATGAAGGTATGCAATATCCCTTGTGCTCATTTATTTTGTTTTAGGTAATATTAGGATTTAAAGTTTATCGAACAGCAAAACATATTTTTTTTCGTGAATAGATGAGGGGAGGGGAGGGTAAAACCACAGTCATTTTTTTTTGTACCATCTGTGTCTCAGATTTCCATTCACATCCTGTCCTGTAGACTAAATCAGAAGTGAGCAGATACCTTTCCAATGCAATCCCCTCTTACTTGTCATTGGAACAAGTGTTGACATTGAAAGAATTTAAATTGAAATAGTTTTTTATCCCAACTCAAAATTTTGTATTTACGTTTGTTCCCGCTGACATTGGTGATCAAAATAATTCGGAATGTTGCTGGAAATACATATCATGTTGTATAGATTGTGGGGAGGGGTATAGTCCCAAAGCGGGGTGCAGGATCAAACATATCATCAAAAGATAATTACTGTTCATACGGGTGGAGGCCCATCAAAGACGCACAACATGGAGCCAAGGACAGGCGCAGACCAAAAGGACCAGCCCAGGGCACACAGGTGATATACACGAGGGAGAAGGAATTAGACTTGCAGCCCCTGATATCTCCTCTGTTCTATACAGGAAATGCACTATAGGGGTAGGAAGAAAACATCCACGTTAATCCCCGTATGTGTAGATATAGGAAAATTACATATGTCTTAGGCCCCGTACACATGACCGAACATGTCCGCTGAAACTGGTCCGCGGACCAGTTTCCGCGGACATGTCCGACCGTGTGTACGGCCTAGCGGACAGGTTTCCAGCGGACAAAAGTTTCTTAGCATGCTAAGAAACGTGTCTGGTGGAAACCTGTCCATCGGACATGTCCGATGGTTAGTACACCTAACCATCGGACCGAAATCCCCCGCATAAGTCGAAGTGATTCGACGCATGCGTGGAAGCATTGAACTTCCTGGTTCGCACACGTCGCCGCGTCATCGTCGCCTCCACGTCGCCTTGTTTTCTGTCCGCGGGGATTTTGGTCTGATGGTGTGTACACACATCAGACCAAAATCTCCCAGCAGACATGTCCGATGAAAACGCTCCGCGGACCGTTTTCATCGGACATGTTCGGTTGTGTGTACAAGGCCTTATGTTCAGCATAACACCCGCGCCTGTTTCCCATACCAGCCCGGCAGCAATAAAAAACAGACAAGGGTTTCATCCCTTCACCAATTTACAGTAGTTATAGTATAACTTAAAGCATTTTACTTGTTTATTGCTGCTGCTGTTGCTTTTTGTCCTGGGACAACTTTTTTTTACCAGACAGGAAGTGAATCTCTTCAGCTGGGCCTACAATGGAAGTAAACCTGACAGGGCTTCTAATCTTTCTCTATCAAAAACAACAACGAAAAAGAATTTTAGCTACAGATACACTTTATCAAAACTACCATAATAGACTGTCGTTCAGTTTTGCATTTCTAATAATGTGCCATTGTAAATAGAAGCAGAATATGAGAGATGAATGTAGGCTACTGTTGTGGACCCCTTCTTATGAAAATGCTAGTTTTGCCTGGACATGAAGCTGAGAATTTATCTTCAAAATCATTCTGAGTCATTGACTTGAAACAAGTACAAAGACAGCATGGAGCGACTTTTATGGCTTTCATTTGCCACATGTGTGTACCGGGTTTGTGACTCAGAACTGATGTAGCCAGACATAGCCAGGTAACAACATTTTTATAGAGAGCTTTGGGAGCTTGGCCTTCTTTTCTCTTTCTTCCTGACACTGGTCACCTTGACAGGAAGGGCCAGATTCTGAAAGGACTTACGACGGCGCAGCGCCATGTACGCCGTCGTAAGTCCTAATCCAACCCGTCGTATCTATGCGCCTGATTCTTCGAATCAGTTACACATAGATATCCATTAGATCCGACAGGCGTAAGTCTCTTACGCTGTCGGATCGTAACTGCATTTTTCCGCTGACCGCTAGGGGCGTGTAAGCTGATTTACGCATCGAAATATGTAAATCAGCTATATACGCAAATTCACGAACGTACACCCGATCAACGCAGTAAAGTTACAACGTTTACGTTAGGCTTTTCCCAGCGTATAGTTGCCCCTGCTATATGGTGGCATAAGTGTGGCGTAACAATGTTAAGTATGGCCGCGCAATTGTCAGTTGAATTAACGCAGTGCCGTATCGCAAAAAAATGGCCTGGTCATGAAGGGGGGAAAATATTCCGGAGGTGAAGTGACAGTTAGCATTCCCATTAAACGTTGTTTCCTGTCCTCCTTTCTGGAACTGAGGTTTACTGTAAATGCTTCAGCGATGTTTGAAGCTTGCTGAAAGCTTTTCAAATACTTCTACCGAAGCCCATATGTACAAGGCCTATTAGAAGAGGGAAGGTCTGAACAGCCGCACTCCAATAAAAACACCTTTATTGTGCAAAATAACAAAAGTACAAACCACAGCAGGGTACAGGATAAAAAATCTGACACATTTCACACTAATAACAGTGCTTAGTCATAGCTAGAAGATAGGAGTGTGAGCTTGGCAGCAAAAATACAAAACTGAAAATCCAGTATTGGCTTGGTTTGCCCTTTAAAGCGGATCTTCACCCAAAAATCCACTTTTTGACATTAGCTCCAGCATACTGCTAACATCTGCAGTATGCTGTTTTTTTTAGTTGTTGTTGTACTTATCGTTATATGAGCCCTTGTTTTCCGGCTCTGAGCGGGGAATCCTTCGGGGAATGGGCGTTTCTAAGCGAAGAGGAGTTGATTGACGGCTGCTAAGGCACGTCACGCTTTCCGAAAATACACAAAGTCACACTCGGGCGTTTCGGAAGGCATGACACGCTTTTGCAGCCCGTCAATCAACTCCTCTTTGCTTAGGAACCCCTATACCCGGAAGTCATCCCCCGCTCGGAGCTGGATAACAAGGGCTCGTATAACGATAAGTACAAAAAAAACAGCATACTGCAGATGTTAGCAGTATGCTGAAGGGATGTAGCTAATGTAAAAAAAGTTTATTTTTGGGTGAACCCCCGCTTTAACTCCTCTATAGTAGGCAAGTATGGTGACCATGTGCCTCACATTGTATATATGGAGGATGTCCTGTGACTAAACCTGTAAAAAAAAAAAATGCAGCTGAATTAGTTGGCATTTGCACTTGAGAATGTATGGATGAGCCCTGGTTAATCGTCCTTAATTCCTTCTTTAACCCCTTGTGGGGCCAAGCACGCACCAGCCTGTACAGAGCTGATTGCATGTTCTATGTTTACATTTTGCTGAACGTCCTGTAGCATCTGTTTTATTTCTACTCCAGGCATGTTTTGTCAGATTGGACTTGGTTGAAGAAGCTTTGTTTGCCTTATATAGGCCGTGAACTGCTCAGATCTGCTGACTTCACTAAAACGGAGATGTATCCTTGTCAAAGGCGAGTTTGCAGCAGAAGGTTTTCCTAATAATTCCTATGACCTAATACACTGCATTCACTTCAGATACAATGTGCTGGGGTTGCGCAGTGGATATGTGTTTGCTGACCTGCATTTTCCTATTTACAGCTCATCTCTAATCAAAACATTTTTTTTCAGTATTGGATAGAGTAGGACAGTGTTTCTTAACTTCAGTCCTCAAGTCTCCCCAACAGGTCATGTTTTCAGGATTTCACTCAGATAAAACAGTGGTAATTACTAAGGCAGTGAAACTGATAAAATCACCTGTGCAAAAATAATGGAAGGCCTGAAAACATGACCTGTTAGGGCTCTTTCACACGTCCCTTCAGTTTCTTTCGTCCGCTCCGTCGGCTCATCGGCAATCCCCGCTGAGCTGTCGGCGGATAGGGCGGTCCCCGCACACAGTGCAGGGACCGCCCTGTCTGAGCTCCGCTCTGCCCTATGGGGAACCGGATGCAGACGGACCGTCTGTCCGTCTGCATCAGTTCCGTTCCGCCGGACGGAAGAAAAATAGGGTTTTCTTCCGTCCGAAAACCGGATCCCGACGGACGCGGACGCTAGCGGATGCTCCATCCGCTAACAGGCGCGTTCCCATAGGGATTCATTACAAGTCCGTTAACGGACTTGTAATGAACGGACAGGCGGAACGGACGTCTGAAAGGGGCCTAAGGCTGCCTTGAGGATTGGAGTTGAGAAACACTGGAGTAGGAAAAGCTTTTTGGTGACCATTGTAACTTGAAGAGAAAAATGTGAAATCCAAAATTCTATAACTGTAACTGTAGAAGGAGGTAAGGGGAAATCTTGTGGTGTGAATAGGGAATAGCTAAGTAGGGATTTTCCTCTCTATCAAAATATTTCATCTCACTTCCTGTTGTGACAGGAAGGCAAAATCTTTTCAGCAGGACAAAAAGCAAAAAAGACAGAGTTTTCAAGATAAATTCCAGGTATGGATATTTTATAGCTTGGACCAATTTACTATGTATATACCATACTTGGCTGAAATGCCTGGAAGCTGAAAATCACTGAAGTAGATACCACTTTTCAAGTCATCTCCACTTCTGGGTCCACTCATCATGGGCACCATGCAGAAAATGCATTGCATTTACCTCTGATTGGACAAGGTGGAGAGCGTTAAATCATTACCCTGCCTCTCCACCCTGTCCAATCAGAGAATGCTTTGTATTCATTCATAAAATGCTAAACATTCTCTGAATGGCAACCATGCTGAGTGGCCGACCTCCTGTATTCACAATGCATCAGGCAAGCCACTCCGCACGGGATGCAGATCACGTAGAGATCACTGGAGTAGTGATGTCTACTTCAGTGATTTCCATTTTCAGTGGGACATTAGCCAGGTATCTCATATAATTAATACATTGGTCCAAGGTATATGTAATATGTATAAAATATCCATACCTGGCAACCCTTTTTCATTTAGGAGGTGTCCCTTTGCTCCCCCTATATCCCGGTCGCCCCCCTCTTTAACAACCCCTTGTTTTCCCCAGGCCTACAATCTCATCAGTTTTGATCGTGAATGGACAAGGGACTATTTCGGATAGGGCCATACGCCCCTCTCAAAATTTTGTGAAGCATTTGGAAATGCCACCCTCTGAAAGTTTGATATATTCCGTTACATTGGTTTATATTGTTAGGGACACTCGGATTGCGCTGTTGAACATGCAGTAGATAACATTTCAAGACATTGCAGATCCTAATTGACTTTTTAGCGGCCAAGATAGCCATTGCAAAAGCTTCGAAGAGCCCTGTAATCAACTTGGCCCTGTTAAACACAAGTTGACCTGGATTATGCTTAATTAAAAAATTGTGAGCATCCTACAGGATAAACAAGCACTTTTTGATAAGATATGGAAGCCCTGGCTTTTCTTTTTACAAGTACCGGATGTTTAATGGCAATATGTGGTTGGTGGGGAGCTTCTGGATGGACAGGATTTTTTCCTTCTTCTCTTTTCTTCCTATCTCCTCTCTACTCATCTTTTTCTCGTTTCTTTTTAATTTACCAACAAAGCTTCGTATTGTGTAGTCCTATTGATACACCCTTTTGAAGAATGAATATCCTCATTTTAGGTATACCGGTTAGGGTAGCCACTCACAAAAACTACCACTATCTGAGGCCTGATGTCAAAGTTAGCTGCTAGACTACGTTATGTTTCTTTAGCATGTTTTATGTCTATTGTTTTCCTTTTATATGTTGACCATTGCATTATTGATAAGTTTAAAATAATGATAGACTGTTGTATACCTTCAATCCATTCTTTGATACTGGGCCTACACTAAGCGCTGCTTACCCGTAACAATTTCAGGGTGCTTTTCTTTTCCAGTTCTCCTAACTACCGTATATTTCCAGAATGTGCTGGATGTATATAATGATTTTTCAGTTGTTTTTATTATTTTGTAGCTCTTTATGATATTTTTCTGTTAAAAAAAACAAAGATTTTGTTTTAACTAAATCTAGTGAAACAGAAAATATCCATACATGAAATTCCTCTTAAACCTTCCCTACTCTATCTAACTTAAAAAATTAAAATAGAGAGACTTTATAGAGATAAGACTTTAATTGATACCTCCTCATTAAAAGAGAGTCTGCCATTGATGACTCCCATCAAAGCTAGTTGCTTGGCTTCAATATTTTGACTTTCCAGATCTGTAAGCTTGTTTGTGTCTCAGAGTAAAATCCAAACTCCTAACTGGCATACTTGTTCTCAATGGACTTGGAAAGCACTAAAGCCATTGTATTAGCATGAGAGCCAAGGAACTATACTTTTTAAAGCTGAACGCCAGGCAATCTGACAGATAAACAGTGAAGCTTCTTATAAGAGTATCTCTGTATTACTAACCAAAGGATTTGTATTTCTGTTTGTCCAATTCTGATATTTACAGAGCTCTTGTACACAGCACAGCCCTCTCTGAGAAAAGACCTGTCTTTTCTCTCCAGTTGAAGTAGCAAGGTGTACTCTGCAAGTTCAGTTGCTCCAGAGTTTGGCGAATGAGGGGAAGCTCTACAAAATTCCATCATCCAATCACGTGTAAGAAAAATTAACTTATTTTTATTTTCCTTGCATGTGATTGGGTATTCTTTGCAAACTGAAACTTCATCTCAATTATTACGTAAGCTCTAAAGCAACTGTACTTTCAATCTGCAGTCTATTTTCCTTTAGTAAATCCACCCCATTGTCTGTACATAGAATAGTGAAAGCAAGAAAATGTTGATTTATAGTTTTAACTAAGCATAGCACTTTGCAAACTAGTTTTGCCAACTTTGACATATTACCTGGATTTAGACAATTAGCTCAACTTTGATTATGGCATAGATTTGTGAATCATCTGCTAGAATTTACTACAGCTAACTGCATATTCTATTATTTTAATCCTTACGTTTGTAGAACTATGACCACGTTTGCCCCCTGGCTTGCTGATACTGGTATATGGCATGGGTTATGTTCAACTAGTCGTCCTTCATTGTATTGCCCACAATGTGGAGTTTAATGGTGTGCTGCTTCAGATCCACTTTTTGCTGCCTGTGATTTGTGTTTTTGTTTTGTAATATGTTTTATATTCACACTTATACAGTTATAAAAATAAATTCTGCATTGCAAAGGTTTCCCCAGTCTCCCCATATGCCTGGAAACAATGCTACTTGATGGCAAGCAATGGCAGTATGTGGGGTTGAAAGTGGCGATTCAGATCCTAGAGACTGCTGTTGCTGTTTGTTTTTTGTTTTTTTTTATTTAATGAAGAACTTTATTGTAGTTAAAGCGGGGGTTCACCTAAAAAAAAATATTTTTTTGTCTACCATGCTATCCAGCATACTAGCGTGAGTTACAGTATGCCTTTATTTTAAATTTTTTGTGCTGTACTCACAGTTTAATCCAATAGTTAAGTTTCAGACTCCCCGTGGGGAGTAGGCGTTCCTATGAAGAGGGGAACATGATTGATGGCCGGCTATGGCGCATCACGCTTCCCGAAAATAGCCGAAATAGGACTTGGCGCTTCACGGCGCCTGCGCAGTCAGCATCTAGTCTGTGCGCAGGCGCCGTGAAGAGTCGAGTCCTATTCCGGCTATTTTTGGGGGAAAGCGTGACGCGCCATAGCCGGCCGTCAATCATGTTCCCCTCTTCATAGGAACGCCTACTCCCCGCGGGGAGTCTGAAACTAAAGTAATCGATTAAACTGTGAGTACAGCACAAAAAAGTTGTACTGTGAGTAAAGCACAAAGTTGTATTTTAGGGTGAACCCCCGCTTTAATAGTGACCTTTCCTTTCAGAAGAGATATATAGTCAAATGCTATCCATTTAGAATTCAAAGCAAACCTGTGCTCATGCAGGTCAGGGCCACAAGTTTGCTTTTATGTCACCAGGTCTGTATTATGGGCATTGGTCATTGAACGCATGGGGCCCTAAACGCGAGCACCACTCAGTTCAGCGTATCAGCTTTGTCCAGCCGCAGTCTGCGATAGACTTTGACATGGTGCAGGTGGAGTGGCCAACACTACACTTGCCCCTCTTGGAAGCACTAAAATGCCAGGAGGGATGCACAAAAGCTAAAAGACCTTGGGCCAGATCCACAGTGAGAGTACGCCGGCGTATCCACTGATACGCCGGCGTACTTTCAAATTTCCTGCATCGTATCTTTAGTTTGAATCCTCAAACCAAGATACGACGGCATCTGGGTTTGATCCGACTGGGTGGAGTTTGCGTCGTTTTCCGCGTCAGGTATGCTAATTAGCTATTTCCGACGATCCACGAACGTACGCACGGCCGTCGCATTCTCTTACGTCGTCTCTAGTCGGCTTTTTCCGGCGTATAGTTAAAGCTGGTATTTTGCGGCGTATAGATGGACTTGCCATGGTAAGTATGGCCGTCGTTCCTGTGTTGAAATTTGAATTTTTTTTTTTTTTGCGTAAGTCGTCCGTGAATCGGGATGGACGTAAATCACGTCTAAGTTAAAAAAATTATGTCGTTGAGACGTCATTTCGCCTAATGCACGGCGGGAAATTTCGAAACGGAGCATGCACAGTTCATTCGGCGCGGGGACGCGCTTCATTTAAATGAAACACGCCCCCTAATCGCCAATTTGAATTCCGCCGCCAGAAATACACTACGCCGCCGTAACTTACGGCGCAAAATCTTTGAGGATTTGAAAGAACGCTAGGTAAGGTACGGCGGCGTAGCGTATTTCTGATACGCTGCGCGGGTGCAGATCTATGTGGATCTGCCCCCTTGTGTCCATTGAGCTTATGTGGCAGCCCTTGGCCAATCCTTAAGTTAGTTACATGCTCTTTCATACCTGGAAGTACTGAGTATTTTCTTTGCTCCTGGTGGCTGAATGGAGCGGTAGCCAAGTGACAGAAAGGAGAATATAGGCTGCTGGGGAGGGGGAAATTAAAGCAAACCTTCACTCTAAGGGGCATGTTGGGCTGTCCTGCTCCCCCCCTCCCCCTTCACTTACCAATGGAATTTTTTAAGAGCTTTATTTGTGCTGCAAAGAAACATTTCCACGGTTCTCACCTAGGTGATAATTTCTCCCCGTCCCCTGCATGAGCAGTTGTGCCACAGGGCTTCTGAGAGAACCATGTGGCACATCTGTACAGGAGGACAAGGAGTATAGCATGAGAGGGGGTATACTGCATTGGATAGGTGATTTATTTTTTATTTTTTTATTAAACAGGATTTTTTGTAGACAATTAAAATATTTTTTTTTTGGGTTGGGCTTTTGAGTATTACATACCACTGCATTAGCTGGTCAAATTAAATACCCAGCGAACTGCACACTATTGATATCTTACGATGTTATTTGGATATTTCTGAAACAATTAATCTGACCCGTAATATGGATCCTGTATGTGCAGATTATACCCTGAAGGGGTTAATGACGAAAATTCTGTTTAATAAAAGAACTTCATGTCTTAAAATAAAGTACAGTATTATCTAATTCTGCCATTTGCAGTCCTTAATGACTATACATTATCTCGGGCATATAATGAGCATTGTGATTAAGCCTGGGATCACCCGAATCTTCACCTCTGCCGTCCAGTGAGGGGGTGTCTACTCTGCCATTAATGCGTCATGCTTATCTAATCATTTTCTTTGCTTGATTAGTGAGTGATTGTGTTAGGCGCCCTCATATATAGCACAGACCCATCACCATGTCACAATGGTCAAAGATGCTGCTGTAAAACATTTACCAGTCCTTCTGCATTTCCAGTATCTGCTGTGATGATCCTCGTTTTAACATTTGTCAGATCTTTACTCTTATGCCGCGTACGCATGATCATTTTTCGGGTTGCAAAAAACTACGTTTTTTAGGCTCTAGAAAAAACAATTTTTTTCAGTCTTGATCATTAAAACTAGGGTTGTCCCGATACCACTTTTTTAGGACTGAGTACAAGTACCGATACTTTTTTTTTAGTAGTCGCCGATACCGAATACCGATACTTTTTTTTAAATGTGTCTCCATATACAGCCATGTCCCCCCACAGATGCAGCCATTGTCTCCCCCCATATGCAACCATTGTCTCCCCCCATTATCCAGCCACTGTCTCCCCCCATATGCAGCCATGTCCCCCATATCCAGCCATTGTCTCCCCCATGCAGCAATGTCTCCCACCATATCCAGTCATTGTCTCCCCCATATCCAGCCATTGTCTCCCCCCATATCCAGCCTTTGTCTCCCCCCATATCCAGCCTTTGTCTCCCCCCATATCCAGCCATTGTCTCCCATATCCAGCCATTGTCTTCCCCCATATCCAGCCATTGTCTCCCATATGCAGACATTGTCTCCCCCCATATCCCCCTTACCTGCATCCACTGCTGCCGCCGACTGTTTAACACGCGCGGGTAGTGTAATGATTGGCGCCGCGCTGCGTACAGACACTCCCCCTTGCTCGGGATTGGACAGTTCACCCGAGCAAGGGGGAGTGTCTTTACGCGGCGCGGTGCCAATCATTACAGCTGTAATGATTCGTGCCGCGCTGCGTACAGACACTCCCCCTTGCTCGGGATTGGACAGTTCACCCGAGCAAGGGGGAGTGTCTATACGCGGCGCGGTGCCAATCATTACAGCTGTAATGATTCATTACAGCTGTAATGACAAAAACAGTCGTGTGTACGCGGCAATACTGTTGTTCAGGTTGCAGTTCTCTAGAGGACATACATCACTATGTTAAAGAAGCACTGCACATCTGAGAAAGGCTAGACATGTTGGGGTTAGTTTACTAAAACTAAAGAGTGCACAACCTCGTACAGCTATGTGTAGTAGCCAATCAGCTTTTAACTTTAGCTAATTCAATTAAGCTGTGACAATAAAACCTGGAAGCCTATTGGTTTCTGTGCAGGAAGCTGATTGGTTTCTATGCAGCGCTGCACCAGATTTTGCACTCTCTAGCTTTAGTAAATTACCCCATTGGGTGTCAAGGGTATAGTAAGCTGGGCTTGTACTTTCACAAGGCAACTTACAAATGGGGGTGTCTAGGAGCAGAGCGTTTCTTCCATTGTTTTAAAGCACTCTGACCTGTGTTCCATACATTCATCCCTGAACGCTCAGGGCCCCAAATTTACTTTCTCCATTTGTCCTGGTGACCATCGTCGCTGCATCAGAGTGTGATAGGAAAAGCCAACATTTTGAGTTGTCAGCAGGACAGGAAACAAGGGGAAATCTTCCAATGGAGATACTTGGTTTAGTGACAGCTATACACATAGGGAAATCCCATCATCAGAGCAAAGGTACATGCATAGAAAGATAGAGAAAAGCAAGATCTAGTGTTCTCCGTTTAAATTTTAGTTTATTCCTGCTGTGAATAAAAACACAGAATAAGAAACAACACCGGGAGCTAAGATGCCTGTGGGTTGGTGTCACGCTTTTGGCTTCACTCCCGTATATGCGTTACGTCCAAGGTGGGGACTTCTTCAGTAGCCTTATCCAGTAACTATGGATGGAGAAATCCAAGAGAAATAGGCTGAAATATCACCTTTTCCAAAGAAAGCGCTGCTCCATGTTCCCTCGTGTGCTGGCCCCATGTCTAAAAGTGTAGTGATTTGGTCATGCGTTCTCTACTAAAAGGAAGGATTAGCCAATCTGATCTCCGATATCCTTCTTCAACTGAGATCACAGGCACAAATGCCTGGGGTTTCAAACACAAGGCTAGCACTGAAGAAAGTCTGGAGAAGCATTTGCTCCAGGAAAGGCAAGTTATTTAATCCTTCTTTGACAGTTTATTTATCCATCACCACAAGACTGCTAACTTAGCTTTAACATCTAAATATAGGTCCACTTTAATTCCCTAGCTGCAGTCACCATCTATACAGATCTTAGAACCAGAAAAAAAGCATCTCTCATTGAATTCACTTTTTCCCGTCCATCTGCTAGGAGCTGATAGGGCTTGTTGAAATAACCATTCTTTTTTTTTATTTTTAGCAGAAGCAGATTTTTTTATTTTTTTATTTTTTACTTTTTTATCATGTTTTCCTGAACAACAAGATGCCATCAGAGTGGCATCTTTTATACATCCAAATCGAATATTTCTCTTACAGAATGATGTTTTTTTCCACCTCCTGCTTTTAGTATGACTTGAATAAATATGGAGACAAGTTTAGGAAACAATGAATCATCCAGGTGCACGTGTTCTGCTGCGTAGGTTACATCGCTGTCCTGTGTTTTTCTAAGGAGCATAGAAATAAATTGACATAATTACATGTCATAGAAATACAGACATTTGTGTATATGTTATCGTCATTATTATCTTCTATAATGACTTTCGTTATGGAGCTGTCTGTGGTGCTGATTGCTAGATGTGTCTGCCAGTTACTTCAAGCAGCAATTCCAAATAATGTTTTTTCCCTATAGCTTCATGTGCTTGTCACTAGTGAAAAATTTTCTGTACCTATTTAAAAAATATATATGTGAAACCTAAAACTAATGCCGACACACGATAATTTTTCGGCATTAAAAAAAAAACGACGTTTTTAAAAACTTCATTTAACCACTTAACCCCCGGACCATATTGCTGCCCAAAGACCAGAGCTCTTTTTGTGATTCGGGACTGCGTCGCTTTAACTGACAATTGCGCGGTCGTGCGACGTGGCTCCCAAACACAATTGGCGTCCTTTTTTTTCCCACAAATAGAGCTTTTTTTTGGTGGTATTTGATCACCTCTGCTGTTTTTATTTTTTGCGCTATAACCAAAAATAGAGCGACAATTTTGAAAAAAAAGAATATTTTTTACTTTATGTTGTAATAAATATCCCCCAAAAATATATAAAAAAAAAACGTTTTTTTTTCCTCAGTTTAGGACAATACATATTATTCTACATATTTTTCGTAAAAAAAAATCGCAATAAGCGTTTATTGATTGATTTGCGCAAAAGTTATAGCGTTTACAAAATAGGGGGTATTTTTATGTCATTTTTATTGATATATTTTTTTTTACTAGTAATGGCGGCGATCAGCGATTTTTTTTTCGGTACTGCGACATTATGGAGGACACTTCGGACACTTTTGACACATTTTTGGGACCATTGGCATTTTTATTCGGATCAGTGCTATAAAAATGCATTGGATCACTATAAAAATGCCACTGGCAGTGAAGGGGTTAACACTAGGGGGCGGGGAAGGGGTTAAGTATGTTCCCTGGGTGTGTTCTTACTGTGGGGGGGGGGGGGGGTGGCCTCACTAGGGGAAACACTGATCTTCTGTTCATACATTGTATGAACAGAGGATCAGCGTTTCCCCCCGACAGGACCGGGAGCTGTGTGTTTACACACACAGCTCCCGTTCCCCGCTCTGTAACGAGCAATCGTGGTTGCCCGGCGGCGATCGCGCCCGCCAGGGCACCTGCACGGGAGTCACGGACACGCACGCGCCCCTAGTGGCCACTAAAAGAGCTGACGTAGAGCTACGGGCTCTCGCCCAGGAGAGCCGACCTGCCGCCGTAGAATGATGGCGGCTGGTCGGCAACTAGTTAAAATGATCGTGTGTGGGCTTCACATAATTTTTCGGCTTCTGAAAAAAAAATCGTTTTTCGGGTTGTAAAAAATAATTGTGTGTGGGCAAAAACAAAGTTTTAAACCCGCGCATGCTCAGAAGCAAGTTATGAGACGGGAGCGCTCGTTCTGGTAAAACTACCGTTCATAATGGAGTAAGCACATTCATCACGCTGTAACAGACAAAAAAACGCGAATCGTCTTTTACTAACAAGGAATCGGCTAAAAGCAGCCCAAATGCGAATAGAACTTCCCCTTTAGAGTGCCGTCGTAGGTGTTGTATGTCACCACGCTTTGTTCATCATTTTTTTAAAACGATGGTGTGTGGGTAACGTCGTTTTTAATGATCAAGTTGGAAAAACTTTTTTTTCATGCCGAAAAATGATCGTGTGTACGCGGCATTAGGGTAGAAGTTAATTTAAATATGAATTTTATCATTTTACTTTGTATTTTATTTTATTAAAGTAGAACTGAAGAGCAAACCTTTGGATACTGTAAAAGATTTGTAACCCCTGCTACTTTTTTACCATCTCTATCCCATTGGACAAATGTACCTTCATTTCCTGTTCTATAGCCAAAACGGGAGGTGGAAAGAAATCTCTCCAAAGTTAGGGAATCCCTGGTTGTCACCAGAACTAGTATCCCTAATGGGGACAAATGGAGAGGGTGAACCTCCCTAACGGGGGTACAGACATCAATATAGACCTGACAGATGTTCTAATCCCTCTCTGTTCTATCTAAAACTAACAAGTGTTGCCTTTAGTTATAGTCAGGCCTTTTTTTCCTCAAACAATAGGTGCTGGAACTCAAGCACGACCCCCAAAACCCCTTCCCGAAACGCAGTGAGATCCTTGCCCTAAAAGCACTTATGGATAATACTGAGGTCATCATAAAACCAGCTGATAAGTGGGGTGGCATCATCTTCCAAGATAGGCCCAATTACTAAAATTAACCAAAGTCCCATTACCTAAATTTAAAGAGGAAGTAAACCCTGATGGTGTTTACTTCCTTTTTGTTTCCCTGCAAAGGTAAAGCATAATGGGCTACTATGCATTATAGTAGTATAGTATAGTAGCCCATTATGTGTCGCTTACCTGAAACCGAAGCCTGCAATGTCCCCAATTTCCTCGCCTCCACGAAGCGTCCATCTTTCACCCTTTTCCTTCCAGGTATCGCTGCTCCGGCGCTTTGACTGGCCGGAGCCGACACTTACGGCATGATGCCATTCAGCAAAGGCACGCTCAGTCCGCCTGCGCCGTTGTGTACAGCGCGCATGCGCCGTAGACATCAGTGCATAATTTATTGCATATCCTAAGCCGTGTAGGTCTAGGAGATATTGCAAGCACCTACAGGTAAGCCTTAATCTAGGCTTACCTGTAGGTGAGAGTTCTCAGAGAGGGTTTACAACCACTTTAAGGCAGAACAACTGGTCTCAGCTTTGGCTGATGGAGTGATTGATAAATATGAGTTTCCAGGAAGACCCATAGTTGCCACCATAGACTAGTGTTTTTTTTTTCAGTATATTGATGTCTTTCTTCAACTGCTAGCACAAGAACAACACTCATATATTAGAGATGAGGTCCACCTCCTGGTACTCCTTAGACCAGGGATATGCAATGAGCGGACCTCCAGCTGTTGCAGAGCTACAAGTCCCATGAGGCATAGCAAGACTCTGACAGCCACAAGCATGACTCCCACAGTCAGAGGCATGATGGGACTTGTAGTTTTGCAACAGCTGGAGGTCCTCTAATTGCATATCCCTGCCTTAGACCATATTCCTGAGAGAGCCATTACCTTTGGGTTTGTTTGGATGTGAATTCTTTATATAAGTTCATCCCCCATCAGGTCGTCCTTAATGCCATACAACATTTTTTGTTTCAAGACCCCCAGATACATTTAGCACAAGCCACGTTTGTCCTGGAAGCCACATCCTTTTGTCTGACACACAACTATTTCACCTTTTGATGATTACTACCTGCAGATTCATGGCACTGCTATGGGTGCAAATCGTGCACCCTCTTATGCCAACTTGACCATGGCTTTTTGGGAGGAAAAACACATCTGCCTGTTATGGCAGACCATCACTTCCCCTTAAGGAGATGTATCAATGCTGCAAACCATTGTGCAAAACCTGCAGGTTTGTCCATTATGGAAAAAAAACTTTACAGTCGACGGTAAAACCAAAGATGATTTTTACTGTTGTTCCACGGATCACGTCATATATTGTTTATCCTGTCCTTGTGGTCTCTTTTACGTGGGTCGCACTATGCGCCCTCTTCAGAAAAGATTTGGCGAATATCACCACTTTATCAAGGAGGAAAAGGATAAACCTAGTGTACCTCGTAATTTTCAGGAATTTCATGATCCGTCTACAGAGGGTCTGCGTGTGTGGATCATTGAGGCTATGCCCGGGGGTCTCCCTGAGGCAGAGCGATTCAAACGGCTCTGCCAATGGGAGACCTACTGGATATTTATCCTAGACACCCTCTTGCCTGAGGGCCTCAATGAGGAATTGGATGTCAGTCATAGGCTTGCGCGTGGTTCATGTGCATGTATAGGCAGGCATCCCAATATTTTTGACAATATAGTGTATATTAGAATAAAGTTGTATCTGGACCTCTTGGCAGTGATGTGGAGCTCCCATTTGCATTTTTGATATATTACACTACAAGCCAAGGGGACCGTGGAGATCCCCCGGGGTGTAGAAGCATCCTGCCTGGGATCCAGATTCATTACATCAACATCCGTAGTTAAAAATGGCAATACCAATAAGATAACCTTACAGGCCCAATGCTATTTTTCTACTTTCCTCGCTATATTTCTGACTTAGGCAAGGATGACATTTGGGTCCTCCCAAGTCTTCTGGGATATGTCATATATCTCAGGTCGACTTCAGTTCAGGCTTCTCCAATCCATGCATCTTGCACATGCACAATGGGGAGTCAGTTGTAACTGATAAGGAATCACAGCCAACCCCCTAATCCAAGATGGCCACACAGGACCAAAAGACAGTACTGAAGGTTTTCAGGTTGTACCAAGACAGGGCTGGTAAATACCTGTTTTCTTAGAAGTCACATTACTTGTAGCTGCTAAGTTTTACTTTTTGCAAACCTGGCTGAAGTTTCTCTTTAAGCACTACAAATCTCGATGTGTCTTGGCTAAGAGCACAGGATAGTACATCATTATCTTTACAAGTATTGTTGGTCATGTGGAGTTTTAACTACCAGGACTATGACCACTTTTATGGTGGCACAGAGAGGTCCTGACAATTTTTGTCTCTGATGTTGTATAAAATCTCATAGGACATGCTCTGCTATATAATGGACAGTCTATCATCTTAATGTAACTTATGACTCACTTTCCTGTGGGAGTACTTTTCCAACCTCTATTAGATTTACCATTAGGACTTAAAAAATAGAAGAAGGAAGAAAGAACAGTACATGTAGAATATATGACCTAGTACCAGTGAAAATGTCTGGATTCTGAATGCTTATTGTTAATTATCTGGTGATGAGTTCAATGTTGGGTCATAGGGGGCCCATGAGTAACATGTTGGACTAGTACAGCACCATAGCACATAATTAAATATTGTATTTTTACTTTATTGAGGAGTCACATGAGCCTCTGCAGCTCAGACAGCTGACATTTCCTTTTTCTCTTGATTTTTGTTACCTTGCATAGTAACGCTGTATGAAAACTTGACACGGCATGCTATCATCAAAATCCAATTCTTGGTCTTTATCTTTCACTGATGTGAATTTAGTAAATAAACACACCTGTTGGTCCTGTAAAGAAGATTGGGGCCAAGGCCTATTTGAGATAGGGTAAATTCAGGATTTATGCAGGAGACCCAATCAAAGGCTATGGGGCAGATCCACAGACATCTGCGCCGGGCGCAGCGTATCTAAGATACTTATCTTTACTCTATACTTATAAGATACTTATCTTTTTTAAATTGAATCCACAACGAATCCGCGCCATAAGTTACGGCGGCATAGTGTATTTCTCGCGGCGTAAGGGCGCGTAATTCAAATGGCTGTGATGGGGGCGTGTTTTATGTTAATACGTCGTGACCCGACGTAAACAACGTTTTTTTGGAACTGTGCATGCTCCGTCCCTGGGGTATCCCAGTGCACATGCTCGAAATTAAACCGGAACCTGTGACGTCATTCTACGCAAATTCCTATTCGCGAACGTCATACGCAAACGACGTAAAAAATGCAAAATTGTACGCGGGAACGATGGCCATACTTAACATTGAGTACGCCACCATATAGCAGCTTTAACTATACGCCGGAAAAAGCCGAACTCAAACGACGTAACAAAAAGCGACGGCCGGCCGTAAATAGCTCATTTGCATACTCAACGCGGATTTCGACGGGAACGCCACCTAGCAGCCGCCGAAAAATTGCAGCTTAGATCTGAGGGCGTACGAAGACGTACGCCTGTCGGATCTAGCCGAGATGCCGTTGTATCTTGTTTTGAGGATTCAAAACAAAGATACAACGCGGGAATTTTGAAATTACGCCGGCGTATCAATAGATACGCCGGCGTAATTTCTTTGTGGCTCTGCCCCTATTTCTCAATTGTATTTTTTGGATGTATTTTATGGAGAGTCCAGAGAAAGTACATCAACATGTTAAATCAAAAAGCCTAATTAAAGATTATTTCATTTCAATAGCCTGATGCAGTGGTGTGGAAATGTAAAAAAAAATAAAAAATACTCGTCCAAGGGACTAAATTGGGGTCCCAATCTACTCGTCCCCCATTGACAATCTACTTGTCCTCCAAAAAAAAAAAAATATGGCAGTTGCGCTTTTAGGAATGTCTAGGGCTTTTAAAAGTGACCGGGGCTTCATGGCGGCTTGACTTATTTTTGGCTAGAAAATTTTATAGCAACCCCAAACATTATATATATTTTTTAAAGCAGAGGCCCTAGAGAATAAATTGGTGGGTGTTGCAATTTTTTATGTCACACAGTATTTGCGCAGCTTTTTTCAAACTTCTTGTTTTTTTAATTCTAATGCAAAAAAAACACAATACACAATCCAATTTATAGATTTACACATGAGGTCTGGTGCTAGAATTACTGTTGATGTGACATTCGTCGTGATACCTCACATGTGTGAGAGAATTGCTGTTTTGCTTGGGAGTCCCCGTCCCACTGCTTGTAAAAGTGATCCAGCAGCTAGTTAGTCGGTCAGATTACTTTTACAAGTGAGCAGACCATCGCAGGGCTAAATGGAAAAAAAGAACTTGCTGCCCAGTGCCCGGCACTGCAGGTTGATGGGGGCAAGGGCCTCTTACCGACAACCCTTGCATGTTTGGTTTTGGGGTCTGCGGGCGGGGGGGCTTATCGGAATCTGGAAGTCCCCTTTAACAAGGGGGCCCCCAGATCCCGACCTCCCCCATGTATATTAGTATCAGGTACATTGTTCCCCTACCCATTGTCCAAAAAAATTGTGTAATGTGAAAAAATACAGTAGACAGTTTGGCAAGTCTTTTATTGAAAATATCATCTTCCTCCGCTTCTTCCTCCGGTCTTCCACCATCTTCTCCCACATGTTCCTCCTCCGGGCTTGTTCCGCTCTTCTTCTTTCTTCTTTCTCCTGTCTTCTTTGTCCGGTGTTCTTCTTCGCAGTAAAAAACGCGGCCGAAACGCTCAAAAGCAACATGCATAGATGTGAATCGAGCCTCAGAGCTTGTCTACACCAGCCTGATTGGGCTACTGCTCATTGCAATCTGCATGCAAAGACTTTTGCTTTGTATGCGCTTGTTCACACTAATGTGTTACGATAAACTGATGCAGCACTACATTTTATCGCAGTGCAGAACATGACTGCAATGCAACAAGTTACATAAAGTGTAATTTAAATAAAGTTAAGAAAAACCAAGTACCGTAACGTGTTCTAACCGTGCATCGCAATGCACAATGTATACCAGTGTTCACTGGTGTCAATGAGCCTTTAGTATAAAAAACTATCGGCTCTCCAGCCACTACCATAAAATGTCAGTTTTGGTTATACTAACCCATCGTTTCCTTTTTATTGTTGTGCAGTAAATGTAAGTGCGGAAATTAATGCATTCTGCATGTTTGCTGGGAGTGTGGGAAATATAATCCCTCATGTATATGTGTGTTTTTATAAGGCTTAATTTATTTTTATATTTTAGGGTCCCTGCACACAGGCCAATCCCTTATTAAGCATTCCCGAGACACTGGTTACTAAGAAACAAATTGCAGATTTACACCTGCAAGCCAATCTCTGCCTAGACCTGTCTGTTCTCTTATCACAGATTGTGTTGTGCTAACTTGATTTTTTTTTTTTTTTCCACTTGAACACAATTCGGTTTTCATTAATTAGAGGATGTGCACAAAGGAATGGAAAAAAAAATAAACATTATGGCCCGGATTCACAAAGCACTTACGCCGACGTATCTTGAGATACGCCGCGTAAGTGTAAATATGCGTCGTCGTATCTATGCGCCGTGCCCACAAAACTAGATATGCCTGAAAATAGGCTTCATCCGACCGACGTAACTTGTCTACGCCGTCGTATTGTGGGCGCATATTTACACCGGGCTCATTTGCCGCTCCCATAGATTTTCTATGCACATATGCAAATGAGGGAGATACGCCGATTCACAAACGTAGTTGCACTCGGCGCATAATATACGCGGTTTGCGTAAGTCGTACGTCCGGCGTAAAATTATTCCCCATATAGTAGGCGCATCTTCGTATCTTTTGTCGTTTACGTTGTACGTGAATATGACTAGGCGTAGGTTACATTCACGTCGTAGGCAGTGATTCGACGTATCTTAGGCAGTGGTTTCGACGTGATTCTGAGCATGCGCACTGGGATGTGGCCACGGGACGGCGCATGCGCCGTTCATTTTCAGTACTTCTATGACGCTTGGCCCATCATTTGCATGGGGTCACGCCTCATTAGCATGGCCCACGCCCACTTCACCTACGCTGGCTTACGCCGAGGAAACCCAGCGTATCTTTAAAGCGGGGGTTCACCCTTAGAGGGCACTTTTCCCCCTTAGATTCCTGCTCGTTATTACTAGGGGAATCGGCTATTTAATTTAAAATATGTGCAGTACTTACCCGTTTACGAGACGCATCCTCTCCGTCGCTTCCGGGTATGGGCTTCGGGAATGGGCGTTCCTTCTTGATTGACAGGCTTCCGAGAGGCTTCCGACGGTCGCATCCATCGCGTCACGATTTTCCGAAAGAAGCCGAACGTCTGTGCGCAGGCGCAGTATAGAGCCGCACCGACGTTCGGCTTCTTTCGGCTACGAGTGACGCGATGGATGCGACCGTCGGAAGCCTCTCGGAAGAATGTCAATCAAGAAGGAACGCCCGCTCCCGAAGACCCATACCCGGAAGCGACGGAAGAAGATGCAGCTCGAAAACGGGTAAGTACTGCTCATATTTTAATATAAATAGCCGATTCCCCTAGACCGAACGAGCAGGAAGCTAAGGGGAGATTTTTTTTTTTTCTTAAAATGGGTGAACTCCCGCTTTAAGAGCGAGTGGGAGCAAGTGCTTTGTGAATCCAGTGGTTGCCTCTGTGCGTTGCGCCGGCGTAGCGTAAAAGAGATACGCTACGGCGGCATAAATATGCGCCGATGTATGTGAATTGGGGCTATATGTCTGCATAGAATTACAAATTATAATCTAAAATTGACTAAACAATATTGTAAAAAAAAAAACCTGGCTCTGCTCTTCAGTTGCTTCAGATCTCTCTAGTCAGTGACCCTATTACAGAGCTGTCCAATTTTTAACATTCGCTATAACCTATTTGCTTTGTTGAAATTGTTTTGTGAGTATTGTTTAATTAACATACGTACTGACAACAATGCTTTGTAATTTCTTACAAGAAATAAGTATTTGTCTTCCTGCCCAAGCCAATTTTCAGCTTTCAGCGCTGTCACTTTTTAAATGACAATTGCGCAGTCATGCTGTACTGTACCCAAAGTAAATTTTTATCATTTTGTTCCCACAAACTGAGCTTTCTTTCGGTGGTATTTAACCACCTCTGCGGTATTTATTTTTTGCTAAACTAAAAAAAAATGTTTTTCTTTGTTTCTGTTATAACATTTTGTAAATAAGTATGTTTTCTTCTTCACTTATGGGCACTGATAAGGCGGCACCGATGAGGTGGCACCAATGAGATGGCGCTAATGGGCACTGATAGGTGGCCCTGATGTGCACTCATAGGTGGCACTGCTGGGCACTGATGGGCCCGATAGGCGAAACTAATGGGCACTGATGGTTGGCACTGATTGCACTGAAAGGCTGCACTGATGGATACTTATGGGTGGCCCTGATAGGCGGCACTGTTGGGAATTGATGCGCACTGATAGGCGGCACTAATGCACACTGATAGGCGGCACTAATGCACACTGATAGGCGGCACTAATGTACACTGATAGGCGGCACTGATGGGCACTGAAAGGTGGCACTGATGGCTGGCATTAATCGATTGCACTGATAGGCATGACTGATGGCACTGGCATGTATTGTTAATGGTTACTGATTGGCATCTGCCCTGGCACTTATTGGCATATCCCTGGTGATCTAGGGTAGCATACCTGGTGGGCGTCCTAGTAAGGAGAAGCCGATAAACAGCGAATCACGTGGACACGGCTGATCACGTGGTAAAGAGCCTCCGTCAGAGGTGTCAGACTGTATATGTATTGTAATTTGACACCCAGTCAGGATAACAAAACCACCGCCCGGCAGTCATTCTGCTATAGGCCGAACGTGAAGTAAAAGGAGAAATATAGCCAAAGGTTTTTGGGCGATACGTCACCTATGGATCATAGGAGTGCAGTTAGTTTGTCAATCCTGTGACCCGTTTTTGTCTGACGTCACAAAGCCGTTGACTTGTCCTTAAGGTTCCCCTAACGGGGAAGTTTCTTGAAGGACTGCGCTGGCGCAAACTTGCCGAGGGAAATCTCCGAACCTCGCCCGGCATCCAGGCTCCTTTTTTTAACATCCTCGTGGATTGGAGGATGTTAAAAAAAGAGCCAGGAGGCCGAGCGAGCTGAGCGAGCCATCCGAGCGCAGCGAGGACGTGAGGCCGACTGGCCACTTACCTCGAAATCCACGTCGCCCTGGATGCCGGCCGAGGTTCAGAGATTTCTGTCGGCAAGTTTGCGCCTGCGCAGTCCTTGAAGTAACTTTCCCGTTAGCCGGAACCATCTCGGCAGATCAGATTGCGCCTGCGCAGGAACTTTCACGATAGCCGGAACCAGCTCGGCAGATCACCGGTCCATCCTGATCATATGACTGGGATCCACCCAGAAGCCTGGATCGGCACCTGGCTCAGCCTCTCGATGATCTGCCGAGAGCCTGAGCCAGCCCCTGCTGTCCCCTCTATGGCCAGTGCAGGTGTCTCCACACAACTCCTCCTCACCTAACACCATTTCCTGTCTTTAGGAGCTGTTTCCTGGAGGCTCTTAACCCTGTGTGTGCTGGAATCCCTGTAGTCAGGGATGGAGGCTCTTTCCCACCCGAATATCATATTTACATAGTAGGTGAGGTTAAAAAAAGACACAAGTACATTAAGTCTTGTGTGTGATTATAAGTCAGTATTACATTGTATATCCTGTATATTGTAGTCGTTCAGGTGCTTATCTAATATTTTTTTGAAACTCCCCACTGAGACCACCGCCTGTGGAAGGGAATTCCACATCCTTACCTCTCTTACAGTAAAGAACCCTCTACGTAGTTTAGGGTTAACCCTCTTTTCTTATAATTTTAATGAGAAAGGGAAGACCCCCACTGTACCAACATCCAAAAAATAATTCCTCCTATTTAGGGGAGCTGAAAGAGTATAGCCACACTCAAATCACTTCCTAGATGGAGTATGGGAATCTACTATCCACAAAGATGGGTATGACCAAGGGTGTCCCCGCTGGAGGAAGTGCTGGAAACAGGCTCCAGTCAGCATAATTAGCTGAAAACTGGAGGTATACTGGGGTGGATATATCCAGCGGACACCTGGGTCTTCTATCTTGTTCCCCTTTCCGAGAGTTGATAATGGTAATCATTTTTGATATCAATGGTGATGTCCTGATATAGGGTCCACTCTTCATATGCACTGTAATCTACTTACTGCAATCTACTTGATTTCTAGATTTGAGAACTTTCACTAATCGTGGCTACAGCAGAGATTTCCCAATCAAGTGTTAGAGCAATTACTTGCTGCTGTTTGACAATTGATGAACAGGAATTATATATATAATCTCGAATCCCCCCCCCCCCTTGTGGTGTCTTCTACACCTGTCTTTGTGGCTCACCAGCACCAACCCCCAAAAAAATTCAGAAGAAGCAATTTGTGAAACGCGTCAACAAGAATGCATGTAAAAACTCATGAACTCTACTCATTAATACAGTATTAACTATCTATATGGATTTTGTCTGTATCTATATTTCCATGCCGATTGTATTGGGTACTTGTTGAGCCTGTCAGTTAAGTGATTTGATTTGTTTTATGTTATTTAAATTTACATATTTGTAATAAAGATTTATACCTTTTTTTAAATAAATTACTGTCTCATGTTGTGCCCATAAAATCCGCCCTTTTTTGATTGAGTTGTATTCAACTCATTCAATCTTTTTTCTAATTTTAATGAATGGCCATGTGTCTTGTTAAACTCCCTTCCGCAAAAAAGTTTTATCCCTATTGTGGGGTCACCAGTTTGGTATTTGTAAATTGAAATCACATCCCCTCTCAAGCGTCTCTTTTCCAAAGAGAATATATTCAGGGCTCACAACTTTTCCTCATAACCAATATCCTCCAGACCCTTTATTAGCTTTGTTGCCCTTCTTTGTAATCGTTCCATTTCCAGTACATCCTTTCTGAGGACTGGTGCCCAGAACTGGACAGCATACTCCAGGTGCGTCTGGACCAGAGTCTTGTAGTGTGGGAGAATGATCGTTTTATCTCTGGAGTTAATCCCCTTTTTAATGCATGCCAATATTCTGTTTACTTTGTTAGGCTCAGCAATGGCATGCAATGCCAAGCTGCTGTTATCTACTAGGACCCCCAGTTCCTTTTCCATACTTGATTCCCCCAGAGGTTCATAATTTTGCCAACCAAATGCATTATTTTACATTTTTCTACATTAAACATTATTTGCCATGTAGTTGCCCACCCCATTGATTTGTTCAGATCTTTTTGCAATGTTTCCGCATCCTGCGGAGAAGTTATTGCCCTGCTTAGCTTAGTATCATCTGCAAATACAGAGATTGAACTGTTTACCCCATCCTCCAGGTCGTTTATGAACAAATTAAATAGAATTGGTCCCAGCACAGAACCCTGGGGGGGCCCACTACTCACCCCTGACCATTCCGAGTACTCCACATTTATCACCACCCTCTGAACTCACTTCAGGGCCTCCAAAATTCTGGTTCCCAAATATGCCTTTATTAACCCAGAGAGAACTGCAAGTCAGTCCTCTCCTGATTATGGCTATTCCTGGGAATTCCTCACCCATCCTGGGTGACCCCCTGAATACTTCCACACTTCCCTTCAAGGGACCGTAACTCAAATATCCGTGCTATATAGCACCCGTCCAGGACCCAACCTTGGCGTCCTGTACACATGTTACTGTAGTCATAGCAGCCAACTGTCCCTCGTTTAGAGGGATATGTCTCTGTTTTTTTTTATAGAAAGTTCATCTGTCCCTCTATTAAAAATGTGCTATTTTTCAAACATATTAGGGTTTATTTAGACAGGAGACTAGAGGTGGCTTCAAATGTGGCAAAACTTTGCATCTGAATGATTAGCTGTATCCCATTTGTAGCCAGAACGGCTGCCCCTGTACGCATCCAGGACTGGTCAAAAGCCCTATTCACATGTATGTACCCACTGGTATGAGTCTACATAACCTGATCTGGATTTTTAATATTGAACTTAACTCAAGAAAAACACATTGGGGCAGATCCACGTACCTCCGCGCCGGGCGCAGCGTATCTAAGATACACTACGCCGCCGTAACTTTTTTTTTAATCCACATAGAATTTGCGCCGTAAGTTACGGCGGCGTAGTGTATCTTTGGCGGCGTAAGGGCGCGGAATTCAAATGGATGTAATGGGGGCGTGTTTTATGTAAATACGTTGTGACCCGACGTAAACAACGTTTTTTTTTTAACTGCGCATGCGCCGTCCTTCGGGGTATCCCAGTGCGCATGCTCGAAATTAACCCGGAACAAGCCAATGCTTTACGCAAACTACGTAAAAATTTCAAATTTCTACGCGGGAACGATGGCCATACTTAACATTGAGTACACCTCATAACGGTAGCTTTAACTATACGCCGGAAAAAGCCAAACGCAAATGACGTAAAAAAATGCGCCGGCCGGACGGACATTCGTGGATCGCCGTAACTAGCTAATTTGCATACTCAACGCGGAATTCGACGGAAACGCCACCTAGCGGCCGCCGAAAAATTGCAGCTTAGATCCGACGGCGTACTAAGACGTCGGATCTAGCCGAGATGCCGTCGTATCTTGTTTTGTGGATACAAAACAAAGATATGACGTGCAAAATTTGAAATTACGCAGTGTATCAAGAGATACGCCGGCGTAATACCTTTGTGGATCTGCCCCATGGAAGCCAATGTTATACTCAGAGTCGTTTTATGGGGTTCCTGGGCTTAGGCCTGATTCACACCTATGCATTTTTAGTGCTTTTTTCATTTTGCAGATTTTCACTACAGAACGTGTTCCATAGGAAACCATGTTAAATGGACTGTAGTGCAAATCTGCAAAATGCAAAAAGCACTAAAACTGCATAGGTGTGAATCCAGCCTTAGGGAGCATATCCTTTCTTTGGCCTATGCACACAAGTCTTTATGATCTTCTGGCTCCTTTCATTCTGTGATCCATGACATTCCTTATTATCCCCTGTTATTTTCCTTTCCTTTCTATGCCTATCTGTATGCATACAATACCAATAAAAACAATGTAAAATAAATCGCCCTGACTAGGGCTCGGACAGGACAGTGGTTCTAGATTCTTCTCTACTGCAGTATATTCAAAAGGAAAATAGGTTTGGCTCTGGGATTCCTTGGCAGATGGTCACATGATCTCTGCTGAAGTCAAGGACTGTCCAATCTAAGCTCTGTACATTAAGAAGAGATTACATGGCCAGAGACCAAAGTTCATCCTGGGTTTGTTTAAGATTAAGGGGGTGGGAGATTTTATTTGGATGAAAGGTACAGTATGCTACTATACATTCTGTAAGAATAGTAGAATAGACCTTCCACCACCATTGCTATGGCAACCTGTTATCGACAAAGTGCGCCACGCAGTGACATTATTGTGCAAGCGCGAGATCGAGAGGTGCATGCTGGGTAGTCAGCGGCACGGAATCCCAGAAATTCATAGGAGAGGGTCTCCGATGCCCACATCTTCAATGGCTTGCTTAACTTTAATCACACATTGCCTGTAGGCTGGATGTGGCGGTTGTGAGCATGCGCAGGGGGATGCGTCCACGGCACGACGCATGCGCAGTTCGTTAAACGTACTTGTTTGGCGCTCGGACCATCATTTGTATGGGGTCACGCCTCATTTGCATGGGTCAAGCCCACTTCCACCTACGCCGGCCTGCGCCTTCGAAACCTATGCCACGCCGACGCAGCGTGGGGAGCACTGGCTTCCTGAATTCCATGCTTGCCTCTCTGCGCTGTGTTGGCATAGCGCACAGGAGGATGCGGTGCGGCGGCGTAATGTGCGCCTGCTGTCTGTGAATCCGGGCCATTGTATTTTTTTTTAATTGTCGCTCTTCTTTTGTTTATAGCGCAAAAAATTCAAACCACAGAGGTGATCAAATACCACCAAAAGAAAGCTATATTTGTGGGAAAAAAAGGATGTAAATTTTGTTTGGGTACAGCGTCGCAGAACCGCGCAATTGTCAGTTAAAGCAACGCAAAAAAATGGCAATATGAGCAGCCAAGTCTTCCCGGGGCCGAAGTGGTTATATGAAACCATAGAGACACAAACATGCGTTGTCGTATCACAATCCTAGCTCTGATGAGTACAGACAGAATAATGGAGCGTGAAGCGTGGTGGTGCGGGAAGGGTTAATGGATACAGCTTTCCACCTACAAAGTGATTCATAGTTAGTGACCTGTATCTGTATCTCACCTGTCTAGCTGAGACCACAGCTGACGTGATAACCAGCTCAGCCAAGTGGAACTTTTTCATTTCAGTCTCCCAGAGACGCTTCCTGGAAACCTGAATGGGATAATGAGTTGGATGCAAGCTATCTGCATTTTCTCCCTTCCAGCCTTACTCTGTGATTAGCTACTTCCTACACTTCTCCTTTCCCTGATCAACATTTATATGGGGGGGGGGGGGGGGGGGATTGGATAGTTTCAGGGATGATGTCAGTGCTGGGATTGTAAATCAGAGAATTTGTATTCCAGGAATGTAAATAAATTGAACCTCTAGCATTAGAAAAAAATAGTTGATTGAAAGTGTACCATCATCCTAGTATTTGAGAAATAGGTGAGGGGTTCAGGGGACCCCCGTAACCCTGAACACCTACAATAGAAAATGGGCAGGGAGGACTATAGCGGTATTTAGTAAAGAAGATATACTCAAAATTGAGCTAGTATTGAAAAGAGTTTAACAACTTTTATTGACCTAGTATAAAAAAACACAAGAGTTAAAAACACAACATATTGATAAAACAATACAAGAGAACGTGACAACAAACTGATCACCAAGCGTGTAATCCCTAGGTTTCAGGTGAGGAGTTGGGGTCAAGTAGAGGACAATCTCGAGTCTCTACTAGTTTCGCGATTAGTATCGCTTCATCGGGAGACAATCTATAGATTAAAAACACAATAATTACAAAAACATCAACAAAATATATAAAAAGTTCCTGCCCCTTCTTGAGGGATTACACGCTTGGTGATCAGTTTGTTGTCACGTTCTCTTGTATTGTTTTATCAATATGTTGTGTTTTTAACTCTTGTGTTTTTTTATACTATGTCAATAAATGTTGTTAAACTCTTTTCAATACTAGCTCAATTTTGAGTATATTGGGCCAAATCCTCAAAGATCTTGCCTAACTTATCTTTTCCCATTTAAGTTACACTGCCTTAAAATTTCTACCTAAGTGCCCGATCCACAGAGCACTTACCTAGAAATTTCAGGCCGTGTAACTTAAATTCTCCCGGCGCAAGGCGGTCCTCTTCTCCAGGGGGCGATGACAATTTAAATGAGGCGCGCTCCCGCGCCGGCCGTACTGCGCATGCTCGTGACGTAATTTTCCCGACGGGCAGCGCGCAAAATTACGTTATGCCGGGCTTTGTGGATTGCGACGGGACAATAAAGTTGCGTCGGGTAAAAAAAAAGTTACGCGCCGAATTTTTTTTTTAAAAAATTTAAAAAAATCGCGGCGATCGAAAAAAAGGTCTGTTTTTACAAGGTGTAACTAGTTTACACTTTGTAAAAGCAGAACTAATTTTACGTATGCAAACGTAAACTTACCCAGAAAACACAAAGCTGAAAAGCTTTGTGGATCTCCGTAAGTCCTCATTTGCATACGCTAGGCGGCATTTCGACACGAAATGCCCTCAGCGGCGGATGCGGTACTGCATCCTAAGATCCGACAGTGTAAGTCTCTTACAGATGTCGGATCTTCTGCCTATCTTTGGAAAACTGCTTCTGAGGATCAGTTCCAAAGATAGGCACAGGGATACGCAGGCTGAACAGCAGTTCCGCCTGCGTATCCCTTTTGAGGATTTGGCCCATTGTCTTTACTAAGTACCGCTATAGTCCTCCCTGCCCATTTTCTATTGTAGGTGTTCAGGGTTTACGGGGGTCCCCTGAACCCCTCACCTATTTCTCATTCCAGGAATGTAGTCAATCGGTATTTTAGGATTGCTGTACTAACTTTTTCTTTTAAAGGTTTACAAAAATTAAACTGTCATTATTCAATTTGTAAAATCTGTTATTTTATTATGTTACACAAGTAAACATTGTGTAAATATTGTATTATGTTTTTAACCACTTCAGCGACAGAAGGTTTTACCCTCTTCATGACCAGGCCATTTTTTGCAATGCCGCACTGCACTACCTTCACTGATAATTGCGTGGTCATGCGATGCTGTACCCAACCGTTGTGGCATTTGTTCCTGTATTTGTAATAGTGCTGTACTTTGTCTGATACGTCACATATGCGGACGGTTTTCTCTGATGTTTGTATTCTGCAAATTTTCAATAAAAATACAATTGAAAAATAAATAAAAATGAGGTCCTTTTTTCCCCACAAATGGCTTTCTTTTGGTGGTATTTGATCACCTTTTGCAGTTTTTATTTTGCGCTATAAAAAAAATGGAATTAGATTAAATATTGGAGTAAATTAATTGATAGGATTGTCACTTTTATGTCAATGCCACTTATTGTCACGATTACCTATTTGTTGCCCACATTTTGTCATTATTGCTCACTTGCCGTCTGCATATTGTCAGGATTGCCGTTTGCCTACGTATTGTAAACTCAGCACTGTTTTAAAGGACCTCTTAGTACCAATATGTAATACCCTGCTGGCCTGCCACTGTCACACCATATTATCCCCAAGTTTTGCTGTAGTGCACCCAGGTGTGACCCTGTGAAACCTTTTGGATTTGCCACAACACACAGCCTGCATTTAATTGTGGCATGCCCTACTGTTAAACCTGTCCCCTTGGCCCGGGAATCTGATCTCAGACTTGCAGACTTCTAAATGTTCCAAGGTTTTAAATTCTCTCTGCAAACAGATCCCAATCAATTACCTATTTTATGTAGAGGGATTAAAGATTCCCAAGTATTCAATAAACACATTTCTGACAAAATATTCCCAAATACCACCGATGATGAGCATGGAGATCTTTACTTGTACTTGTTGGAATCCAGAGTCAACCTAAGGCACTGGAAGCTGAGCTATACTAAGCAAAGTTCATCAGCGAGGGTACTAACATTGTCTGATGTAAGGTACTCAGCGTGTTAAACAGTGAGAGAAGTGTTAGATGGGTGAGTGCCTCAGTAAATGGATTTATTTTTAGCCCCGCCAGCTGCTTCCAGCACAGAGGGACCTGTACGGATGAGCCAAATGGATTAGCTGTGACTCTAAAGCCCATACATTGTATAAAGTGATAGATGGGTCTCTGATAGTAACTTTCTGCAATCATAGTCGCCAGGCTGACGTCAGGGACTCTTATCAGCACTGAATAATCAGTAGCTGCTCCTGACGGCAATAACACCCAGGCACTAAGCCATCTGTAGCTGAATTTTGTAACTCTAAACTTACAATAGTAATAGGCCCTGTACACACGCTCGGTCCATCCGGTTAACCGATGAAGTTGACTGATGGTCTGATGTGCCTACACACCATCAGTTTAAAAACCGATCGAGTCCAACGCGGTGAGGTAAAACACAACGACGTGCTGAGAAAAATGAAGTTCAATGCTTCCAAGCATGCGTCGACTTGATTCTGAGCATGTGCGGGTTTTGAACCGATGCTTTTGCGTACTAACCGTCGGTTTTGACCGATCGGTTAGATGTCCATCGGTTCAATTTTAACCACTTGAGACCCGCGCTATTGACAAAAGACGTCAACAGCGCGGCTCTCAGGTACCAACTGGACGTCTTTGGACGTCTTTTTAAAAGCATTACCCGCGCGCGCCTCTGGGGGGCGCGCAGCGGGTAAACACTGTCCCGGCGCATCGCTGGGAAGCCGATGCGTGTACCTGCCGGCCGTGATGTCCGCCGGGTACACGTGATCGTCGGGAACACAGCCGGTAACAGCAGAGATGTGGAGCTCTGTGTGTAAACACAGCTCCACGTGCTGTCAGAGGAGAGGAGACCGATCTGTGTCCCTTGTACATAGAGACACAGCATCGGTCACCTCCCCCAGTCACCCCCCTCCCCCCACACAGTTAGAACACACCCAGGCTACACATTTAACCCCTTCCTCCCCCCTAGTGTTAACCCCTTCCCTGCCAGTCACATTTATACAGTAATTAGTGCATTTTTATAGCACTGGTCGCTGTATAAATGTGAATGGTCCCAAATTTGTGTCCTATACGTCCGCCGCAATATCCCAGTCCCAATAAAAATCGCAGATCGCCGCCATTACTAGTAAAAAAAAAAAAAAAAAAAAAAAAATCATAATTCTGTTCCCCATTTTGTAGGCGCTATAACTTTTGCGCAAACCAGTCGCTTATTGCGATTTTATTAATTTTTTTACAAAAAAACGTCGGAAAATACGTATCGGCCTTAACTGAGAAAAAAAAATGTTTTTTTTAAAAAAAAAATTGGGATATTTATTATAGCAACAAGTAAAAAATATATATATTTTTTTTAAATTGTCGCTCTTTTTTTGTTTATAGCGCAAAAAATAAAAACCACAGAGGTGATCAAATACCACCAAAATAAAGCTCTATTTGTGGGGAAAAAAGGACGTCAATTTTGTTTGGGAGCCACGTCGCACGACCGCGCAAATGTCAGTTAAATCGACGCAGTGCCGGAAGCTGAAATTTCGCCTGGGAACGAAGGGGGTTTATGTGCCCAGTAAGCAAGTGGTTAAAGCAAGTTCTAAATTTTTTAACCGAAGGATAACGGATCGATGGGGCCCACACACGGTCGGTTTGGACCGATGAAACTAAACTTCAGTCCGTTTTCATCGGTTTTGTCCGATCGTGTATACAGGGCCTTATAGTGAGGCCCATTCATCAAACTGATACTTTAGAGAGATGTTTACAGTTACTAACTACCCAAAAAGAACATTACAGAATCAAAATTGTAAAGGAAGACTCTAAATGGGGGGGACGGGGACTTAAAATGTTAGATGGAACAGAGATGGCTCCTGATGCTGCTGAATAGCCAGAAACTCGAATAGTGGGGTGCGTGGGGAGCTACATAAAGGGTAGATGGTCCAAAGTGCCTTCCACTCGTTGTTGATCATCTGCATTTTACTGTTAAGACTGCATCCCAATAAGGAAGATTCAATAGTTTCTAAAGTTTTTCTGCCCAAAAAAAAAAAAAATCCTTTCTCAGACAGCGTCATCGATTCTGTGGGTCCCAGTCAACACAGTAGGCATTGCCCACAGTGCAACCTGTTCCATTCTCGAATCAACACCGCATCTGCTTTTCTTGAAGAAGGTGATGTTTACTGCTTCTAAAGGCTTCTCAGCTTTCATTGCATGTGCTGTTACATCTCACAGCCAGAAAAACAAGACCCATAATGTGATAATTTGTAAGTTTACCAGTAAACCATGTGCTGGATGGATTTCACAGGAGTGACGCAGGCTACAGCCTAAACATGAGTACAAAACACTTGTTATAAGGAATTCCATATTGAAAAGTTTAAAGAGGTTATTCTGAGAATGATCTAGCTTGTGTTGGAGACCGCGCTGGACTGAGTGAATTGGTCACTGGTCCTGAATGGGTATTCCTTGGGGGCAAAAAGGATAAAAAATTGCTTCCAATGGATAGTGCCCAATGATGGATGGTGGTGATGGGCCTTCTCGAGGATTGGGCTGCTGCCTTTTCTGTGCCACCTTAAGGTTGTTTCAGCATGTAGACATAGATAAAAGGAAAGGAGCGCTTAGTGTCCAGAGAAATGTGACTTCTAAAATATGGTTTTTAGACATTTATTAAAGAGTAGCATCATGTGCATCAAGCCAATGGGTTTCGCGGGAATAGACTCCCCCTTTTTCAGGGCAGTAACCAGGAAGGTAGGATGCCAGCTTTAGTTGTACAGGCAGCATTGCTTGTATAGGCATTGCTGCTTATACAACTAAAGCCGGTGTTCCAACGAGATGGGTACCCGTCGGATAATGTCCGGGCTGGACTGCGCAGGCACATCGCATGTGCAAAGGGAGCAGCTGAAAAATGGCGAGGATCAGCTGTACACGGCGCCTGCGCAATACGCTGCCGTAAGCTTCCGATGCTCGGGGCGGGTTATTGATTGAACAGAACAAGGGGCGGATGCATACAGAAGAGGCCGCATGATGGGCAGAGCTCATAAGCACTGCTTAATAATACATCCGCCCCTTTGTGAAAAGCACTGCCCATCATGCGGCCTCTTCCCCTTGTTGTATTGAATGTATAACCATACATCCACCCCTTTGAGAATAGCATCTGCCCCTTGTTGTATTCTGCCCCTTGTTGTATTCAATGAATAACTGCCCCGAGCATCGGGAGCGAGCAGCGTGTGGATTGCGCATGCGCCATGTACAGGTGACGAACAGTTGTTCATCCTTGGAGATTTTCGGCGGCTCCAGCCCGGGCATTATCCGACCGGGGACCCATATTGTCAGGACACCGGCATCCTGCCATACTGGTTTCTGCCCTGATGAAGGTGGAGTCTATTCCCCTGAAAAGCATTGTCTTGATGTACATGTTGCTACTTTTTAATAAACGTCTATGAACCATATTTTGGAAGTCCTATTTCTCTGGACACCGAGTGCTCTTTTCTTTTTATCAATTTCTAAGAATGAAGGATGCCTGACTCCATCTGTTCTTAGTACTTTACTCCTGAAAAGCATGCAGCAAGTGAAATTATGTGTTCTGATTAAGTCAGTGTCTTTAAATCTGCTAAAGTCTGAGGATCGGTATGCCTGGCTGCCAGGCAACTAATATTTTCAGAAAGCAGGGTCACCAGTGGCAGCCTGTATGTTTCTATCAACCATTGTCCTTTAACAGCAAAACGCTATGTAACCTCCTAATGTACAGTGGATATAAAAAGTCTACACACCACTGTTAAAATGTCAGGTTTCTGTGATGTTAAAAAATGAGACCTAGATAAATAATTTCAGAACTTTTTCCACCTTTTTAATGTGACCTATAAACTAAAATAATGTGGTTGCATAAGTGTGCACACCCTCATATAACTGGGGATGTAGCTGTGTTCAGAATTAAGCAATCACATTAAATTTCATGTTAAATAATGATCAGTACACACCTGCCATCATTTAAAGTGCCTCTGATTAACCCCCAAATAAAGTTCAGCTGTTCTAGTAGGTCTTTCCTGACATTTTCTTAGTCGCATCCTACAGCAAAAGCCCTGGTGCGCAGAGAGCTTCCAAAGCATCAGTGGAATCTCATTTTTAAAAAGGTATCAGTCAGGAGAAGAGTACAAAAGAATTCCCAAGGCATTTGGTATACCATGGAACACGTTGAAGACCGTCTTCATCCAGTGGAGAAAATATGGCACAACAGTGACATTACCAAGAACTGGATATCCCTTAAAAATTGATGAAAAGATGAGAAGAGTCTGAGCTCAGCCGCCTGACGAGTCACGTCCCCTTCTTTTTCTAAGTCGGAGAGACTTGCGTTGCTCCTATTAGAACGGTTCTATTGCTCAGACTCCACAGTCTCCAAAACAATGTGTATGTACAGTCCCCACATGGCAATGCGGATCAGCCCTCACATTTTGGATGTTCCTTCACTCTCTGTCTTGATTACAATGATCACCAGAAAAGTTGGAGGAGTGAATCTCCCCAGCAGGGACACAGACAACAATAAAAACTTGAAAAAAGGTCTAACACTATTAAAATTAAAACAATAAATTAATACATTACCTTTTCATAAAATCTAAAGGCAAATGAAGACTTCTCATTCTGAAAATGTAGGTTGCCTTGCAGTAAAGCTGAACTTTGACATCAATACATCAATCTGACATCAATTTAGACCCCAGCTACATCACTAGCCTAGTCTCTAAATACCAACCTACTGGTTCTCTTCATTCCTCTCAAGACCTCCCACTCTCTAGCTCCCTTCTCACCTCCTCCCATGCTCGCCTTCAGGACTTTTCCAGAGCCTCTCCAATCCTATGGAATGCCTTACCCCAATCCCTTACCGTCTATCTTCTTCTCTATTAGCTTTTAAACGATCCCTGAAACCCCTCCTCTTCAGAGAAGCCTATCCTACCCACACCTAACAACTGTATTTTCATTTTCTCCATCAGCTCATCCCCCACAGTTATTACCTTTTGTTCCGCTTGACCCCCCCCCCCTTCTAGATTGTAAGCTCTAATGAGCAGGGCCCTCTGATCCCTCCTGTATTGGCTTGATTTGTACTGTAACTGTCTGTCTGCCCTCATGTTGTAAAGCACTGCGCAAAATGTTGGCGCTATATAAATCCTGTATAATAATACCACGAGTTCCTCAATCAGAAAAAGTGTGCAGAAAAGGATTTCTGAATTCACTTTGACGTTCCTTCTATGTACAGTGGTTACGGGTCAGTGACCCAATATGTACTGAAGCCAGAAGGTCAGAAAGAGATCGGGCAGCTAGCATTTTCAGAAAGTGGTCAAAAGTGTCAGCCCCCATATTTCTCATGGAAAACATTTCCTTTATTTGCAACTATTGTAATTCTCTAACTTTGACTTGCTAACAGCCTCCTGCAGCAGTCAGACTGGGAGAGAAATGCCAGCACTAGGAGCCAATTGGCTGTGTTGCATGCACATGTGCTGGAAGGAAATTGATAGGAAGGGTAAGAGCAGGGCTGGACTGGGACAGAAATTTGTCCCTGGACTTCATCTAGACTGGCCCAATTTGAGAGGTCTCTCCCATGGCGGCCAGACATACAATTAGGCAGAAGTGAGAAACTCCCAGGCCATAGCTGTTGAGTCAGCTGTCTGTCCCCTCCCCCCATACTCCTCTGTCGCCCCCCCTGCTCCTCTGGTCCTCCCCCTGCTTCTTTGTTCCCCCCAGGTGAGTGATGCGGGGAGGGAGAGACAGAGGAGCAGAGGGGGGGCGGCAGTCCGCTGTCACTGAAGCCAGCCCACTGAGCCATCGGCCCACCGGGAAACTCCCTGTAGTCCCAATGGCCAGTCCATCCCTGGGTAAGAGTAGAGGGATAAACTCTTCCCTGTGCTGCTGTTGCGTCATTGTCCACTCCTCAATCTGGGGGTGTGGTTTGACCCTGTATTCTTAACCAAGCTGTGCTGCTGCAGGTCTAGGATCACCTGAAGGAGTACCTGAATCACAAAACTGTCTCCACAGAGTTACAGATACAGGAACAGTGGCTCCCACTAATTTATCAAAAAAAGTGTATTTAGCTGCTTGCTGGAGGTTGGCTTTAGAAAAGTTGGTCTAGGTCCCAGAAGTGGTCCCATACCTGCACTTATCATGCAAAGCATCCTTTACTTCTATGGTGTATACACACTTGTCCTTCTACCGCTCATTTCATATGTATGTCATTAGTATTCTCAGCGATCTCTCCGCTTGGCTGCTGTTCATCCCTCTCCCAAGGGTTCTGTCATTTCGCAGTTATTTCTGTCTGGAAGTTTAGAGATGATGGGAGGATCGGCATCAATTCTTGATTTTATTTGACAAGATCGGAGCAGACTTGTATTAAGGCGTCATATATCTGATGGTTATTGTCAGAAATACCCCTGAACTGGTGCGGCTGAACAGATGCTAAGATAAATAATGAGATGATATATTCATGCTGGGTTAACCCTTTATATGGTTCATTACCCACTTTTCATATTAGCAGGCTTCCCACCATTTCAATTTTATTTATTTTTTGCACAAAATAATATTTTACTTTAACCACTTAAGCCCCGGACCAAAATGCTGCCTAAAGACCCAAGGGGTTTTTACAGTTCGGGACTGCGTCGCTTTAACAGACAATTGCGCGGTCGTGCGACGTGGCTCCCAAACAAAATTGGCGTCTTTTTTTCCGCACAAATAGAGCTTTATTTTGGTGGTATTTGATCACCTCTGCGGTTTTTATTTTTTGCGCTATAAACAAAAAACGAGCGACAATTTTGAAAAAAATGCAATATTTTTTACTTTTTGCTATAATAAATATCACCCAAAAACATATATAACATTTTTTTTTTCCTCAGTTTAGGCTGATACGTATTCTTCTACCTATTTTTGGTAAAAAAAATCGCAATAATCGTTTATCGGTTGGTTTGCGCAAAATTTATAGTGTTTACAAAATAGGGGATAGTTTTTTTGCATTTTTATTTATTTTATTTTTTTACTACTAATGGCGGCGATCAGCGATTTTTTTCGTGACTGCGACATTATGGCGGACACTTCGGACAATTTTGACACATTTTTGGGACAATTGTCATTTTCACAGCAAAAAATGCATTTAAATTGCATTCTTTATTGTGAAAATTACAGTTGCAGTTTGGGAGTTAAACACAGGGGGCGCTGTAACATTTAGGGATCACTGTGTATGTGTTTGCTAGTGTAGGGGGGTGTGGCTGTAGGAATGACGTCATCGATCGTGTCTTCCCTATAAAGGGGATGACGCGATCGATGCGCCGACACAGTGAAGCACGGGGAAGCCGTGTTTACACACGGCTCTCCCCGTTCTTCAGCTCCAGGGAGCGATCGCGACGGAGCGGCTATAAACGAATAGCCGCGCCGTCGTCCCGGATCGCTCCTGAAGCCACGGGGACCGCCGCATGTACCGGGGGGGGTCCCGATCGGACCCCCGACCCACGTCAAGCAGAGGACGTATATATACGTTGATGTGCCTGCCTGTGCCATTCTGCTGACGTATATGTACATGAGGCGGTCCTTAAGTGGTTAAGGAACCCCAGATTTTTATCTAAAATGTATTAAGATTCGCTTTGGAGTAATTCTGCACATGCTCAGTTTGGTGTGTATTGCTAGAGAGGTTTTTTTTTTGTTTGGGAGGGTGAATGTGATCAGTACAGGGCCAATCAGCACTGTCTAGACAGAGGGTCAATGGTCCTGCAGCCTCATAGGACAGTCAGGGGGCACTGAAAACTCCTCCTGCAAGCTTTAACCAGACATTGATAGAAGTCACAAGACTGCTTATACTGCTGACGAGAAAAGGTATTTAGCAGTTTATATTTACTAAAATTATTGCATTTACATGGTCTGTGTACTGCGGGAGACCCGATATTGTGAATGCAGGCTCCTGGGTTTAGTAACACTTTAATTCTTGTATTGCTCCTTCTGATGGTCTCTGCTACCAGTCTAAAGACTTTGATGAATTTTAAGTCTACAGCAATAAACCTTTAAACGTGTTTTGTGTATTTATGGCCACACAACATTATAAGCCTTCTCCCATCACATTGTATTCCAAATATATTGTGATGCTACAAATTTAATTCTGAAGGATCAAGACAAATCCGAAAAAAATAAATAAAAAAAACCCTGGAAAACCCCTTCAGCAGCCAGCTGCCAACCCTCGTGGTGATTTATCCTATTTTTTTCATGCATTTTGTGAAAATAGTTGATCACGAATGTGCTCGCACAATACTGTATTTAGTATTTACTCCTTGGGGAACAACAGCAGCTGTCCAAACATCATATCACTTGTCACAGTAGCACTATTTTCAGATCAAGCGCACAGGATCTGGATACACACAGCTGCTCTGAAACCTGTGACATGTACAGATGTCAGTCTAATAAGACTGAAAATGGGTCTGACTCGATGACTAATGTGAACACTTTGTATTGTTTCTAAATAAATAAAATTTGTGTATTTAAAGCGGGAGTTCACCCGAAAAATTTTTTTTTAACATTAGATTGGGCCTAATTACGGGATACAGAATCGGGTGTTTTGATTAAAATCAATGCAGTACTTACCTTTTTAGAGATAGATGTTCTCCCGCCGCTTCCGGGTATGGGCTGCGGGACTGGGCGTTCCTATTTGATTGACAGCCTTCCGACGGTCGCATACAGCGCGTCACGAGTTGCCGAACGTCGGTGCGGCGCTATACAGTGCCTGCGCACCGACGTTCGGCTACTTTCGGAAACTGGTGACGCGATGTATGCGACGGTCGGAAGGCTGTCAATCAACTAGGAACGCCCAGTCCCGCAGCCCATACCCGCAAGTGGCGGGAGAACATCTATCTCTAAAAAGGTAAGTACTGCATTGATTTTAATCAAAACACCCGATTCTGCTTCCCGTAATTAGGCCCAATCTAATGTTAAAAATAGATTTTTTGGGTGAACCTCCACTTTAAAGAATTTTTTAATCACTTCTGTATGCTCTGAAAGCAAAGCTAACAATAATGTATAAGCACATACAAGTTTTATTTACTAGAGAATTTTTTATTTATTCAGCCAGTTTGTAGATGTACACAACCCTGCCAGAAAGCTGACTTAACTTTTTTCTACAGATGTCAGCAACAGGGCAGCCATCACAAATTTTGGGGCCCCTTACACAGCTTTAGGCAGGGTCCCCCTGGAGCAGAGAACCGGGAGGGGGGGGGGGTTTAATTAATTAACCACTTAAGGACCGCTTCCTGCCCATATACGTCGGCAGAATGCCATATAGAAGAAAAGAGCCCGCATAGCATAAAATCCAAGGTACATTTATTATAAACATAAAAAATGCACACTTACAACAAGTTCCAGTGCTATAAGCATAAAATTATGGAGCCAGCCGGCTCCTCGATCTGCCTGCCTGTGTCTTCCGGGTTCAGCTAGTGACCCCTCACTAGCTGAACCCGGAAGACACGGGCATGCAGATCGAGGAGCCGGCCGGCTCCATAATTTTATGCTTATAGCACTGGAACTTGTTGTAAGTGCGCATTTTTTAAGTTTATAATAAATGTACCTTGGATTTTATGCTAGGCAGGCTCTTTTCTTCTATATGGCACATCTAGCAATATACACTGAATTAGGCTACCATGCATTGACGCTTTTCCTGGTGGAGATTCGTGTGGATTCATATATGTGATTGTGATCTCCTGTGACAAGAGATCGTTTTTAGCTGGTAAGAGGCAGTGCTTCATTAAGGTGGAGGTGCTTTTCTATGCTCATGTTTCTGGATACTTGTGAAACTACATTGCAGTATTTGTCCAAGAACTGTCCAGATATTAAAATGCAAAAGGGGAACATATTGTCAGACTTACATATACCTGGTCGACGAGCCTAATGGAGCAGAGGAAGGTCCCCCGTACGGATCTGACTCGCGGCCCCTGGTAGTGCAAACAGGGGGCACAGGAGTGCAGAAGGATATGAGAGCCTGGTGAGAGTTGCTGGAAGATGGCTCAGGATCTGGATACAGAAGGGAAAATGAATCACACAAGCTGCAGGCAGGTAGGCAGGAACACTGGAGGGGGAGCTGAGCAGAAGCCGGGGAGAATGGTCAAGTAACAGACAGGGTTGGCAATGGTCAGACAACGTGATACAAAGGAGCAGGCAGATTCGTGGTCGGGTCGGGTGCAGGCGGAAAGCAGGAGAGGTCCAAGTCACAAGCCGGGTGGTCAGAAAGTCCAGGTTCAGGCAGATAGCAGATGCAGGATAAACAGGAAGCTGCAGATCAGACAGCACCGGTCTGCAGTATTCCAGGGGTTTAAATAGACTGCCCGGCGCCACAGGCACACCAGCACGCACCCGAGCACACACGTCAGCGCGCATCGGAACGCGCACCAAGTCGACCACGAGAATGTCTGGCAAGGTGAGTTCTCTGACACATATACATCACCACACTTCTTATGAACAACAGCAAACACATTTTATCTTCACTTTTCTTAACCACGAGTACATAATAATAGATATATGGTAATCAATGAAAACTGCCTCTCTCCCCCACCCAAATATATGCTCTAATCTACAGTATATAACCTTATAACTAATTACTAAATGTGGTGACTCTACACAGATGATTCAGTAAAGTATTATCCATAAATTAATAACAATATTGCCCCCTCCCAAATCACACTCAAACAATATGCTCTAATTTATAATGGGACTATCTTTAAATTAATGAACTAATTGAATGGCACTACAGTGATGATAAATTATAGTATCATATAAAAAATAATTAAAAATAATATTCCCCTCCCCATATTAAACTTTAATCTATAATAAGCTTTGCCTTAAACAGTAACTTATCACTAAATGTAATGCCACTTTAGAGATAATAAATTGAGTACTCGCTATAAAATAACAATAAAGGCCTTCCTCCACAATCCCCCCTCTGATATTAAACTCCAAACGTTATGTGATTACCTTATAAATAACTTGTTAATATATCTAATACAACTACAGAGATACAAAATTACGCATTTTCCAAATAATTGTGATACCTTCCCAAAACCTTGTTACATCTAAAATCTCTATTAAACATGCCCTACAACTAAAATCTAAATCTAGTCATTTTTTGGGGTATTTAACTTTTTATATGAAAAGAGTCACGCTACAAAAAATTGAAAAAACAGCAAAAAATAAATAAAATGTCGTGACTGTTACCAGCAGCATGATCTAAAATTGTACTATTACAGGAACAAATAAATGTATAACCATGGGCGTCCGCTCCATAGGGCAAGGGAGGGCGCTTGCCCCCCCCCTAGAAATCAGTGCCATGGTCCTGGGTGAGAAAAACAGCGGGCAGGAAGCAAGGCGGCGGCACAGCAAATCCAGTTAGAGCCGCTCTCTTTCTCTTCTAGCTCCAGCTGACAGAGAGGGGGAGGGGGTTGTTATTTTCTTGGGGGGGGCACCATTTTTTATGATATTGTTATTCAAAGTTGCTAGTTGCTTGATAGTTGCATCAGGTTTCTCAAACCTTTGCATGCCTGCGCTTTATGTGATAATGACTAAGCCCCTCCCCTTCATGACATTGTCAAAAAGGGACCGAGCATGGATGACCTTAAAATGATGCCCCCCCTAAAAAAAGTTCAGCGGACGCCCATGTGTATAACGATCAAAAAATATACTCAAAAATGTTCCAATCAACATAAAGTCGAAGAATAATTCAGTGAAAGAAAATGTAGTCCTCTTCATATATGCATTCAAAGAATTCCATGTGTAGTAAGCATCTATCACCATTATAAATCTAGGATGTGACATTACCACCTCATTGTGGAATAAATGGAGGCTTACCAACTTTACAAGACCTTCTAGGAAAAAAGGTCAGTAGAGCAAGTGGTCTAACAACCCCACCTGGATCTCATGTGGTATTCCTATAGGGTCCCTTTGGAGGTAGATTTCTGGGCAGTGATACTCCTCTCCATATTATCCCCACAGGCTCATCCCCAAGGACATGAAAAAGATGTTCCACATAGTATAAAACCTTTTACAACATTATTAAAAATATAAGATTGCACTTCCATACAATGCAACAAATGCCATAAAATAAATCTTCACTGGCCGGCATACAGCAGACAACCTGCATTTCCGGGAACAGATACACGATGACGTCAGCACTTCGCTCCACCCTACGCGTTTCATCCCCGATGACATCGTCCGGGGCAAAGGTGCCATGCTCAGGCGACGATTTACATCTAACAGATTGATTTTTGATTGCACCCATATGGTTAGTTGTTTTGTGTATTATATGAATAGCCATGAGTGTGAGTATATTCCGTCTGTCATGTGTTTTAATTAGAGGCAGATTGCCGATGTAATTAGATGCTGTCAGGAAAGGGTTCACCCGTTGGTGGCGCTGTTAGTCCTGTGGATCGCAGTGCCGATCAGCTGCAGCGGGTGTCTTCTTGCAGCCAGGATCTGTAATAAAGGATTTCACCTGCTGGTGGCACTGTCAGATCCATGGGCTGTAGTACCGGTGTCCATCAGCGGGTGTTTTCCGGGAGTATTGAGTCGTCATTATCTCCTGCAATCAGGCGTCGCCTGAGCTTGATTGCAGGAGATATGTATAAATACCCGGCAACTCACACTCTAGTTGCCTTGGTATCTCTTCCTTGCTCCCTGATCTGAACCTGTTATCTCGGATCCTGACCTTGTCTCTGTACCTGATATCTGACCCTGTGCCCTGTTCCCTGAACATGTCCCTCCTGTGACCCTGTTACCTTTACCTTTACCCTGCAGCCTGATCCATCCTCTCCCTGTCCTGTTTGTTCCCTGTCCCCATCTGCTGATCTCCCATTGATGACCTGGGCCTGGCTATGTTTAAGATTGCAGTACTTCCCTTCTATTTGTATATAGTTATTTGTTGTTTGTGGGTCACTGTTTGGTTGTTTACTGTTTATAAATTGTTATCACTTATCTTTAAATAAACGTAATTATTCACTTACATGCGTTTTTGGTTCTCTCTGTGCAGTCCACACAGTCTGGTCTTACCAATTCCCTGACAGATGCCCATGATGTTGAGGCTTGGTTAACTTCCTTAATAAATGTGTTCTTGTCTTGAATAGATGAGTCTGGAATTGAGGTTTGGTTTTAGTTTTGAATGGCCAATTTGCACCAGCAAGGGTGTGAAATGCGTTAGTTACAGCTGACCTTTGTACCTCTGTTTGCTGCATGGGCTATTTAATAAAGGAGATTGCATTGGAGTGCAACTGTCCAGGTCTTACCTTTGCTAGTCAACTTGTGACTTTGTTTGAGGCTTGATTAAATACTGTGTACATATGCAGCAATGGTGCAGCATGGCACCCGTGCCCCGGAAGAGGTCACCTGTGACGAAACGCGTATGGCGGAGCCACGTGCTGACTTTTTTGTATTGCAACGCTTTATGCTAATTTGAGTCCCACTGTGACAGTTGCTGCTTTTTCACTGTTTATTTTTTTTTATGTGTTTGTAAATTTTTCTTCAAACGCAGTTTCTTTTTAATTTTTATTAACTTATATATGTTTAATAGTAGTTATAGAAATCAACCCCCCACCAACTGTAAATACAACCCACTTCTCCTGATAACCAAAATGTTGCTAAAATCCCATTATAACGTATACTTAACTATAAAAATATTACAAAGATTATTTATATTATCTATAAAGTAATAGAACAAGTTGAATGAAAGCCCTCCCATTCCCTATACTTCGCATAGATCTCTAAGGTCAGGACAATGGATTTCCGTGGCGAGAATCAGTGAATTCCTGCGTCTGGAATCACAGGTGTATGGGAACTGCTGTGGCCACTCAAAGCAATGACAGGCTGGCAGGAGCTGTGGTTGTCTGCCGCTGTTTGCATGTGACTTGCCCTGGATATAGACAGATTGTACCTTAACCGCTTGCTTACTGGGCACATATACCCCCTTCCTGACCAGAGGACTTTTTGCGATTCGGCACTGCGTCGCTTTAACTGACAATTGCGTGGTCGTGCGACGTGGATCCCAAACAAAATTTACATCCTTTTTTTCCCACAAATATAGCTTTCTTTTGGTGGTATTTGATCACCTCTGCGGTTTTTATTTTTTGCGCTATAAACAAAAATAGAGCGACAATTTTGAAAAAAAAATTATATTTTTTACTTGTTGCTATAATAAATAGCCCAATTTTTTAAAAAAAAATTCTCAGTCTAGGCCGATACGTATTCTACATATTTTTGGTAAAAAAAAATTGCAATAAGCGACTGGTTTGCGCAAAAGTTATAGTGCCTACAAAATAGGGGACAGAATTATTATTTTTTATTATTTTTTTTTACTAGGATTGGTGGCGATCTGCGATTTTTATTGGTACTGCGACATTATGCGGACACATCGGACACTTTTGACACATTTTTGGCACCATTCACATTTATACTGCGATCAGTGCTATAAATATGCACTAATTACTATATAAATGTGACTGGCATTGAAGGGGTTAACACTAGGGGGGTGAGGGAGGGGTTAAATGTGTACCCTGCATAGTGTTACTAACTGTGGTGGAAGGGGACTGACTGGGGAAGGTGATCGATCTGTGTCCCTATGTACAAGGGACACAGATCGGTCTCCTCTCTCCCTGACAGGATGTGGATCTGTGTGTTTACACACACAGATCCACGTCCTTGTCTCTTTTTTTTTTTTTAGTAAATTGTTTTTATTAAGGTATTTTCAGCTTTGTTGAAATACAAAACAGGGGCATAGGGGCATACCCCGGCCAATCGTTGCACGTAGCAACGTGCAAAAAAATAACAATATAAAAGAACAGACAGAACAATTAACCTCACACCATAACTCTAGGCATGTCTAGCTAAGCATTACCTAGATACCTCTCGGGTTGCACATAACAGAAATACAGAAGGAGCTATTGCATCTTGCAGAACCTCTTCCCAGTCTTTGATAGCTGAGTTGGAAGCTACAGGGGCCCTTGGGAGTAGGTATGGTCCTTACATTGTCTATGCTTCACCTCCTATTACCAGATCAGGGTATGGGTCTGAACTCCAAGTGTCTACGTCCTTGTCTCTTTAACTGACGATCGCAGGTGCCCGGCGGACATCGCGGCCGCCAGGCACGCGCATCGGCATCTCAGTAATGCGGCGGGCGCGCGAGATTTACAACCACCCTGCGGCCGTATAAAGTCGTACGCCCTGCTGCTTCTCCTTTCACAGGCTGGGACAGGTTAAGGACAACCCAGGCTCAGAGGATGTGCGTTATGTGATGACCATTAGGCCCCGTACACACGACCAAACATGTATGCTGAAACTGGTCCGCGGACCAGTTTCAGCATACATGTTCGGTCGTGTGTAGGCGCGAGCGGGCCGAATTCCAGCAAACATTTGCCCGCCGGGCCTTTTCCCAGCAGACAAATATTCCTGGACGTGTTTTAAAACCGTCCGCTGGAATCCTGCCCGCTCGGACATGTACGGTCGTCAGTACAGACCTACCGTACATGTCCGAGCACCCGCCGTCCCTCGCATGCGTCGAATGACTTTGACGCATGCGTGGAAGCCTTTAAATGGCAGGCCCGCCCACATCGTCGCGGCGACGACGCGTATTGTTTACGCGCGGACTTCTGTATGATGGTTAGTACAGCCATCGTACAGAAGCCCTCTGGCAGGCATGTACGGTGAAAACGGTCCGACGGACCGGTTTCATCGTACATGTTTGCTCGTTAGTACCCGGCCTTAGACTAGTGCCAGTAAAAAAAAAAAACTACTGCAAGGGAATATTCTGCATTGAAGGTGAATATTGTAGGAAAAGCTGGTTTTGTAATTTTTAGCTATAGACCTTTTTATCTTGTTTTAGGCTAGAGTTCTGCTTTAAATATTTCTTGCTAATGCATACACAGTACAGCAGTTGAGAAACTTTAGTCTAAATGTATCTATTTCATAACTCCAAAAGTGACCATACAGGACAACATCTAATCTGGTAACACTTGTAGTATTAATACTTCTGTGTCATTTGCAGAATTAAGGTATTCAAGGTTTCCTGAGTGTGACGAAAGAGGATGAAACACCTAGTTTATTTTTATCGTGAGAACACATGTACCTGTTGCTTTCATCTGCTTTAATATTATTCTCTGTGTTTAACAACTCATTATAAAAAAATAAAGTTTAAAATCACATTGATTAAAGCCGCTGAACTCCGTCATATTTAAAGGCAGCCAATCAGCATACCTCCTTAGCTGACCTCCCTTCCCGAGATAAGTGTGGTTGTTAAACTATATGGTCAAACATTTATGGATTCCTGACCATCTTACCTATATGCTGGTTGTTGGACAACCCACTCAAAAACATGGGCATTAATATGTAGTTCACCACCCCTCCCCCCCCCCCATCAGATCAGATCGCTGCTGCCACACCCTATTCATGTGCCTGACCACTTTTTGGGCGCCGGGCACCTGAATTACAGCGGCGGGGTATTTTTTTTTGGTAGCACCTGATTAGAGCTAATGGGCGTCCAAAAAGGTGAACAGCGGGCGCCATCCTGTGCATTCGCTGTTCACTCAGCGTTGTGTTAGGAAATCGAATGAATCGCTTTCCTAACACTGAACCGCCTCTAAGCCAATCAGGTGCTCAAGGCTGCTACCTGATTGGCTGAAACAACAGGCACTGTGATTGGACAGCGCCTATCAGGCGTCCAATCATAGCAGAGGACGGAAGAAGACATCGAGGAACGCCTGAAGCCAGAAGCTCCAAAATGCCTGAAGCTCAAACAAGTTCTGGGACTTTTTTTTAGGCAGATTTGGGCATTTCTGATTTTTACATTGGTGACCTTTTGACCTGTACAAAATCTCGGCAAAAATCGCAGTAAAATTGTGCGACTTTCTGCCTGAAACCGCTATGCTCAGGTGTGAATGGGGCCTAAAGGTTCCCTTTTAAAAATAAAAAATAAAATAACAAACATGTTATACTTACCTCCACTGTGCTGCTCGTTGTGCACACAGTGGCCCCGGTCCTGGTCTTCTGGGGTGCCTCTGCGGCTGTCTCGGCTCCTCCCCGCAAGAACTAACCCCCTTCATGGGGGCCCCACCCCCCCCGGGCGCCTTGTCATTGGATGTAATTGACAGCAGCGCAAGCTAATGGCTGCGCTGCTATCAATCCATCCAATCTAGCCAAGCAACGGCCAGACTGAGTGGAGAAGAGGACGTCGGGGGCGAGCGCAGCAGGTGAATGGACTCAGGTAAGTAAAATGGGGGGGCTGGGAGGGCCGTCATTGCCAGGTTTTTTTTTCACCTTAATGCATAGGATGCATTAAGGTGAAAAAAAAACGAACCTTTACAACCCCTTTAAGCTTTGACAAAAAACGGCATATTGTGCAGATTTTGCACGCTCCAGTTTTAGTAAATGAACCCCATAGTCTATTTTGGTGTAAGTGCTAGGACATGTTTGGGTCTTCAGTGCTGTCTGGGATCTCTGTTCAATCAATGCATCACTTTCTCTACATGACAGACTGGGATTTGGGCTTTTCTGCCAGGCTACATATATCACTGACCAGCAATGTCTCTATATCAGTGTTTCTCAACTCCGGTCCTCAAGGCGCCCCAACAGGTCATGTTTTCAAGATTTCCTTCATATGAAATGGCTGTGGTAATTACTAAGGCAGTGAGACTGATCAAATCACCTGTGCAAAAAAATGGAAAGCCTGAAAACATGACCTGTTGGGGCGCCTTGAGGACTGGAGTTGAGAAACACTGCTCTATATACTCCAATGTAAAAGCCACCTGAAATAATTTTATAAATATGACCTACGCTCTTTAACCACTTCCAGACCTGCGCACGACGATGTACGTCCTGTTTTTAAAGATTGATATCTCGGTAACGGCAGCAGCTGCTGCCACAACCGAGGTATCGATCTTTAGTGTGCGCGGTCTGGTACATGATAACGGCGGTCTCCGCGGCGGATTCGCCGCGAGATCGCCGTTATCGGTGGCGGGAGAGGGGCCCCCCCTCCCGCCGCTCTCCCGCGCCCTCCGCCACTTACCGGAGCCGTCGGTAGCGGCGGAGGAGATCGCGACTGTTCGGCAGCTGAGCGGGGACGAGACTGAAGGAAAAATCTCCTTCGTCCGTCCCCATAGCTCTGCTGGGCGGAAGTGACGTCAAAACGTCAGTCCCGCCCAGCCTCTTAAAGAGACAATTTTTTTTTTGTCATTTGAAAAAATGACAGTTTTAAATTTTTTTTTTTGCATTTTAGTCTAAATATGAGGTCTTTTTGAGCCCAGATCTCATATTTAAGAGGACCTGTCATGCTTTTTTCTATTACAAGGGATGTTTACATTCCTTATAATAGGAATAAAAGTGATCAATTTTTTTTTTTCAGTGTAAAAAGTAATAAAATAAATAAAAATAAATAAGAAAACAAAAAATTTTTTTTTTTAAAGCGCCCCGTCCCGACGAGCTCGCGCGCAGAAGCGAACGCATACGCGAGTAGCGCCCGCATATGAAAACGGTGTTCAAATCACACAAGTGAGGTATCGGCGCGATCGTTAGAGCGAGAGCAATAATTCTAGCCCTAGGCCTACTCTGTAACTCAAAAAATGCAATCTCTAGAATTTTTTAAACATCGCCTATCGAGATTTTTAAGGGTAAAAGTTTGACGCCATGCCACGAGCGGGCGCAATTTTTAAGCATGACATGTTGGGTATCATTTTACTCGGCGTAACATTATCTTTCACAATATATAAAAAAATTGGGCCAAATTTATTGTTGTCTTATTTTTTAATTCAAAGAAGTGAATTTTTTCCAAAAAAAGTGCGCTTGTAAGACCGCTGCGCAAATACGGTGTGACAAAAAGTATTGGAATGACCACTATTTTATTCTCTAGGGTGTTAGAAAATATATATATATATATATATATATATAATGTTTGGGGGTTTTAAGTAATTTTCTAGCAGAAAAAACTGTTTTAGTTTTGCAAACACCCAATCTGAAAAACACCTAAGGTCTGGAAGTGGATAGTGAGTAGAAGGAACATTTTTTTTTTTTAATGATTTTTCTGACCGTTGACCACTTTTAATAACTCTTTCACCTACAGATTGATATCCCATTTAAACCAGGATGTGTAATTATCTTTTATTGAGTCAGCATAGCTCATCGGTAAACACAGCGTGGCAAAGCGAGCCGGATCTGCGATGTGAGTGTGTCTGTGAGATAAGGACCTGATGTTTGCAAGTTATTCTGAGCAATGCCTGAGAGGTGCTTTACAGAAACAAGTCACAGAAGACTCTTTATTTTGCAGTTATCTTCAATAGACCAGTCATGTATACCACTGGCACCGGCGTGACGGAAATCAAAATGGGTTTGATTGTTCTTTGCTTCTGCTGTCATTTGTTACCTGGAAAAGAGAAGAAATTTTGCCATCATGCTGCCTTGGGCGTACACGATGACACCATCCTTTTTTACAGGCTCATTTTTGTCACTTAAATTTTTTTGCAAAATAGAATGTATTATCGAGAGCAGCATATTGTCTGTACAGATTGGCTACACAACAGAAGACATTGTTTGTTATCTTGTGGACCTTGTCTGCTACCTACTATGCTTTATTTGGATTTAGTCACAGATACCTAGAGGTGGCCAGAAGAGGGGAAAAATATTTGGGATGAGTATTTTAGTGCTCTACGCCAGTTTCTATAGGTTTGACAGCCAGCTATAGGGCCAATCACTCACAAATTGGAGGGGGCAGAAGCTAGCACAGGATGCAGTAGTCAACTGCCAATTCACTTGACTGCCATTGGGCAATGGTGAATAATCCACACTTCAAAAAATGTATTGCTGAGATGAATTTGCTTGATCCTTACATATTCACTTATCACCAGGCCCGGATTTCCCACAAGGCCACCAAGGCCGGGCCTTGGGGTGGAAGGGTGCAGAGGGGCGGCAGTGGAATGGAATCCCCCGACGGCTAGTTAGGGCGGTAAGTTGCTTTCTGGAATCCGCTCGCTCGTCAACAAGTGATTTCGGTGATGTCACCGCAATCATTTGTAAAATGTGTGCTGCCGTCCGTCCGTCCGTCCCCCCCCCCCACATACCTCTCTCTACTGGCTCTGTCTTCGGACTCCGTCCTCCCCCAGGCCACCGAGTTTGTCTCCTGTGACTGTCCCTGCCGCCGATGTACACAGTGAGAGGGGTGAGCTGTGCTCTTCCCATCTCAGCTGTGACAGGAGTTCTAGCACAGTGCTAGGACTCCTGTTTTGGAGGTGACAGGGTCGATAAAGAGAACCTGTCACCTCCAATTGCTATCACACAGGGAATTGCTTTCTCCTGTGTGATAGCAATTAAGTTAAGTGAAAAAATTGATAAAAAAAATAAAAATAAGAAATAATAATTAAATTATAAAAATAAAAAATTAATTGAAAAGTGAAAAATAAGAAAAATAATATTAAAATAAATAAGAAAATTATACAAAAATAAAAAAAACGTAAACGACAAGCTCCAAAATAAAAAAAAGTGATAAAAAATTAAAAAAGAAAGAAACAAAAAATATTTGAACTAACCAGTTGCCATTCTCCGTTGATTTGGGGGGGGGTGGATCGGTTGGCAGGGAGGGGGTGCATTGTGGAACCTGGCCTTGGGGCAGCAGGGAGAGCAAATCCGGCCCTGCTTATCACTGGTAATTATACCTTTTAATAATTTGCGGCATCTTCTGTCCCAGACCTCACAAGTGCCATAAAAAGTAGTACCGTAAATAACGTCCTAACTGAAAGACAATACATGTTTCTGTTAGTGGTGCATCAAAATGAAAACCGAAACCGAAAATTCAGGCCAAAAATTAAACCAAAATTGACGGTTTTAAAAAAATATATATATATTTTTATAAATAATTGTATTATATTTGACTTTGTAATTAATATAATGAATATGAATTTATTGTCGGCCATTATCAGCACCTTTTTAAAGGTCTCGCTTGCTGGATTTTTGGTGCATATTTGATAAACCGCACCAAAAACGAACCTCCCCATTGAAATGCATTGAAAATGCAGCAAGAACGTCACATGACCTATGAAAAACACATCATAAACAAGGTAAAATTGCATCATAAATTGCGTTTTCGACATCCATTATCGGCACTTTTTTTCTTTCGGCACAACGCTGAAAAACCTTTTGTGAGCAATCATTGGCTCCTTTCCTTTACATTGACCTATGAACCTCCCTTGTGTGCATGCCCCCAGCTGGGATTACAACTGAACATATATGCATCCATACAGCGCACAGTCCACAGCAAGCCATATTCCTACTTCCTTCTCCCCCCTCCAAACACATTGATGGACAGCTACTGGCACCTGCAGTGTCTCTTAAAGTGATTGTAAAGGTTCCAATGTATTCTTTTAAATAACAAACATGTTATACTTACCTGCTCTGTGCAAGGGTTTGCACAGAGCAGCCCCAATCTTCCTCTTCTGGGGTGCCCCGACGGGGCTCCTGGCTCCTTCCCTTCATCGGGTGCCGCCACGGAGAGCTGCTTTCCATGGAAAGCTCCTGAGTCCTGCTGCTGCCTCCATTGACACAGACAGCGGGACTCAGCCCTGCCAACCCCGCTCCTGTGTCACTGGATTTGATTGACAGCACTGCTATCAATCTATCCAATGAGGATAGAGACAGCGACGGGAGCCATTGGACTCGTGCAGATCGCTGGAAGGGACGGGCTCAGGTAAGAAAAAGGGGGGTGCTCTGAGGGCAGCTGTAGCACAGTAGGTTTTTCACCTTAATACATAGAATGCATTTGACAGGTACCCGCTCCCACTTCTGACTCAGATTGCCATGATGAACTGAGCCGGAAGTTCAGCCCCCTCCTTCCCCCGCAGTCTTCTGGCACACATCACAGGTCCCAGAAGACTACGGGACAATTCACAAGGCGCAGCGCGACTCTTGCATGCGCAGTAGGAAACAGGCTGCGAAGCCACAAGGCTTCACTTCCTGTTTCCCTCACTTCAGATGCCGGCGCCCGCATCCGAAGACGATTGAAGATAAAGCTTGGGTGAGCACATCGCTGGATCCCTGGATGGGTAAGTGTCCTTATACTAAAAGTCAGCAGCTACAGTATTTGTAGCTGCTGACTTTTATTTTTTTTTGCGGGAGGAGCCTGGAACTCCTCTTTGGTACTCCTATTAATTATATGTAAACTCAATTACATTTCAAATGTCGCAAATGTACTTTTAAAAGTAGCTAATATAAGTCTACCAAATTCATTAAAATTATACGTAATGGTCCTGCCATGTAGGTCTTTGTTTAGACACTTCGGGCCAGATCCACGAAGCAGTTACGCTGGCGTATCTATTGATACGCCGCGTAACTTCTAGGTTGCTCCGGCGTATCTTTGTTTTGTATCCACAAAACAAGATACGCCTGAAGCTGGGCTAGATCCGTCTGACGTACGTCTTAGTACGCCGTCGGATGTAAGGTGCATATTTACGCTGGCTGCTAGGTGGCGCTTCCGTCAATTTACGCGTTGAGTATGCAAATTAGTTAGATACGCCAATCCACAAACGTACGTTCGGCCGGCGCATTTTTTTTCGTCGTTTCCGTAAGGCTTTTTTCGGCGTACCGTTACCCCTGCTCTATAAGGCGTACGCAATGTTAAGTATGGACGTCGGGCCAGCGTCGAATTTTCCGTTGTGTACGTCGTTTGCGTAAAAAGTTCGCGAATAGGGCTTTGCCTAGACGTCGAAAGCATTTGCTTGTTGCGGGTTAATTTGGAGCATGCGCACTGGGATACCCCCACGGACGGCGCATGTGCCGTTCAGAAAAAACGTCATTTACGTCGGGTCAAGATGTATTAACATAAAACACGCCCACAACTTAGTGATTTGAATTGCGCGCCCTTACGCCGACACATGTACACTACGCCGCCGTAACTTACGGCGCAAATTCTTTCTGGATACGGAAAATACGATGTAAGTTACGGCGGGCGTAAAAATGTGAGGCGCTACGTGGATCTGGCCCTTCCTGTTATAGGGTGACAATGCTCTGTCTCCCAATTGTGCTCCTGTTTTGTTATCCTGTCACATGAACGTCTGATAAAAACTAGTAGCTGTTTCAACACACATTACGAAGGCACGATCCACTGTTGTCACTATGCAGAAAATCACCATGAGAAATTCCATGCAGCCATTGCTGTCCATGAAGCCAGGAAAGGAATGCAAAGAGGCTGCAGATCAGCAGTATTGAGATGCAACAAAGGATGAAAATGTCGTGAAAGATTATTTTATTAATAAAATATACTTTTTCAATGATAGGTTCTCTTTAACTATAAATTGCAACAGATATTTTTGCAAAACCTCTTCTCTGTAAGGACTTTCATGAGGACAAGTCAACAACCATTATCCTCTCTCCACTCTGCCTAGATACTTACGTAGCTGTTTCACAATCATAGCTGAAGAGTTCCCAATTCACCTTCCATCCCGTAGGTACAATTTGATGCTGTGGAGGAGTTTGAAAGAGTCTGTAACCTTCTCGTGGAAAGTGCTCATTTTACTGATGCCGCTAATTGCTGTGCATAATCACTGGATATGTATAAATTGCTCTGCTCAGCTGCAGGCAAATGGATCAGGTCATTAGCAAAATGACTTGTCATCAAAGATCGACTTGACCTGCATTGAAATACAGATGGACCTTTTAGAGTGTTTGAAAGGACAGATCTGTGGTGAAATGGCAGCTTTTTAACCTGCTAAGCTGAGAAATTTAGACACCAATCATAACATCTTTATTTAAATATATATTGTGTTACTGGCGTATAACTTTTGATGTACGAAAGATAATGATGGAGGATTATAGATTGACGTAGACTCCTTGGAATGCCTCATTAAAGCTGCAATTTTTGTGACCTTCTTTTTCAAAATACCATTTTTGAAGAACTGCAATTGTGATAAATACTATATATTATTGCATCAATAGTGTGTGGGCTGTCTGTCAGCACAATTCAAGTACCTACATCCCACATTTATATAGAATATAGAGATAGGAATGTATTCCAGAACAATGGTACCAACTTTCCAAAGGGGTACTAGCCCCCAAAATGTGTACAACCCCCCAAATAGGTTTCAACCACACCACTTATACTTAAGAGCTAATATTACTATATTACTAACGAATATAACGTATAATAGATTCTTATGTGCCATGTGGTTGGTGATGGGTGTTGGAATTTTCTACATGTTTTGTAGATGTGCATCAATACTTAGTTACATAGTTAGTCTGGTTGAAAAAGCAATAAAATGGGGAATATATATATATATATATATATATATATATATATATATATATACCGTGTTTCCCCGAAAATAAGCCCGGGTCTTATATTAATTTTGGCAACCAAAAACACGGTAGGGCTTATTTTCGGGGTAGGGCTTACTATTGTGCGGTCTTCTCTACCCCTCTCCCTTTCTGCCTGACAGGAATCCCGTGTGTGAAGTAAAGTAAAATGTATTGTGTCAGGCACCTTATTATAGCGCTGCTCCTGGCTTCCATAGCCTGCCTGAGCTCTCTTCCACAAGCCAAGCTTTGCAGAGGGAGGGGGGCCGACATCCCCCACTGACAGGAGAAGAAGATCTGAGTGCCACTCTGGGCTTCCACAGCCCGTTTGAGCTCTCTTTGCCGAGCATTGCAGAGGGAGGGGGGCAGACATCCCACACTGACAGGCAGGAGAAGGAGATCTGAGTGCCGTTCTGGGCTTCCATAGCCCGCCTGAGCTATCTTCCACAAGCCGAGCATTGCAGAGGGAGGGGGGTCAAGATCCCCCGCTGACAAGCAGGAGAAGAGGAGGAGACAACCACTTCAAACTAGGTCTTATTTTCGGGGTAGGGCTTATATTGCAGCCCTCCTGGAAAACCAAGGTAGGTCTTATTTTCAGGGTAGGTCTTACTTTCGGGGAAACACGGTGTGTATATATATATATATATATATATATAAATATAATTGTATTTTATTTTTTACAATCCTATATACACAATCCCATACCCACAGTTGATCCAGAGGAAGGCAGGCAAAAAAAAACAGCAAAGTATGATCTAATTTGCTCCAGCAGGGGGAATAAATTCCTTCCTGATCCCCCAAAAGGCAATCGGATGTTCCCCGGATCAACTTTACCTATAAATATTAGTATCCAGTTATATTATGTACATTTAGGAAAGAAGTCATGGCTTTTTTTTTTTTTTAAAGCAATCTACTAAGCTGGACACAACCAACTGTTGAGGAAGTCTATTCCACATTTTCACAGCTCTTATGCCGCGTACACACGATCACTTTTTGTGATGAAAAAAAAATTTCATTTTTTATCATAAAAAAAATGAAATTTTTCCAACTTCATCATTAAAAATGATGTTGCCCACACACCATCGTTTTTGAAAAATGATGAACAAAGTGATGGCACTCTAAAGGGGAAGTTCTATTCGCCTTGAGGCTGCTTTTAGCTGGTTACTTGTTAGTAAAAGACGATTTGTGCTTTTTTGTCTGTTACAGCGTGATGAATGTGCTTACTCCATTATGAATGGTAGTTTTACCTCCCGTCTCATAACTTGCTTCTGGGTATGTGCGGGTTTAAAACTTTGTTTTTGCCCACACACGATCATTTTTTACGACACAAAAAATGACATTTTAAAAAAGTGATCATGTGTATGGGGCATTACTGTGAAGAAACCTTTCCTTATTTAGAGATTAAATCTCCTTTACTCCAGACATAAAAAGTGCCCCTTGCCCTCTGTGATGACCTTAAAGTGAATAACTCCACACCAAGTTCACACTATGGACCACTTATGTATTTATACATGTTGATCTGATGGCACGAGTATCTGTAATATCTCACATTTGTTAGTGAGTCCAGTTTAAGAGATTTGGTTGGTCAATTTGGGGAGTTGTAGAGGTGTTGAGGGCTATTACCAGTGGCGGCCCGTCCATAGGGGCGCCCGGGCGCCGCCCCCCATCCCCCAGTCAGTTAAAAAAAAAAAAAAAAACATTTTTTAAATCTGTCCCTTTAAGAAAAAAAAAAATTCAAAAAAGGGCCTTATGTGCACTGTGTCCTCGCGCCAGACGCCGGGCACAGTGCTGTAGGAGTAGCGCCACGTCTGTGCAATCACGGGATTGCAGACGCGGCGCTACATTGGCACAAAAAATATGCCTTTGTGGCGTTCTCCATCGCGCCACTTGCTTCCCCGCGCGATGGAGTGTATTGTTATGGCCGGGCGGGTGCATACACTTTCTGTGTGCACCCACCCGTCTCTGTGCTCGTTCCGACGTCACTATTCGGCGGCCCCCCCCACCCCCCGCTTATTTAAAAAAAAAAAAATTGGCGGTTGGCATCCACCCTCCACCCCCCCCCCCCTGCTTAATCCAATTTTTTTTTTTTATATTTTTTAATATTTAATATTCAGTGAAAATAATGCCAGGCAACAACCCCCCCCCCCCAATCAATGTTTTTTTGGGGGGGTGGTCTGGTGGGGTAGTGTTACCGGCCGCTATTTGTGCTGTAATGAATTTTTACATAGAAAAGAAATGTTGTTAATAAGTGTGTAAATGAATTATAAAAAAAGTTTTTTTCAATAACCGGCTTTTTTTATAATTCATTTACCCACTTATTAACAACATTTCTTTTCTATGTAAAAAATTCAGTTATTAAAAAAAAAACTTTTTTTATACTTAATGTGCAGGGAAAATATCGTCCGTCAACACCACACCACCCCCCGCTTGCAAATTGTCCTGCGACTTGGGACTGGAAAGTTGCAGGATAAGTTGGACCCGATGATTTACCCATTTAGTTTGTTCATATCTGTGCAACTTTGAAGTAGTCCCTGCATTACTTTTGTCCCACCTTGATGTGACTTGAGGTCCATAGACCTCCAGAATACATAGGCATTGCTTCAAGTCGCTGCAAAATCGCACCAAAAAATTGTGGCAGAATCTTGCAACTTTCAGGCTAATGCAGTCTGAAAGTTGCACAATTCTACTGCAATTTTGATGTGACTTAAAGCAATGCCTGTGTATTCTGGAGGTCTATGGACCTCAAGTTGCATCAATGTGGGACCAAAGTAATGCAGGGACTACTTTGAAGTCGCACAGATATGAACGGTTCTCATTGGAAATCATGGGGTACGACTTGTCATGCAACATTTAAGTCCCAAGTCGCATGACAAGTAATTCCTGCAGTCTCTGGTAATCTTGTGCAGTATGTCTGCAGTCTCTGGTAATCTTCTGCAGTATGTCTGCAGTCTCTGGTAATCTTCTGCAGTATGTCCGCAGTTTCTGGTAATCTTGTGCAGTATGTCCGCAGTCTCTGGTAATCCTGTGCAGTATGTCCGCAGTTTCTGATAATCTCCTGCAGTATGTCCACAGTCTCTGGTAATCTTGTGCAGTATGTCCGCAGTCTCTGGTAATCCTGTGCAGTATGTCCGCAGTTTCTGATAATCTCCTGCAGTATGTCCACAGTCTCTGGTAATCTTGTGCAGTATGTCCGCAGTCTCTGGTAATCTCCTGCCCATTTCGAGTCCTTCATTACTAACAGTGTCATATTTTAGTTTGTTTGCACCGATCTGTAAGGCTGCGCTATATACCATGATTTGTGATGCTGGGGCTATATACTCTGTGCTGTGACGCTGAGCTGTATACTCCTGACATTGAGTGGAAGCAAGTGGAATACAGGGGACGGAGTGGTGGATTCTATAAGGGGTGTGGCTTATGAGAAGTGGGAGGGACCAAATGTGGAAGGGCTGGGTATTGCGCCCCCCCATCCTAAAACTTCACCAGCCGCCACTGGCTATTACCCATTTAGTTTGACTTATCGCTCCCCCCCTTCCTGTTTTTTGGGGGGGGGAAGTCCCTGACTGGAGCCATATATGATTTTTTTTTTTTAATTAAGGATTTTGCTATTTTATTTTTATCAGTTAAATTGTCAGTGGTAAAGCCCGAGGGGTTTCTTGGAATCCATTCCTGTGTTTATGTCCTATCACAAAAAATACTGTATTTTGATACCTGTATGTGGTTAATACATGCAATATTATTAAAGAAGAATTCTAGGCAAAACATAACTACTCTTAAAAATGCCCCTCCCCATCCAAACCATGTATTCTGACTAACCTGAGTAAGAAAGATCTGTATGCTTACCTATCTTCAAGCCGTTTCAGTTTGGTCATGTGATTCAGCTCCCTTGCCTCAGCCAGTGGCAGCTGCAAGGGAGAGGAGGGAGCGATGACATTGGATGGGCCTTGGGAGCCTATGGGTGTTGTCTCTGCTCCCAACCATTATCGAGCACTGGCTGATACAGGGAGATCACGTGACCGGACTAGAGTGCAGTATTGAACAGGAAAGAGAGGGTTCTGTTAATTCATAAGTTGAAGCATAGTAAACACAGTTTTCTATGCTCAGTTACCAATGGACACAGGAGCAATCAGTACAGATCGCTCACTGCATGCAATTCAGAAAAGGAAGGTGCCAGTAAATGACATATTTACTGGCCCCTTCCCCCCACTCTCCATTCCACTCTCCATTCCACTCTCCATTCCCCTGTGTACCCGCAGCAGCCGGTGGGAGAGGAATGCTTGCAGCGATGCTGGGGGGGGCTTGTCTACACAGGGGGAATCGGATGTGGGCAGCCCAGGGAGGGGGGATCAGTGCAGTGGGATGGGAGGACAATTACAGAATGATGCACTATGTCTGTGTCTTTCCCTCCAGCAGCTGAAAGCCGGCTAGAGGGAGAGAAGGAGGAACCAGCTTTTAGCTGCTGTAGGGAGAGGCACATTCTGCAAATGTCCTCCTGTCCCGCCACACAGATCCTCTGCTGTCCGGGACCCCCTGTGTGCCTGGGCCTCCTGTAGGGGTACCCCCCCCCCTATCGGCGGCCCTGGTCACAGGGACAGGAAGTGGACTGAACAGTGAGGTTGAAGACGGAAGTAAACCTCTGGAACAATATTAAACCCAAAAGCAATTTATTATATTTCAGGTTACCAATGCTTACAGTTGGTGTTTGCATTCGTTTTCATTTGTTAAAGTGGTTTCAAAGTCTTAAAGCGGGAGTTCACCCGAAAAAAATTTAACATTAGATTTATGCTCATTTTGTCAAGGGGAATTGGGTATTTTTTTTAAAATTGAACCAGTACTTACCGTTTTAGAGAGCGATCTTCTCCGCCGCTTCCGGGTATGGTCTTCGGGACTGGGCGTTCCTATTTGATTGACAGGCTTCCGACGGTCGCATACATCGCGTCACGAGTAGCCAAAAGAAGCCGAACGTCGGTGTGGCTCTATACGGCGCCTGCGCACCGATGTTCGGCTACTTTCGGAAAATCGTGACGCGATGTATGCGACCGTTGGAAGCCTGTCAGAAGCCTGTCAATCAAATAGGAACGCCCAGTCCCGCAGCTCATACCCGGAAGCGGCGGAGAAGATCGATCTCTAAAACGAGTACAGCTCCGATTTTAAAAACACTACCCGATTCCCCTTGACAAAATGAGCATCAATCTAATGTTAAAAATTTACTTTTTGGGTGGACCTCCACTTTAAAGTGTTTTAACTGAACGCATTCTCTGCATTAAGGTAAAAAAAAAACACTATCTGTCCTAGGTCCCCAGTCTCTAAAAACGTACCTGGTGTGTTCACTGCTCCAGCTGTAGCAAAGCTCTCCTCACTTCTGCTTTTACAGGTGAAACTGAGGACAGCAGAGCCATGGGCTCCTGTTCAGAAGGGTTTACACAACCCGGTACGGGAGTGTGCACACATGGGGGACTTCTTAGCACCTAACTTGCTACAGAGTCACCTTGAAAACGTGACAATGCTAGCGGGGGGACTGCTAGAAGAGGAGGTAAAGGACCTTTCTGTGCAATATAGTTGCACAGAGGAAGTAAGACCGATCTCTTTTTTTTTATTTAAAAAATAGACTTTAGTATCACTTTAAGCTTTTTTTTCCGTTTATTTACAAATGGGTCCCCAAAACACTACAGGTAATAAAAGGGGGGGGGACAAACAGCAGAGCAGAGCAGAGCATCTTGCTTTGTAGCTTCGTCTGCCTGATAGAAACCTTAGATTGAGGTATCCGATAAGGAAAGAGTCAACGCTCTGATGACAGGTCTATGAAGAAAAGCAATTCTTTTCGCATAGCTGAGGGTTATGAAATGGTAAGATTAGAGTGCCACCTTCTGGTAGGACATAATATGACATATTGCATATTAATATTAACTGACCTAAAAATGTATTTGAATTCCGGGGTATTATAAAGAAATAAATAATATATACATCCACTATTCCTTTTAAGCACATTATAGAATTGAAATTCTTACTTTAATTTTTTTTTTTCTTTTTAGGATACAGCTGGTCAGGAGAGATACAGGACTATCACAACTGCCTATTACAGAGGTGCAATGGGATTTATACTCATGTATGACATCACAAATGAGGAGTCCTATAATGCTGTTCAGGACTGGTAAGTAGAAGATAAATCCTCCAGGAGTGTCAAGTGCACAGTTCAGTTTTATCCAGCAGTGGTCCTTGCCACATCTGCTAAATTGAGTGATTGGAAATAATTTTTTCCCCACAAATAGAGCTTTCTTTTGGTGGTATTTCATCACCTCTGCGGTTTTTATTTTTTGTTAAAAAAAAATAAAGACAGAATTTGAAAAAAAAAAAAAAAAATTGCCAAACGGGTAATTTTTCTCCTTCATTAACCACTTAAGACCCGGCCCTTTAGGCAGCTAAAGGACCCGGCCAGTTTTTGCGATTCGGCACTGCGTCGCTTTAACTGACAATTGCGCGGTCGTGCGACGTGGCTTTCAAACAAAATTGTTGTTCTTTTTTTTCCCACAAATAGAGCTTTCTTTTGGTGGTATTTGATCACCTCTGCGGTTTTTATTTTTTGCGCTATAAACAAAAATAGAGCGACAATTTTGAAAAAAATGCAATATTTTTTACTTTTTGCTACAATAAATATCCCCCAAAAAAAAAAAAAAAAAAAAAAATATATATATATATATATATATATATATATATATATATATATATATATAAAAAAATTCCTCAGTTTAGGCCGATACGTATTCTTCTACCTATTTTTGGTAAAAAATCGCAATAAGCGTTTATCGGTTGGTTTGCGCAAAATTTATAGCGTTTACAAAATAGGGGATAGTTTTATTGCATTTTTATTATTTTTTTTTTTACTACTAATGGCGGAGATCATTTTTTTCGTGACTGCGACATTATGGCGGACACTTCTGACAATTTTGACACATTTTTGGGACCATTGTCATTTTCACAGCAAAAAAATATTTAAAATGCATTGTTTACTGTGAAAATGACTATTGCAGTTTGGGAGTTAACCACAAGGGGGCGTTGAAGGGGTTATGTATGACCTCATCTGTGTTTCTAACTGTAGGGGGTGTGGCTGTAGGTGTGACGTCATTGATTGTGGTTCCCTATATAAGGGATGACACGATCGATGACGGCGCCACAGTGAAGAACGGGGAAGCTGTGTTTACCCGTTCTTCAGCTCCGGGGACCGATGACGGGACTCCAGCGGCGATTGGGTCCGCGGGTCCTGCGGTCACAGAGCTTCGGACCGGGTCGCTGGAGCATGTCGCGGGCACGCGCCCACGACCTACGGCTGGGCACTTAAAGAGGATGTACCTGTACGTGGATGTGCCCAGCCGTGCCATTCTGCCGACGTATATGTGTAGGAGGCGGTCCTTAAGTGGTTAATATACGCTCATGAGGCTTCAGCTGACCACGTGGTAAGTCTCAGTGACTCGGTGATCACAGTGCGTCAGGGGGCGCGTGCAAAGTGGAGGACGTCTATTGACATCCTTCCGGCAATTGGGGTCCACGCTGTAGCCGTCTTTCCATTGTAGCGCAGGCGCCTAGTGGTTAACTTGGATGTAAAGCCATGTTAACATACTTGCCTGATGAGGCAGAGTAATAGACAAAATAAATATTTTTCCTAGAGAAAATGCTGTTCTAAGCTCCCTTCAGTGCTGAGCAACATGACTCCAAGCCTATGTGTTTTGGTAATATGATTTTTATTAGGTAAATAATCAGATTTCACATTGGCTGATCTCTCACTTCAATAAAGGTCACCAATGCTTTAGACAGCAGCATTTATTTTGAAGATCTCCTGTTTACTTAGTAGTTCAGCTGGAACAGCAACATAAGAACAGCTTGGGCTGTAACTGTGGGAAGGCTATAAAGTAGACCAGTGTTTCTCAACCTTTTTCCAGTCGGGGCGCCCTTGAAAAATATTTTCAGTCTTGAGGCACCCCTGTCCAAGACTTGGTTCACGTCGCTGTGTGTTGCGGAACATGTGCAAAATCGCGCTCGTTCTTGACACACAGACAAATGCTCTGCTCTTTAGGGGTGCCATTAAATCTTAATGGTGCCCCATCCATTGGCAAACATGGGTTGCTTTTGTTGTGGCACAATTTAAAAAAAAAGGGTCGGGGACTTCTTTCCCCGCATTACTGTGGGTAGGGAAATGAATGGGCTGCCCTACACGCAGCACGCATCCATACAGAACCAAGAGCTTGTTCGCATGTCAGGCTGGAGGGGCAGTAAAACCACATGGTTGAGCCGTTTTTACCACCCCCAACTTTTGCCCCTTTAGCTGCAGAGGCAACAGCTGGGGTGTAAACATGCTGTGGCTGCAGCTGGAGGTATACCCAGGGTGATTGGGGCTGTACTGCAACTACCCCGCAACTGTGTGCATTGCATTTACGGGCTTAAAACAGGTGGTGAGGAGGCAAGATATGCCTCTTTACTGGCTGACAAATGCCCCTGAAAAGCGATATGAACACAAATTGCTTTTCAGAGGAGCAGCAGTCCTTGCTGTTATCTCGAACAAGCCCTACAAAAGTAGTTCTGATGGTACAGGAATAGGGGGGTCAGGATTAAAAGTAACATACATACAGACAGATGCGCACGCACACAAACAGACACACGTACAAACACACGTTTTTGTGCGTCGGTTTGTGTGCGTGCGCATCTGTCTGTATGTATTTTACTTTTAATCCTGACCCCCCCCTATTCCTGTACCATCAGAACTACTTTTGTCAGACACACACTAACAGACATGTGTACACATGCACACATACACTGAAAGAAGAACTGTCAGAGCTGCACAACAACCAATCAGATCCAGAGTGCTGTAGCCATGAATGGAGGATGTGGGGTGTCAGTAACTGTGACAGCTGGTTATTCATAGCAGAGCCCCCCCTCACCACCTTAACCTTGGCCTCGCAGTCAGCGCAATACTTGTTGTCCTCCTCCCTCAGCATACGAGACAGGATGGCCTGGTGCTGCTTTTTCAGCTTCAGGGCCTTCTCCCTCTCTGAGTGGGTGGCCATGTCTGCGTGCAGGGGAGGAGTGTCGGTCACAGTGGCTCTTCTACCCTTTCTTCTTCCCCCTCAGGGAAAAGCGCACCAGGCAGAGTTAAGGACGGTACCCGCGGCTCTCACGTCACAGAAGCAGTGCGTGCATCCGACCCTCCCATAGCAACCGATGACGTATTCGGTTGGCAAGACGCGGTCGGGAGGCCCGCACAGCCAGCACAGCTTCCCGAGTGCCGGGAAGTGAGTTTTACACAGCGGACCGGCACCGCTGTAAAGACAAATGCCCAGCAGTAGTGTTACAATATTTGGGACCATTTTGCCGCGGCACACCTGGGGACTCTTCACGGCACACCAGTGTGCCGCGGCACACTGGTTGAGAAACGTTGAAGTAGACCATGGCTGCTCAACCTGTGGCCCTCCAGCTATTGCAGTGTTTCGTCAGATTAGGCGACCCGTCAGCTTTTGTAATGGAGGTGACGTTCCGTCGCCGCCATCTTGCTACACCCCACACTCCACTGGAGTTTTTCACATTTAAGGCATGCCATTTGTTAATTTTGTTACTGTCATGTTTTGGATAAAAGTTCTCGGTAAGACATTTTATACTTTTTTACTGAAAAAATGTCATTATTGGGATTGGGTATTGAGGCCTCATGCACACTAGACATTTTTGACGCTACTGTTATGGGCGTCGGATAATTTTTTTTACTGCCTCTAAACTCCCCTGCATGTTATCCTATGTATTCATGTACACATAGGCTTTTAGCAGCATTTAATGGCAAGAGAGTTTAGTGACGGAAACCCCTAACCCCCCACCCCCCACTGCCTGCGTGTTCTGGAACAGCAGCTTTTTGGCAGAAAAAAATCCTAAACTCTGCTAAATGCGGGTACCCAGCATTTTTTTCTCTAAACGGAGGCCACTATGTCCTTTACAACGGGCGAGTCATCAGCTGTTAGCAGGGTTCCCCCGCTGACAGCTTAATGTAAACAAAACAATTGCCGGAAATATAATATTGTAGAAAAAAACTGTGTGGGGATCCCACCCAAAATCCATACCAGACCCTTATCCAAGCATGCAGCCTGGCAGGCCAGTAAAGGGGAGGGGGGATTAGCGCGAGCCCCCTTCTCCTGAACCATACCAGGCCACATGCCCACAACATGGGGAGGGGGGGGTGCTTTGCCATGTTGATGAGGACAAGGGCCTTGGTGGTTGTGTGGGGGGAGACTTATCAAAATCTGGAAGCCACTTTTATCAAGGGGGCCCCAGATCCCAGGGCCTCTCCTCTGTGAATGAGTAGGGGTACATTGTACCCCTATTTATTCACCCAAAAAGTTTAAAAAAGTAAATAACACACACAAAGTCCTCTATTGAAAAAAAAACAAAAAATGTATAGATCCATCGTCAATCGTCAGACGTCTAATAAACTAAGGGGTGGAGCCACTGGGTGACCCTCACCCCTTGTGATGTCATTGCCCCAGTCGATGATGTAACAATGGGGGGGGGGGCCACACAGTGATGCCACTGGGTGGCACCACCCCTTTTGTTTATTTAGGGGTGGGAGGTGGCAGAGCTGTTTGATGGCTACTTCGTCGGGTGCGGACTTTTTTTTTTTTACTCATACTATGTTAAGGACGCATCGGCCGGCTTGCTGACCCACTCCTTAACAAGCAGATATTGACTGGTTGTTAAGGACGTGGCGGCCCCGCTCCTTAACACTAATGCTACTAAACATAGCTTATACACTGTGCTAAATGAAGGCAAAAAAAATTTGCATTTTTTTTAGCAGTAATAATTAAAACTGATGTAGTAATTGTAAGTCTCCACATAAAGGTTAAAGAATTGGAGCTTTGGTGATGCTCAGACTGCAGCACCATCTTATCTGCAAGGGAATAGTGGCAGTCGAACAATGTTTTCTTGTTAGTCCCTATCGCAGAATGGTCAGCTAGGGCATCACTCAATGTAATTTCAATGAGTAACAAGACTAATTATGAACAAGACAAGTGCAAAATGTTGTCATTGTATTATTGCACCAAATCAAATATATGATCTCAGCTGTTGATTTTCGAAATAAATGTCAATGGAAGTTTTTTTCCATATATAAAATGATATATATATATATATGATATATAAAATGACTCCCTGCAAGAAAGGTCTTACATGCCACCAAACCAGCTTTCTTAGATGGTAAGGAGGGATGTCTTTTGGCACCTGTGTTGAGACTCTGCGGGCATTGTATAGGAAATCTATACACAAGTCTAATAATTGATTCCTTAAACGATGTTGTCTTCTTTTTTTTAGGGCTACACAGATAAAAACCTATTCCTGGGACAATGCACAGGTCATACTGGTTGGAAATAAGTGTGACATGGAGGATGAGAGAGTGATACCTGCAGAGAAAGGAAAGCACCTAGCTGAACAACTTGGTATGTGTTGTGCTGCAGCACCCTCTGCTGGCATTCAGACAAATTTAAAGGCACTTTTTTGCTAAGTATATTTATTGTCTCTTGTGTAGATTTTCCTCTTTGTCCTACCCAGTAAGATGAGTCCTAAATGTATATGGCTATTTTAGCAAAATTTCACATTCCCACTGATATAATAGTTATTACTAACCTGCTCAAAAATAATAGATTTTATACCCTTACAATGATGATGGCAGCTGGAGACACTGAAAGATGGTGATAATTACAACAGAAGATGGTGCTAGAATGGAAGATTGCTTACAAATAGGGATGAACGATGATTTGCAGCAGAATGCATTGGAGTACATTGGAAGCAAACATTGACAACATTTTGTCCAAAAAGTGAAGTTGGTAGTTTCGCGGCAAACTGAATTTCTGCTGCGAATCCCCGGTTACAGAAAATGCATATTTAGCATCCACCCGGCCTCCTTGCCCCATTCAATTATATGATAACTTCCTATTTGAGTCAGTGATGCTACCTCCTATTTTAGCATCCCTGCACATTGGACAGAGGTGATAATGCTTGGTCATCTGGCATTAAGCAGGCTAGAGCCAGAGGAATTACATATTTAAAGCTGCATTGGTGAAGCAAGAAGTCACCTGCCTGGCTCTCTGTGCAGGGTTATAGAGGTGTATGATGGGCTGAACAGAATTACAATCTCTTTAGAAGGTGTAATAGTAAAAATATATTTACTTCAACTGTTTATGCCCCCTGGTGCCCAACCTATGGCCCATGACACTATTTGTGTGGCCTTCAGGGCTCCAGCAGGGAGTAATCTGTGCTTCCCTACTGCCCTGTTATAGCACTGATTTCCAGCAGTCTCATGTAATACATGTCCTGAAGCTTATTGTCAGGGCACAGACCTTTTACGGTCTCTTTCCCTAGTTGGTCCTGGGTGGAATCGAACCCAGGATCTCTCCATTGAAGGTCCAGCTCTTTTGTCTCTGAGCCACTGCTCAGTTCTATTCTGTGTGCTGTCCATTGGAGCCTGGTTCTGAAACCTGTACTTCTGTGGACCAATCAGTGGCCAGTGCGGCCTATTTAAGCCAGCCCCTTCCCCTTTGCTAATTGCTGGTTCGTTGTCAGCTTTACCCTGTGAGAGAACCTTGGAAACCTGTATACCCAGACCTGCTTGACCCGGATTGGACCTTGACGATTCTCTGCCGTCTCCTACACTTGACCCCTGCCTGCTTATCGGATTTGCTGTTGTCTCCTGCCCCTTGACCTTGGCTTGCTCTCACGGACTTCCTCTGATCTCTCCAACTCCTGACCCACGGCCTGTGACCCGGATTTGCCTTTGTTTCCTGTTGGTCCCTTCTGGACTTACCTGCCTGTTCCTGCCTGATCAACGACTGTCTCCAGTCCTCTGCACCTGCCCTGTTTTCGTCAGCTGCACCAAGTCTGCCTACCAGTTCCCGGCACAGGTGCCTCCTTGTGCCGTCCCTCCTCTGTTCTAACTCCAGGGAGTGGTCTGCACAGGGTCGCAAAGGTGAGCCGCCCTCAGCATCTCGGCCTCGGTAAGTAACGTTCCTGACACTTATCCTCAGTCTACAATAACTCCTATTAGCAGGTTCTCAGCCTCTGACAACCTTGTGCATCAACCTAGCATATTGGCTAGAGTCTCTGACCATCTCATGTATCATATTTGCAGTCTCTGACCATTTCTTGTATCATGTCTGCAATCTATGATCATCTTTAATATCATGTCCACACTCTCTGACCATCTCTTGCATCATGTCCACAGTCTCTGAATATCTCTACCATCATGTCCAAACTTTCTGATCATCTCTTGTACCACGTCCGCAGTCTCTGCCCATCTCTTGTATCATATCTGCAGTCTCTGACCATCTCATGTATCAGATCTGCAGTCTGACTAGTTCTTGTATTATGTCTGCAATCTATGACCATCTCTAGCATCATGTCCGCAGTCTCTGACCATCTCAAGCATCATATCCACAGTCTCTGACCATCTCTAGCATCATATCCGCAGTCTCTGACCATCTCTAGCATCATGTCCACACTTTCTGACCATCTCTTGTACCATGTCTGCAGTCTGTTATCATGTCTTGTATCATTTCTGCAGTCTCTGACCATTTCTTTAATCATGTCTGTAGTCTCTGACCATCTCTTGCATCATGTCTGCAGTCCTCGAATGTCTCCTGTGCCATTGTCTGCAGTCTCTAACCATCTCTTGTTTCATGCAATTAGTCTGTCCTGTTCTGTGTCTGCTGTTTCTGATGCTAAATATTCACTGAATTTTATGTGCAGCCATTTGGTCAAGTTGAGGACCACATTTGAAGCCCACCATATTAAGAAACTTGACCACCACTGCTCCATCATTCGGCTGTCAAATGTCAGAGCCTGTACTGATTATTAAGGCCTTGCATTTGACGGTTACATGACAGACGGTTGGGTTTATTGAAATAGAGAATCCATGTACAGACTAGGTTCTAGGATTCCAGGTGCTCTATGGCAGTGGTCATCAACGCTGTCCTCAGGGCCCACTAACAGGCCAGGTTTTATGTATTACCTTGGGGAGATGCAGACTAGAATACTGCAATCACTGAGCAGCAAATGATATCACCTGTCATGTATTTCAGTTATCTTGCAAACCTGTTAGTGGGCCCTGAGGACAGGGTTGATGACCACTGCTCTATGGGGTACATAGCTCAGTTTGAAGACTAATGCAGGTATTTGCAGTCATAACAATGCACTTAAAAACTCAGCCATCAGTTATAATAAAATGAACGTGACCTAGTTATAAAAGTGCTAAACGGATTTTAAACACCCTTGTGCACCTTCCCAACCTCTCGATTTTTTTAGGGCAGACCTGAACTTTAATTTTTGATCAGCTTTTAGCAGACACCCTATAGGATTTTTATCTGACGTGTACTGAGCAGAGAATATGCATGATGCATGCAAAGCAATCTTCCCAGGATTTCATCTTTCCTGGAGTGAGAATCCACAGCCCTGCTGTGTGGTGAATTTTAAATCCTTTTTTCTGAAGGAGAGGTGCCAATCATATTGTAGAAGTGGGGTAGACTAACTCCTGTGGTGCCTGAATGAGCCCTGCTGCGATTCAGGTTTCTTGCTATATAAGTATCCTATACCACATGTCCCCACGTTCTACCCATCACCCTGTGATCAGCACTAGATGACAATGGCAGCTGATGGTTTTGTAAAGAAGTCACAAGTACAGCATCAGCTGAAATCCATGCTCCTCTTTGTTATCCTTCCAGCTGATTGTGTGCATTGTAGTGTTGCTCTATAGAACATCCCTAGTCATCAGTCTGCATTGTAAACCTGCTGTATAGCTAGCAGAGCCATCCTAACTTCTGATCCAGACTAGATAGGGGCAACACATAACTATGCTCTATCCATCTCTACTGAAACCTAAAGTCCTGTAAGATTAAATTTTCTTCTGTTGATAAGCATGTCATAAAGCTCAAAAAAATTGAAATATATATATAAAAAAATGCAGATTGTATCTTGCAGATTCCTTGAAGGGAACCAGTTATGACTGGGCTTATGCAAGAACCTTGACACCGGTGCCTCCCGGCCCTTTCTGATGCTGGGAGGCAGGGTTTCTGATCATGTGACCACCGTGATTGGCTGTAACAAGAACTTTAGAAGAAAAGAAGGATGAGGGGTGGAAGGGTAGGTAGGTTCAGGTGCATAATCAAAGTAGGGAAACACACCTTTTTCAGCATACAGTTCTCGTCGCCACTCTAGTCAAAGTGGGTATTGCTCACCCGGATAGGTCCCTCTCACTGACCTAGCAGCCGGGATGGCGCACAAAGTAAAGTACAGTCTCTGACACAGACCTTCCTTTCTAGATGAGACACTTTGGTCCGGAATCCCCTGCCACAGGATTCAGCACCCGGATCTCTTTAGCTTTGTTTCTTTAGAACTTTAGATCCGACAGGCGACACTATCAAGCTTCTCAGTATACGGTGCATTCTTCGATGACGTTTCCAGGCCTTCTCCCAAGGTACCAGCCTCTTGCATGGCCCTCTCCAGGATAGGTCCTTCCCTGGCTTCCTTCATCGGGTGGCTGAAAAAAATTATTATAAATGAAAATGATAAAATATGTATAATAGTAAAATACACGTATAGATCCTTATATAATCAGCCCATTAGTAGTATTTCTACCCCACTGCGTACCAGACCCATATGCCTCATCCAAAATGTCCGAGACCTCACGGGCCTGCAGGGAGACCACTGACCACCACATATACCCAATAAATCACAATGCAGTAATTAAATTGCTACAAAAATACCTCCTTCCATGATAGTCTATACATACACTTAAAAATGTGAAATTTTTATAAATTAATAATTGATTATTAAACAGATCCCTCTTAAATGAGGGAAGTTCACCAAGGGAGGGCCCCACTGGGCCAGCTGGTGGACAACCAACAGCGCCCAGTACTATCTGGCCCAACCTGGGAGAACTACCCCCCACACACAGTAGAGCATGATCACAACCCAAAGGCATGACATACTCATAGAAGGTAAAAAAAAGGAGGGTCCAAAGTGGTGACTGAACTCACTATCCATATGTTCCCTACCCCTCTTACCAGGTTCATACAATATTATGCAACTCTATCTCCTCATTCAAACCCTGTGGGGCCCTGGTACCCAAAGTAAATATCCAGAAGGCCTCTCTTTTACAGAGGATTTGATACTTCTTACCACTGTCCAAAGTACTTGAGATGGCCTCTATGCCAAACACTTTGAGACCGTCCACTTTGCTGTCGTGGACTTCCTTAAAGTGTCCTGGCACTGAACATTTATCCTTTTCTTTTAGGATGCTGCTCCTGTGCTCGTTCATCCTGGTCCTCATTGGTCATAATGTTCAACCTATATATAAGAGACCACATGGGCAGAGCATGCCATAAATGACGTAGGCAATGCCACAATTGATAAATTGTTTTATCCTGTGGCTTCTTCCGTCTACCCCAGTTACAGCTTTTTTCCTGTGGCACATATGCACACAGTTTCCACAGTTGCTCACTCCACATCTATAGCTACCTTTTTGGTCAAAGATTGTGGTCCAGGGACCATCCATTCAGTTATTTCTACGTTTCCTTACTCTGCTTGGGGCAATAATGCTCCTCAAATCTTTGGGCCTTCTGAAGACTAGATTTGGGTGGGGCGGAAGACACTTCTTTAGGACAGGATCTGATACCAAGATCTTCCAGTTTTTTTGGAAGATTTTCTGTATCGTTGGTACTCTGTTATTGTACCTAGTGCAGAATCGTACCATTGGTGCTTCATCAGTGGCTTGCCTCACAGTTTTATTGCTGACTGGACCGTCTTCTTCATATAGTTGTAGAAATTTTTGGAAGGCTTCCTCGATATGCACTTATTCATATGCCTTTTCCTTGAATTTGTTCCTTAGGATCAAACTTTGGTCTTCATAGTCCCTTTTCAGAGTACAGGTCCGCCTGAGTCGGCAAAACTGGCTAAATGGGACATTTTTAATCCATCTTGGATGATGGTGACTGCGGGCATGTAGATAAGAATTGCCCGCACTAGCCTTAAAGTGGATTTTTGAGTAGATCTTACCACTATCTTCAGCCCTCAGCTCCAAGTCAAGGAATACTAGTGACTCTTTATCCACTACATGTGTGAATGAGATACCAAATAGATTGCTCTCACAATGTGCCAGGAAGCCATCGAGTTCTTCATCACTGCCATTCCATATAATAAGGATGTCATCTATGTATCGTGAATAGAGGACTAGGTTCCTCCCAAAGGGGTTATTGGCCCAGATGTGCCATACTCTTTCCATTTTCAGATGATGGATTAAACAGTGCTCCGTGAGATGTTCAGAGTTTGGGATTTCTTTTTTTATAAGCTAACCCTGCTTTTAATTTATTTACAACTTTATCCCTGACCTGTCTGTTGTGTTCCTTGGCCTTTATGGTGCTGTTTGTTCATCAAGGCTCTCTAACAAACCTCTGAGGGGTTCACAGAACAGCTGTATTTATGCTGAGATTAAATTAAACACAGGTAGACTCTATTTACTAATTAGGTGACTTCTGAAGGCAATGGATTCCGCTAGATTTTAGTTAGGTGCATCAGAGTAAAGGGGGCTGAATACAAATGCACACCACACTTTTCAGATATTTATTTGTAAAAATAATTGAAAACGGTTTATAATTTTTCTTCCACTTCACAATAATGTGCCACTTTGTGTCGGTCTATTATATAAAATCCCAATAAAATACATTTACGTTTTTGGCTGTAACATGACAAAATGTGGAAAATTTCAAGGGGTATGAATACTTTTTCAAGGCACTGTACTTGTATTTTTTTAATTTTGTATATAGTTCCACCTAATGTGCCTAATATATACAGATTTCAGTCCTTAATCATATTTTTTTATGTACACAGGTTTTGAATTCTTTGAAGCCAGTGCCAAGGAGAATATTCAGGTGAAACAAGTTTTTGAACGCCTTGTTGATATCATCTGCGACAAGATGTCCGAGAGTCTTGAAAATGAGAATTCGGCGGCCAGTGGAGGCAAAAACTTGCGCTTTGACTCCAATCCCCCTATACAACAAAAGTGTTCATGTTAACCCAATTACCACCTTGTCTGGGACCAACCAAGACCCCTTGAACTCCAAACCATGGTAACATTTTCATTGGAGCCACCATACCAATACTTAGAACTCTCCCCAGATAAAAGGGCTGGGATCTGATCCCACAAAGCAGAATATCAATCCCTAGAAATTAGCTGCTGACCTCTGTGTGCAAAGGAAGGGTAATGCCTGTGTGTCATATTATGCTTTAAAATAAGCAAGGGCAACCTACAATATACATCCCAACTGTCCTAAAATTGACCAGTCATGATCTTATTGTGACAAAAAACACGTCTTACCAAAGGTGGGAAATGGTCTCTGCTAAATATGGTCAAATCTGGGACCGAATTTTGGTAGAAGTCCACTTTCTCACTGAGAAGTAAGAATCAGCTGTTCATCAGTTGATAAACTATAAGTTCCAGCATGCCGTGCCAACTGTGTATGCGAAGTCTTGAAGGTGGCAGCATGCCCTTGCCCATTTACAGTGACTACATTGTCTTACTTGTGTGTGATTTGTGTTAGTCTTTGTTCTTATACTGGCATTTTTATTACTGTTGAAATCTTTGTGTCTTCAATGTGTTTGCAGGTATTTTTTAATGTTTTAGAAATGTACATATATAAATATATTTTGATGTTAAATCTAAAGACATTGCCATTAAAGTCATTCTTTGTTAGGAATGAATCTTGGTTGTATGTTTTCTTTATCATTTTTGTATGTAATAAATTTCAACAATGCTGAACAAAATTTTGGACTGATCAAGAACAGAGAATAAAAATCACTGAAAATCATTGCATGAAAATAGTGTTAGGCCCCGTACACACGACCGAGTTTCTCGGCAGAATTCAGCCAGAAACTTGATGGGAGCCATATTCTGCCGAGAAACCCGGTCATCTGTACACTTTTGGCCGAGGAAACCGACGAGGAACTCGTCGAGCCAAATAGAGAACATGTTCTCTATTTCCTCGTTAGTCAATGAGGAAACTTGGCTCACCGAGATCCTCGGCGGCTTCACAAGGAACTCGACGAGCAAAACGATGTGTTTTGCCCGTCGAGTTTCTCGGACGTGTGTACGGGGCCTCACACTTAGCATTCAGCACCCTTCTGGATTTTACCAAACCAGGACTCTTACTACTATCATTAGCTAGTATAGCTTAAAGAGACCTTGTCGCTGCACATCTTCCACGTAAAATGTTCACCCTTAGAAAAATAAATAAAGAAGTTAACACTGGACTACCTCCCCCCCCCCCCCCCCCAATTGTTCTTACCTCTAGCTATGCTGAGCTGTCAGCGCTACTGCAGCCGGTCCAGTGACTTGAAATCCCTCTTTTACCTCTACCCTGTGCAGCACTTCCGGCATGGATCAGGGAGATTCATTGTGCAGGCGCTCACCAATCAGAATCATTTTGGTCCACCCGGAAGTAATGTACAGAAAAGTAGGGGGGAGCATGGATTTCAAATCTCTGAACTACTGGACCGGCTGCAGGAGCCCTGGCAGCTAAGCATCATCAGAGGTAAGTACAGCAGGACCAGGGGGTGGGAGGGTGTACAGTGTTTATTTTACCTTTTAATTTTTTTTTATGTAAAGTTGAACACTATGGACTTTTTTTTTTGCAGATTTAAAGTGGTGGTTCACCCTCAATAACAACATTCTAGCATTAAATTAAGCATAGTAGCGTTAGCTACAGCATGCCTTTATTTATTTATTTTGCCCCGTACTCACTGTTTAATCCTATAGTGAAGATTCCGACTCCCCGCGGGGAATGGGCGTTCCTATCCAGAGGGAAGATGTTTGACGGCCGGCTATGGCACGGCACGCTCCCTGAAGATAGCCGGAGTAGGTCTCGGCTCTTCACGGCGCTATACGGCGCCTGCGCACAGACTATGCGCAGGCGCCGTGAAGAGCCAAGTCCTATTTCGGCTATTTCCGGAGAAGCGTGACGCACCAGAGCCGGCCGTCAATCATCTTCCCTCTGGATAGGAACGCCCATTCCCCGCGGGGAGTCGGAATCTTCACTATAGGATTAAACGGTGAGTACGGGGCAAAAAAAATAAATAAAGGCATACTGTAGCTCGCGCTACTATGCTTAATTTAATGCTAGAAAAAAAAATGTATAGGGTGAACCCCCTCTTTAAACTTACCCAAGTGGATGCTGCATCTGTCCACCGCTGGGGACCACTGAGAACTGAGTGTTCACACACCATTGATTGCTTGGTTCTCACAGCTTCCTGAGCAGAGAGCTGAGGACTGTCCGTCACCGGCTCTCTGACTGGCCTGGCTTTGTGATGTCAGCTGACAGGCTTCTGAGAGCCTGAGCCGGCCGCTCCCACCCCTTCACAGCCTAGCGCTCAAGTGAGCAAGAGGGGCAGAGCAGAGAGCCAGTGACTGACAGTCACAGGCTCTCTGCTCAGGAAGCTGTGAGAACCGAGCGATAATGTGATCCACAGGAGAAGTACAGCCAAATAGAGCCGAGCCGACCCGAGCTTCTTTCGGGAAGTCGTGACGCGCTGTGTGCGCCGTCGTTTAGCATGTCAATCAATTGGCATGTCAATAGGAATGCCCACTCCCGCGGGATTCCCTACCCGGAAGCCGCGGTGAATTCTATGGCTAAACGCTATCTACAGGGAAAAAAAAAAAAGGTCAGAGTCATTTTATTTGCAGAACTGGGCTGGATGTAGTGTTAGAATTTTTTTATAGGGTGAACCTCCACTTTAAGGTGAACCTGTTTTGTCCATGCCAGACAATGCATCTTGTTTAGTGCAGAACCAAGGCTACTATGACATTGCACGTGAAACTAATCCTTAATAATTTCAACTTTTATCCCATGTTTAAATTGCTGATTTTAGGTGGATCCAAAGACAACATATGCAATTTGTTTCCTCCTGCTGTGATGTCTCTCTTCCGCATAATCTTATCTGATTAGAATAATCCCTTCCTCATCTCCACATGACAGCTAATCTGTTGTCCCACAGTCATCTGTGTGCCTGCTTTTCCTATAAGGCATCGTACCTGAAGGGGAACTACAAGTTGCAGCATGCCCTGTCTTCTACTTGTCAGCAGGAAGCGATTGTCCTCATAGAGAACCTGTAAGGATTGAGATATGGAAGCAGCTTTGGTTCTGGCATTGCTACCCACCGAGTCATTCACATGAAGCAAGTAAACAGGACAAGAGCTTAGCCTCTTCAGACTTGTTTTTGGTTAGTGCCAAGGCCGCCATCAGGAATTATGGGGCCCCTTACACAGCTTCAGGCATGGGCCCCCTGGAGCAGAGAAGCGGGGGGGTGCTGCCGCCTGAAATTGAGAAGCTGGGGGGGGGGGTGCCGCCGCTAATTGAAAGAACAGGCATAAAGAATATATATATATATATTTAAAAAAAAAACAGGGGGGGGCATCCGGTGCCCTGGGGACCTCTGGGCCCTTTAATTATATATTATTATAAAAAAATTTATAAAAAAAAAGACAAAAAAGGGGGGTTGCCATCCGGGACCCTGGGCCCTTTAATAAAAAGAAAAAAAAGAAACCTCTGGGCCCTTTAATAAAAAAAAAAAGAAAGAAGGGGGGGGGGGTTGCCATCCGGTGCCCTGGGGACCTCGGACCCCTTACAAAAAAATAATAATAATAAAAAAAAAGGATGTTGCCATCCGGGCCCCTGGGGACCTCCGGGCCCCTTACAGGTGTACTGCCTGTACCCCTCTGATGGTGGCCCTGGTTAGTGCCAACCCGGTTTTAAAACTGGAACCAGAACCACCTCTAAAAACAAGTTAGCAATGGAAGTTACCATATTTTTGTCTTCGTAGATTCACTTAAAATTTTTAGATTAACCCATGCATTCGCCAAGTCTGTACCTTTCTGGATTGAGGCCGGATTCACACTTGTGTGGTGCGAAATGGAGAACTGTTCAGCAGATCAGCTCCATTTTAAATGCGAATTTGGAGACCTGGGAGAGGGGAGGGGGAGGGGGGAAGTGTATTGAGCTGAATGAGAGAAATCCTGAAGAGAAATGAACACATCTGCGAATCAGATGCGTGCCCATAGAAGATAATGGGCCTGAATTCGCACCTGAGCCGCACTGCAATGCCTAGAAAAAGCACACATTTTTTCGGCAATGCACAGTGCAAATGCATCGCACATATGTGAACCAGCCTCATTGAAAACAATGTATTTTATAATGTTATGCGAATGGTATGCTCATTCAGATAAACTTTTGTTGCATGCTGAAAAAAAAGAAAAAAAGGAATTAGACATTAAGGCGACACATAACTTAGCCAAGGACAAGTCTTTAATTTCCCTGGAAGTCTTGGCCATGTCACAAGGTCAGGCAATGTTCCACATGTTTCCAGAAAAACCTTGATGCCAAGAGAATAATAAAGAAAACTATGATGATATTTTAACCACTTGAGCACCGCGTCATGTAAAATGACGGCTTCACGGTGGCTCTGGAAATCCAACAGGACGTCAATTGACGTCCTGGATTCCTTCGGCCACTGGGGGGCGCGCAAGCGCGCCGGCGGCGGCGTCCCCGAGATGCCGATGCGCGTGCCTGGCGGTCGCGATGTCCGCCAGGCTCCCGCGATCGGTAATGACAGAGCAGGGACGTGGAGCTCTGTGTGTAAACACAGAGCTCCACGTCCTGTCAGGGGAGAGAGGAGACCGATCTGTATCTGCATCGGTTACCTCCCCCAGTCACCCCCTCCCCCCACAGTTAGAACACTAATTAGGGTACACATTTAACCCCTTCCTCACCCCCTAGTGTTAACCCCTTCAATGCCAGTCACATTTATACAGTAATTAGTGCATATTTATAGCACTGATCGCTGTATAAATGTGAATGGCGCCAAAAATGTGTCAAAAGTGTCCGATGTGTCCGCCATAATGTCGCAGTCCCAATAAAAAAAAAAAATCGCAGATCGCCACCATTACTATAAAAAAAAAATAAAAAAAAATAATAATAATAATAATTCTGCCCCATATTTTGTAAGCGCTTATTGCGATTTTTTTTTTTACCAAAAATATGTAGAAGAATACGTATCGACCTAAACTGAGAAAAAAATTTGTGGAAAAAAAAAATTGGGCTATTTATTATAGCAACAAGTAAAAAATATTGATTTTTTTTTCCAAATTGTTGCGTTTTTTGTTTTATAGCGCAAAAAATAAAAACCGCACAGGTGATCAAATACCACCAAAAGAAAGCTCTATTTGTGGGGAAAAAAAGGGCGTCAATTTTGTTTAGGAGCCACGTCGCATGACCGCGCAATTGTCAGTTAAAGCGACGCCGTGCCGGAAGCTGAAATTTCCCCTGGGCAGGAGGGGGGTATATGTGCCGGTATGGAAGTGGTTAAATGTGAAATACTGTATACTGTAAGAAAAATTTAAAGAACCCCCAACATTACACACACATATTCGGCTTCTTTCGGCTACTCGTGACGCGATAAATGCGACCGTCGGAAGCCTGTCGGAAGACTGTCAATCAAATAGGAACGCCCAGTCCCGGAGACCATACCCCGGAAGCGGTGGAGAAGCGGTGGAGAAGATCGCTCTCTACAACGGTAAGTACTGCTTCGTTTTTAAAAAAACTACCCAATTCCCCTAGACAAAATGAGCATCAATCTAATCTTAACATTTTTTTTCCGGGTGAACTCCCGCTTTAAGGTTAACTGTAAAGGTATTTTATTCTTTAGGCAAGTTATATTTTGGGGGAGTTTTAAAGCGGGGGTTCACCCTTAGAGGGCACTTTTCCCCCTTAGATTCCTGCTCGTTATTACTAGGGGAATCGGCTATTTATTTTAAAATATGTGCAGTACTTACCCGTTTACGAGACGCATCCTCTCCGTCGCTTCCGGGTATGGGCTTCGGGAATGGGCGTTCCTTCTTGATTGACAGGTTTCCGAGAGGCTTCCGACGGTCGCATCCATCGCGTCACGATTTTCCGAAAGAAGCCGAACGTCGGTGCGCAGGCGCAGTATAGAGCCGCACCGACGTTCAGCTTCTTTCGGCTACGAGTGACGCGATGGATGCGACCGTCGGAAGCCTCTCGGAAGAATGTCAATCAAGAAGGAACGCCCGCTCCCGAAGACCCATACCCGGAAGCGACGGAAGAAGATGCAGCTTGAAAACGGGTAAGTACTGCACATATTTTAATATAAATAGCCGATTCCCCTAGACCGAACGAGCAGGAAGCTAAGGGGAGATTTTTTTTTTTTTTTTAAATGGGTGAACTCCCGCTTTAAGTACATTTTCATGTCAAAAATACACATTTTAGAATGTAAATGAAAAATAAAAAAATGGTCTTGCAACAGAAGGACTAAAGGATAACAAAACCCAAGAACAATAATTATTATTATTATACAGGATTTATATAGCGCCAACAGTTTACGCAGCGCTTTACAATATAAAAGAGAGACAATGCAGTTACAATACAATACCCTGCTCAGAAGAGCTTACAATCTAGTAGGGTGGGGCAGGTGGTACAAAAAGTTGTAACTGTGGGGAATGACCTGAGGGAAGTGGTAAAAAATTAGTTGGAGACGTGATAGGCTTCCCTGAAGAGGTGAGTTTTCACGGATTGCCTGAAGGTAGCAAGAGTAGGGGATAGCTGGACAGGTTGAGGTAGTGAGTTCCAGAGCATGGGAGAGGCTCTGGAGAAATCCTGTAGACGAGCATGGAAGGAGGAGACGAGAGAGCTTGACAGTAGGAGGTCTTGAGAAGAGCGGAGAGGATGGTTTGGCATAATGTAATATATTGCAGCTTACAGTCATTAGATGTGATGACTGCATTCATTTTTATTTTAAAGTGGTTGGAAAATCACAAATCCTGGAATTGCCTCCGTTACAGAAAGATATACTGTGCAGTGTCCGTTTTTCAAAAATTATGCAAGGAAATACATTTTTTCAGAGCGCCGGTGTGCGCTCACGTGACCTCCCGACACTTTCCTTCCCCAATTTGAGGACTACAATGGGAGGGGCTGAGATTCCCCATCGACTTTAGCCGGGAAGAGAGAAGAGTGGCAGGAGGCCATTTTTATTTATTTTTACTAGTAATGGCGTCGATCAGTGATTTTATTAGCGGGACTGTGATATTGCGGCAGGCAAATCAGACATCTGACACTTTTTTGGGAACCAGTGACATTATTATAGTGATCAGTGCTAAAAATATGCACTGTTGCTGTACTAATGGCACTGGTAGGGAAGGGGTTGACATCAGGGGCGATCAATGGGTTAAGTGTGTCCCCTGCTTTCTAACTGTGTGGGGGATGGACTGACTGGGGAAACACAGAGATACGTATTTCTGTTTAGCAGGAACACAAGATCACTATGTTCTCCCCTGTCAGAACGGTGATCTACCTCGTTTACATACTCTCTGGAGAACAATCGGCAGATCCCAGCGGACATCATGTTCGCCGTACCCGCTGACTGGCTCCCCCTCTGGCCAATCAGTGTGCACACGCACCCTCGCTTTCTATAGCACGGAATACAGGTATGTCGCTTTGCGCAATAGAGCCACCCTGCCGCAGTATATTTGCAGTAGGCGGTCTTTAAGTGGTCAAATACTGCATAAAAAGGCATTAAAGTCAATTCACAATAGGAAATAAATAAATGCGATAATAAAATACTGGTCCAAGTTTGCGATAACTATGACAATGGTCAGACCCCCCAGTGATTGGTTTAAAAAAATATGTGGGAAAGCGTAAGCTGGAGTGGGTGTCAGCTAGATTTTAGCCAGGAGTTGTTTCTGGAGGCTGGCAGACAGACGGCATAGCAAAGATGAATTCCTTTGAATCCAGTCTTCTGGAATGTAGAGTAATGCGGAAGAGGAGGAGGAAAAGATCTCAAGTTGTCCACTTCAGCCCCAGAAGGATTTACCCCTTCCTGACCAGAGCATTTTTTTACGATATGGCACTGCGTCGCTTTAGCTGACAATTGCACGGTCGTGCGACATTGTACCCAAACAAAATTGACATCCTTTTTTCCCCCCACAAATAGAGCTTCCTTTTGGTGGTATTTGATCACCTCTGCATTTTTTTTTTTTTTTGCGCTATAAACAAAAAAAGAGCGACAATTTTTAAAATAAAGCAATATTTTTTATCTTTTGCTATAATAAATATCCCCCAAAAATATATAAAAATATATAATTTCTTCCACAGTTTAGGCCAATATGTCTTCTACATATTGGGGTAGATTCACGTACCTTTAGGCGGGCGTAGCGTATCTCCTATACGCTACACCGCCGTAACTTTGAGAGGCGATTTTGGTATTTTCAAAGATTTTGCCGCCGAAGTTACGGCGGCGTAGCGTATTAGGGCCGGTGTAAGCCCGCCTAATTCAAATGTTGAAGCTGTGGGTGTGTTTTATGTATATTAACTGTGACCCCACGTAAATGACGTTTCGATCGAACGGCGCATGCGCCGTCCGTGGACGTATCCCAGTGCGCATGCTCCAAATGACGTTGGCAAATCGTCATGCTTTCGACGTGAATGTAAATTACGGCCAGCCCCATTCACGGACGAGTTACGCAAACGACGTAAAATTTGACGCGGTTCCGACGTCAATACTTAACACTGGCTGCGCCATGTTTTTTGTGGTTTATCTTTAGGCCTGAAAACCCCTTACCTAAACTGCGTATCTTTACTGCGACGGCCGGGCGTACGTTCGTGAATAGGCGTATCTAGCGGATTTACATATTCTAGGCGTAAATCAGCATACACGCCCCTAGCGGCCAGCGTAAATATGCAGTTTGAGAATACGCTTAAATATATGACAGCGGGTATTTAGACTTACGACGGAGTATCTACTGATACGCCCGTCGTAAGTCTACCTGAATCCACCCCATAGTTGTTAAAAAAATAAAAATAAAAAATCGCAAGTGTATATTGATTGGTTTGCGCAAAAGTTATAGCAACTGCAAAATAGGGGATAGATTTATGGCATTTTTATTATAATTTTTTTTGTTTTACTAATAATGGTGGCGATCTGCGATTTTTATCGTGACTGCGACATTATGACGGACACTTTTTTGGGACCATTGTCGTTTATAGAGTGATCAGAGCTACAAATAGCCACTGATTACTGTATAAATGACACTGGCAGGGAAGGGGTTAAACACTAGGGGGTGATCAATGGGTTAAGTGTGTACTAGGAATGTGTTCTAACTGTTTGGGGGATGGTCTCACTACAACATGACAGAGATCACTGCTCCTGATGACAGGGAGCAGTAGATCCCTGTCATGTTGCTAGGCAGAACAGGGAAATGCCTTGTTTACAAAGGCAACCCCCCCCCCCCCGTTCTGCCTTTCCGTGTCACAATCGCAGGCTGCCGGCAAAAATCGAGTATGTGGGACCCACGGGTACGCTCCCACGGCTCGGGTGCGCCCACTAGGCGGCAAATTCAAAGGGACGTACAGGTACGCCCATTTGCCTGCCCGTGCCATGCTGCTGACGTAAATCGGTGTGTGGCAAGTGGTTAAAGGAAGGAGTGCACCCTGCTGTATCAAGTCACAGTTGCGGATACCCAAGTTCAGGTTATCTAGAGCAGTGTTTCTCAACTCCAGTCCTCAAGGCACCCCAACAGGTCATTTTCAGGCTTTCCATTATTTTGCACAGGTGATTTGATCAGTTTCACTGCCTTAGTAATTACCACAGCTGTTTCATGTGAGGGAAATCCTGAAAACATGGCCTGTCGGGGGTGGGCACCTTCAGGACTGGAGTTGAGAAACACTGATCTAGTGCACTTGTTATGGAGCTTTATACCCAACTCAGAGTACCTCGACCCCCCAACACAGAGAAGCCATGCCATATAGGTACCGTTCCCCACTTCTGGGAGACGGCACCGCAGCACGGTCTCTCAGAAGTTCAGCCCCCCTTCCTTCTTCCTCCACTGCTGGACCAATTAGAAAGCACATTGCGCTCTGTGCATGCTCAGTAGGGGACCGGCTGTGAAGCCAAAAGGCTTCACTGCCTTGTTCTCTTACCACGAATGGCAGCACCCAAGAGCAGATATGAAGATAGGCTGGGTTTAGGGTTGCCACCTGCCCGGGATTCACCCGGACAGTTTGGGTTTTGAATCATGTGTCCGGGTTTCAGTCCGTTGGAAACCGGGACAAAATCTTCAGACAGGAATGTGGCTCAGAACAGAGCCTGATAGGAGGGGGAGAGGGCACTATGCACGCCACATTACTATTCACTTTGGAGTGCCCAAAGGTGTCCCAGGTCTGTTACAATCCTATAGTGCAGGGATATGCAATTAGCAGACCTCCAGCTGTTGCAAAACTACAAATCCCATTATGCCTCTACATCTGGTTGTCATGCTTGTGGCTGTCAAAGTCTTGCTATGCCTCATGGGACTTGTAGTTCTGCAAAAGTTGGAGGTCCGCTAATTGCATATCCCTGCTATAGTGTATATTAAAAATAAATGTTTTCGCTAAAGTGTTTGGGGTTGGCTTAAAGAAAAAGTGGCGACCCTAGCTGGGTGCCGCCATTGCGGGATCCCTGGACAGAGAAGTGTCCATGTATTAAAAGTCAGCAGCTGCAGTTTAAACAATGCTTTTCTCCTGCCAGGAACACAGTGTTCAGAACCAAACCCCCCAGTGCATGAGGCCTGACTGTCCTATGGGGCTCACTGAGAGAAGAAGTGTCCCTACTGGAAGATTTCCCACTATCCCTGCAATGTGTTTACTACAGGAATAAACAAATAATAAAAAAACTGACCGGTGTTGTATCCATTCCCTCCCTACTCTATCTAAACAAACTGGAATTCAGCCAATGCAATGTACACCTCCCTCCATACTATCTATAGTACAATGAAAGCAGAGGGACCAGATCTCCTCCCCCTCCTCCATCCACCACACAGCATTCACTATGATCACTACACCACCACGTGTACCTACTTCCGCATCCATGTCACGTGGTCACCTGCCCTCCTCCCACTCTCAGCCCCGCCCTCGCTCCCTGTTGGCAGAGGATGAGCAGGTCACGTGCACTTCTCGTAAGTCTCCGATTGGCCAAGGCTTTCACCCCCGGCACTGCGAGGCCTGTGATACCGGCTGGTGGAGAACTCTGGGCACCGAATCAGCGAGACATGCCTGCCAGGAACTCTCACAAAGCCGCCTGCCCGTGCCCCGCCGCTCGGGGTGATAATACCGGGGGCAGGATGGAGTCTGAGGCAGGAGAGAACACCGAGGACGCCGATATCATTAAATCTCCCAGTGACCCCAAGAAATACCGGTGAGTGCCTGAGAGAGGAGGGCCCTGTGTGTCTGACGTCACTGTCCTACTCTCTGACCTCACTTATTTGCCTCTCCTGACTATATTCCTGTTCCTGCTTCATCACTGTCCTCATATTCTGATATCACTGCCTCTACCCCACCCTCTGACATCACTGCTTCCACCCCACCCCCTGACATCACTACCTCTACCCCACCCCCACCCTCTGACATCACTACCTCTACCCCCCCCCACCCTCTGACATCACTGCCTCCACCCCCACCCTCTGACATCACTGCCTCCACCCCCACCCCCTGACATCACTACCTCTACCCCACCCCCACCCCCTGACATCACTACCTCTACCCCACCCCCACCCTCTGACATCACTACCTCTACCCCACCCCCACCCTCTGACATCACTGCCTCCACCCTCTGACATCACTGCCTCCACCCCCACCCTCTGACATCACTACCTCTACCCCACCCCCACCCCCTGACATCACTACCTCTACCCCACCCCCACCCTCTGACATCACTACCTCTACCCCACCCCCACCCTCTGACATCACTGCCTCCACCCTCTGACATCACTGCCTCCACCCCCACCCTCTGACATCACTGCCCCCACCCTCTGACATCACTGCCTCCTCCCCCAACCTCTGACATCACTGCCTCCTCCCCCAACCTCTGACATCACTGCCTCCTCCCCCAACCTCTGACATCACTGCCTCCACCCCCAACCTCTGACATCACTGCTTCCACCCCCACCCTCTGACATCACTGCTTCCACCCCCCACCCTCTGACATCACTGCTTCCACCCTCTGACATCACTGCTTCCACCCTCCACCCTCTGACATCACTGCCTCTACCCCACCCCCAACCTCTGACATCACTGCCCCCACCCTCTGACATCACTGCCTCCACCCCCCCACCCTCTGACATCACTGCTTCTACCCCCCCCCACCCTCTGACATCACTGCTTCTACCCCCCCACCCTCTGACATCACTGCTTCTACCCCCCCAACCTCTGACATCACTGCCTCTACCCCACCCCACCCTCTGACATCACTGCCTCCACCCCCAACCTCTGACATCACTGCTTCCACCCCCACCCTCTGACATCACTGCTTCCACCCCCCACCCTCTGACATCACTGCCTCCCCCCCCACCCTCTGACATCACTGCTTCCACCCCCCACCCTCTAACATCACTGCCTCCACCCCCAACCTCTGACATCACTGCCTCCACCCCACACTGACATCACTGCTTCCACCCCCAACCTCTGACATCACCGCCTCCTCTCCACCCTCTGACATCACTGCCTCCACCCCCACCCTCTGACATCACTGCCTCCACCCCCCACCCTCTGACATCACTGCTTCCACCCCCCACCCTCTGACATCACTGCTTCCACCCCCCACCCTCTGACATCACTGCCTCCACCCCCAACCTCTGACATCACTGCCTCCACCCCACACTGACATCACCTCCACCCCACACCCTGACATCACTGCTTCCACCCCCAACCTCTGACATCACCGCCTCCTCTCCACCCTCTGACATCACTGCCTCCACCCCCACCCTCTGACATCACTGCCTCCACCCCCCACCCTCTGACATCACTGCCTCCACCCCGCACCCTCTGACATCTCCTCCCCACCCCCATCACTGTCACAGGTGTCTTGACAAAATGTCTAGAAATTGCCCAAAAATTGTATACAAGCCAGTGATTGGGTGAAGCCTGCCTTTTATTATATAGGCACGGGTTTTCGTTTGCGCACCATTAGGACCTTCTAACCACTGGCCTCCTACCAACCAATGACATTATCGGCTTGATAAGGAAGTCGTCAGGACTTGCACAGCATCCTTGTGATGGAGAGAAGGGAGAGGAGAAATAGAACATGTTTTATTTTTTTCCGATGGAAAAAAATCCTATCAGAAATTCCGATCGTCTGTGTGGAATTCTGACGGAGAAAAAACACGCATGCTCACAATCAAGTCGACGCATGCTCGGAAGCATTGAACTTAATTTTTCTCGGCTCGTCGTGGTGTTTTACGTCAACGCGTTTTGGACGGTCGGAATTTGGTGCGACAGTGTGTATGCAAGACAACTTGAACGGAATTCCGACGGAAAATTCCATCAGATTTTATCCCATCGGGAATTCCGATTGTGTGTACAGGGCATCATGTTTATTCTGTATGGGGAAATGCACCCCTGTGCATAAAGCATTAATCCTGGTGCAATTAGACGCGGTTCGCACCTATGCTGTTTGCTTTTGATCATTTCTGCAGGGCTTTTTGCTGTGCGTTTTTGCACACACGATTTTACCTCCGTTTGCTTTTTGCATTCTTTTATGTTTTTTTTTGGCCAATTTGTTGTTGCGCAGAATAAAAAAAGCAGATCATGGCAAAATCGTTGGCAAAAACGCACTACATGCTTTTCTGCAGCTTCTTCATTAAAGTCTTTTGAACCTAAAAAGCAAAAAAAACGCACAGTTTTGCATTTAAAAAAGTCCCGGACCCTTTCCAAAAATACAGCGGCTGAAAACATGTTAAATGAACTGTAGTGCGTTTCTGCACAAAGCACCAGAAAACATATACCGTATATACTCGAGTATAAGCCGAGTTTTTCAGCAAATTTTTTTTGTGCTGAAAATGCCCCCCTCGGCCTATACTCGAGTCACCTTTTTGCACCTGATCTCCCGGAATTTGGGACGCGGTACCGGCTGACCGTAGGTCCCCTGGACCCCAAACTTGGCACACATGTAGCCTCACTCTTCCTCTACAAGTGCGCAAAGTTTGTTGTCTGGGGGACCTACGGCCAGGGAGCACAGATTTCTCAAAGCCGGGCACCCCTTCCATAGACTCCCATGTTAAATGGTAATTTCTCTGGTGACTTTGGGGACCCAGTACTGGTCGGTTGTAGGTCCCCTGGACCCGGAACTTGGCACACATGTAGCCCCATTTCTCTTCTACAAGTGTGCAAAGTTTGTTGGCTGGGGAGTGATTTTTTAAAGCCGGGCACCCCTTCCATAGACTCCCATTTTAAACATCAGTCTAGGCATGGGCACAGTGAGGCACGCAGATGGACACCCTAGGCTTATACTCAATACGTTTTCCCATTTTTTTTTTTGTGGTAAGATTAGGTGCCTCGGCTTATACTCAAGTATATACGGTAGGTGTGAAGGAGGCCTTAGTGCAGGAAGCACAAAACACATCAAGGCATTTGGCACCGTCGTTTTTTTCTTTGACTCCACTTTGAATAAACCTCCCAGGTCTCTCAGATGACACTGCTATCCTCCTTGTGACTTGTTCTGGAGGTGCCGTTATAACATTACAGCTATTTGCTTGTTATATAAAGTTTAAAGCAGGGTTTCTCTACTGGGGTTCTGCGAAGCCCTATCCACCAGAAGTTCACCACAAATCATCATTGTGGCAGATGTATATCCGGCAAAAAATATTGTGTGCAGTGTTGTTCTCAATGCGTGCTGACGGTGAGTACTGCCAGCGTGTATTGATGCCCTCCTCCTGTGAACTCAGAGGGCAGGGCCGGTGGTCTGCCGAAAAATCTCCCCCTGTGCATAAGGACCCCACTGTACTGTGCAGGAGCGGTGCTTGTGCAGTAGGAACCTAGGGCTGGGGAAAAGTGGATTTGAATCGAGTTGCAGACAAGGAAAAACGCATATATTGAGAGTCCAAGGGCCGCACACCCCAAAATGTTGTAGAGACAAAAATGGAGAAATTCCCCCCGGGGGCTTTTAAGCGACATATTGTGTAAGGTATATTAAATTCAAAGACATGGAAATAAATAAAAAAAATTCTTTACTAGGTTTCTGTATCACGAGTAATGAAGATGCAGATAGTTGTAATATAAAATACATTCAGGTTACAGACAGTTGGAGACCTATCTCAACAACAATTAAATGTTAAATGATACAATGGAATAATATATAGTGCCATTGATGAAGTAGCTTCCATAAGAATTCCCCGACGCGTTTCGACCACAATTTGGTCTTCTTCAGGGGGATTTGTATTCTGGAAAGATGTCAAAAAAAGTATGTTAGGATACTAACATTCAAGTAAAATGCTGGCACCCATAGTACAGATAGTGAGGATATATTTACCGCTCGAAGCATATAGAAGGTGACATGTAACCAGAGATGATGGCCGTGGTGCAGACAAAGGATCCCAATATCCCCATGATGAACGTCCCCCATCACTCCAGGCGGGAGTCAACCAAACACAGGCTTGCAGGGAGTCTCGGGTGTGAACCTGCGAGAAGGGGGGGAGGGGGGCTAGGAAAAACAGACGACACCCATAATGATTCAATATGTATTTGTAATAAGAGTATAAAGTCATTGTGTACTAACAAGATCTTGGCATGAATATGATAGAGTATGAAGGTATTGTTGATACTCAAATCAGAATATCATGTTATTATTATTGAATCGAGTTGCAAGGTCAAATCGATTCAGATTTTTAATATTTTTTTTTCACCAGGACCGGCACGGTGTCAGGCGGACACCACGGACTAGGCCAAAGCCTGAGGAGCTGTGGGCAGGAGTCTTTAGGCGAGCCCGTGGCTTTGGCCTAGTCCACGAGGCCGGACGCTGTGGACTAGGCCGAAGCCGCGACCTTGTCTAAAAACTCCTGCCCGCAGCTCCTCAGGACTGGCGTGGTGTCCATCAAACCACGCCGGGGGCGGTATTAACCCTTTTTCAGCCGCTAGCAGGGGTTAATACCGCACCGCTAGCAGCCGAATCCCGCAGCAATTCCAACGGTATAGCGCCGCTATTTTTTAGCAGGCGCTATACCGCCACCGCACCTCCCGCCCCAGTGTGAAAGGGGCCTTAATGTGTGTTCTATTCACTCTAGGATAGTTAACCAACAGATCTCTATCTGCAGTAGAACTTCCACTACTAGCATCTCTTTCCAGTGGCATGGCTGCTCTTAGATGATCATGTATTACAGGGATATGCAATTAGCGGACCTCCAGCTGTTCAAAACTACAAGTCCCATCATGCCTCTGGGTGTCATGCTTGTGGCTGTCAGTCTTGCTGTGCCTCATGGGACTTGTAGTTCTGCAACAGCTGGAGGTCCGCTGATTGCATATCCCTGATGTATTACATTGACGCAACGCATGTTAACATGAATATGGTAATGTACCACCACAGTCTGAATAGAGCCGAAAAGTGAAATTGCCATTTTTTTTAATCTTTGCTTTTACATAAAAACACACAACATCTTTACTTTAATGGAAGCAGGGTTCAGTAACCCACAGAGACCAATCAACAGTGGTTGTATTACGTATGTATGCTAACCCGTTTTTTTTTGCACCCCCTCTAGGTTTATACAGCTTGACGGTGGCCTTAGGGTTTTGCTGATCTCTGATATGACATCTCTCGGTCACACTGCCTCTGGTTGCTCTGATGATGAAGAAGAAGATGACGATGAAGATGATGATGAAGAAGATGACTCTGAGGAAGACAGTGAAGGAGAAGAATCTGAGGGTGATGAGGAGGAGGAGGATGAGGATGAGGAGGAGGATGAAAATGAGGAATCGGACAGCTTGCATTCCAAGGACAAGAAAGGCTGTACAGAAAAGCTGGTATTGTTCTGTCACTGTGCTGTGTGATAAAGTTGGATGAAGGTTCTCATTCATTCATGTTCTAGTATCGCTGGTCATAGTGGGCGAGATTTTTTAAAACTGGAGAGTGACATTCCCTCTCCTCTTAGCTGCATACGAGCTGGGGGAGGAGAAACAGCAGAACACTGGTCTTGCCATGTGTCAGGATAAGTCTGATCATTGGAGGAGAGCAGGCTGAGCTCCCACCATAGCTAGAGAACTGACCACAGTGTGTTCTGCTTAGTGTGGTCAGCTTTTATTAGGAAAGCAGAGGACAAGCAGGAACACCAGGGATGTCACACAAAGGAAGCAATACAAAGAGCTCTGGATATTTTTTAACCACTTGCTTACTGGGCACATATACCCCCTTCCTGCCCAGGTGAAATTTCAGCTTTCGGCACTGCGTCGCTTTAAATTAAAATTGCGCGGTCGTGCGGCGTGGCTCCCAAACAAAATTGACGTCCCTTTTTTCCCCACAAATAGAGCTTTCTTTTGGTGGTATTTGATCACCTCTGCGGTTTAATTTTTTTTCCGCTATAAACAAAAAAAGAGCAACAATTTTGAAAAAAGACACTATTTTTTACTTTTTGTTATAAATATCAAATTTAAAAATAAAAATACATTTTTTTCTCAGTTTAGTTTTTCTCAGATACATATTTTTGGTAAAAAAAATAATCGCAATAAGCGTGTGCAAAAGTTATAGCGGCTACAAAATAGGGGATAGAATTCTGACTTTTTTTATATATTTTTTTTTTACTAGTAATGGTGGCGATCTGCGATTTTTGTCAGCACTGTGATACTATGGCGGACACATTTTTGGGACCATTCACATTTATGCAGCGAACAGTGCTATAAATATGCACTGATAACTGTATAAATGTGACTGGCAGGGAAGGGGTTAACATTAGGGGGGCGAGGAAGGGGTTAAATGTGTACCCTGGGAGTGATTCTAACTGTGGGGGGGGGACTGAGTGGGGGAGGTGACTGATCTGTGTCCCCTCTCCCTGACAGGACGTGGATCTCTGTGTTTACACACAGAGATCCACGTCCCTGTCGATCGCGGGTACCTGGTGGACATCGCGGCCACCAGGCATGCGCAGCGGCATCTCGGTGACGCGCTGGGCGCGCACGCCCCCCCCCCCCCAGTGGCCGGAGGACCCGAGGCCAAAAAAGACGGCCTCCCGGATTTGTAGAGCCACCTTGAGGCCTTCTCTTTGTTTTTGGATGGAGTAGGAGAAGGATTAGAGCCTCTGTAAGTTTTGTGGGGATTTGTTTTATATTTTTCCTTTCTCTTTAGTCTGCAGCTGCACTTTGCATTGGAGTGGGGAGTTTCAGTGATCCGGAGGACCTGCCAGGATTAGCGCACTTCTTGGAACATAGTGAGTATTGTGTGCTGCATTAAGTTGTCCACATACGGTGGTTAGACAGGGAAAGCAAGCTTACACCCAGTGATAAAATTGTTGTGCATGGGTGTCCATCTTTTTCCAAGGTATGCTGTTGGGGTGAGCTTATACAAAGGTTTCCCCAAGATGTTTGACACTGGGGCGATTTTTCAGGCACTTTTGGGCTAAAAATAGTGCCTGTAAAGCGCCTGAAAAATGGCTCCCCTGCAGTCTCAGTATGAAAGCCTGAGGTGATTGCGCTGGCAGGACGTAAAAAAAATGCCTGACGGCAGCATCTTTGGCGCAGAGAAGGAGCGCTCCTGTACCACTTCTGCCCATTGAAATCAACAGCTCAGCTACAGCGGTGCTTTGCGGGTGGCTTTAACCCTTTTCCGGTCACTAGGGGGGTTAAAAGCGTCCTGCTTTGTCGCCCCTGCCCCAGTGTGAAAGGGGCCTTATGCTATGTTATCTGTTTTGCTTGAAAAGGGCTGCGCAGTAGCCCAGTCTCTCTCTCTCCCTCTCTCCCTCTTTTCTCTTCTCTCTCTTCCCCCAAAGGGAATGTGTAATGTAAAGAGGTCCAGAAATGCAGGGGAATGTGTAAGGTAAAGGGGTGACAGAGGTGCAGAGGGCTGTGTAATGGGAAGGGTTGCCATAGTTGTTTTAAACTTGGTGTCAAAGACACTTTATACATTTTTGGTGTTATTGCAGTCTTATAGCCTATAATGGTGTCTGTGCCTTGTCTTTTTGTAGTGGTGTTCATGGGCAGTGAAAAATACCCAGATGAGAATGGCTTTGATGCTTTCCTTAAAAAACATGGTGGCAGTGACAACGCCTCCACTGACTGCGAACGCACCATCTTCCAGTTTGATGTACAGCGGAAACATTTCAAAGAGGCTTTGGATCGGTATGTTTTACTTTAACACCTCTTAGCAAAGTTCTGTTGAAATTCCAGCTCATATCGGCTGTCCTTCTTCTTTTTTTTATTTTTTATTTTTTTATTAATGTGACAATCTTAACAATGTAGACCATATTCTAGACCTACTACTGACAAATGGGGACCGAATGTCTTATATTGAGGTGGGAGAGAATTTGGGTTCTAGTGATCATCGATTTATTTTGGTTTGGTATTAAAACAGGAACTGAAAAATCATGTACAAACGTTTTAGATTTTAAAAGGACAAATTTTGGTGAAATGGGGAAATTTCTAAGAAATTAACTGAAAGGTTGGAATTGAATGACTGGAGTAAGTAATTGGTGGGCACTATTAAAGGAGAAGTCCAGCCTGAGCTCGTTTCGCTGGGCTTCTCCTCTGGGTCACAGGAGTGCAATTCAATCCAGGCACAGCGTCGCCGCAGAGAGCCCGAGATGGCCGCTCCCCGCCCCCCCACAGCTCAGCACTCCAGTGAGTGTGGAAGAGCAGAGAGGAGAGCTGTTAATTGACAGTTGGCAGCTCTCCGTTCGGGGATCTGTGAGAACCGTAGCCATCGGCGGTGTTCGATGGCTCGGTTCTCAGTGCAGAGGCGGCGGTGGACACAGATGCAGCATACACCTAGGCAAGTATAAAAAGGGGGGGGGGGACTAGATTGTATGTCAGGCAAGTAAGGCCCTTTATTACACTACAAAATAAATCCGTTTTAATAATCCGTATTAAAATCCGTCAGATAATGTTAAAAAACTGAAGTTATACGTCCTTTATAAAATATCATTAAAGTCTATGGGATTTTTTTATGTTCCGTAAAGATCCGTAATAGTCCGTTATAACGTACGGACGTTAGTTATTACGGAATATGTGACGGGTCTTGCACTAATTTTTTTTCCGTTGCAAGTAACGGATATATTAACGTCCGTTATATTTTAACATTGAAGTCTATGGCGCACGGACGTTAGTAAATGTCTCCGTAAATGTCCGTTATGTTACCGGACGTTAATTTTACTGAGCATGCTCAGTAAAGACTTCTGGAGCTGGACTTCAAGAAAGGGTGAAATGGTTTTTATTAACGGACGTTAGAAAGGAATGATATAACGGATGTATACGGATATATACAGATAAACATTATCCGTTTTCAATAAAGGAAGAATGGTAAAATATTTATCCGTATGTATCCGTTATTAAATCCGTTAATAAACGTCCGTTAATAGGTGTAATAACAGTAGTAACGGATATTATAAAACGGACATACAATCCATAGTGTGAAAGAAGCCTTAGTAAGAATAAACGGAAGGGAGGAAAAGAAAACAATATGGTTCACTAAAGAGGCAAGTAGGATAGTAAAGGAAAAAAAATTGCATATGGAAAATTCAAGGAAACAGGAGGTGTAGCAGACAGAGAGGAGTATAAAAAAGGAGGCCAAACACATTATCAGGGCTACCAAAGCACAGAAAGAGGAGGAAATTGCTAAATCTATTAAGAAAGGAGATGCAACCTTTTTAGTTACATTAGTGATAAAAGGAAAACATGCAATGGGATCACTAAAATAAAAACTGGGCACAACGCATATGTTGAGGGAGACAAGGATGTAGTAAATCATTTAAACAATTACTTCTGTTCGGTTTTCTCAGAAATAAAATGCACAAGTTGGGGAATCATGATGGTTCATTTCTAGGATTTCTGGAGACAGAGGTAGCAGAGGAACTGGCTTGGTTAAAGCTATATAAAGCAATGGGTCCTTATGGTATTTATCCCAGAGTTCTAAGAGAACTTTGAGATATAGTTGTTGGACCATTAACGGATATTTTTAATCGATCTCTTGTAACAGGAGAAGTTCCCCATGACTGGTGGACAGATCATTTTGTACCTATCCACAAGAGCAGCAAGGTAGAAGCTGGCACTTACAGGCCAGTGAGTTTAACATCAGTTGTAGTCAAGTTAAAGCGGGAGTTCACCCATTTATTTATTTTTTTACCTTTTCCCCTTAGATTCCTGCTCGTTTTGTCTAGGGGAATCGGCTATTTGTTTTAAAATATGAGCTGTACTTACCCGTTTTCGAGATGCATACTCTCCGTCGCTTCCGGGTAAGGGTCTTCGGGAGCGGGCGTTCCTTCTTGATTGACAGTCTTCCGAGAGGCTTCCGACGGTCGCATCCATCGCGTCACTTGTAGCCGAAAGAAGCCGAACGTCGGTGCGGCTCTATACTGCGCCTGCACACCGACGTTCGGCTTCTTTCGGAAAATCGTGATGCGATGGATGCGACCGTCGGAAGCCTCTCGGAAGACTGTCAATCAAGAAGGAACGCCCAGTCCCGCAGCCCATACCCGGAAGCGGCGGAGAAGATGCATCTCGTAAACGGTAAGTACAGCTCATATTTTAAAACAACTAGCCGATTCCCCTAGAGAAAACGAGCATGAAGCTAAGGGGAAAATGTGTTCTCTATGGGTGAACCCCCGCTTTAATGGAATCACTCCTGAAAAGGATTATCGATCACCTAAAAATACACAGCTTGGACCCAAAGCAGCATGGCTTTACTGAGGACAGATCATGTCAGACTAATCTGATTTAATGTTTGGACTATATTACCAGGGTGGTGCTGTGATCATAGCATATCTTGATTTCAGCAAGGCATTTGATACAGTTCCACATAATGATCTAATACAAAAGCTAGGACATGGGTGGTTCAATTGATATGCAGTTCTCTAAAGGATAGATATCAGAGATGGATCGATACTGGGTCCTGGATCGATACTGGGTCCTGGATCGATACTGGGTCCTGGATCGATACTGGGTCCTGGATCGATACTGGGTCCTGGATCGATACTGGGTCCTGGATCGATACTGGGTCCAGGATCGATACTGGGTCCTGTTCTATTTGTTTGTTGGGCAAGTTATGTATTTTTGCTGATGATGCAAAGGTGTGTAATAGGGTTGATATCCCTGGAGGTGTCTGTAAGATGGAACATGATTTGGCATTGCTGGAAGATTGGTTAAAGCAGTGGAGACAGTGGTTCAATATTTCTAAATGTAAAATAATGCACCTTGGGGAAAAAAAATCCCATGAGAGAGTATAAAATAAATTTCACTTGTTGGGCGTTTTGTCTGGCGTTTTACAAGCTTAGTGAGTGAGTGAGAAACTTATATAGCGCAACACATGCGCACTGAATCGCCTCTGGGCGCTTAGCAAGCTTAAAACGTTCAGGTGTGAATGCAGCAACCCTTTTGGTAGGGGAAAACTTCAAGTGAACCTGGTCTAAAATGTTTCCAAGGTTCTTGTGGTGACTACAAGTACCAGTGTTAGCCTTGCACTCTATTGGCGCTAAACCTTGCTGCTTCCATTGTGACAGCAGGCTGGGGATCTTCTCCCCACACCCAACTGTGTCATTCATTCACAGAGTTCTGTAAATGGGGGAACTACAACTACTGTTAGCCATTTTGGCTGATGGCTGATGAGTGCTCCAGGTAGATCATTGATGCTTCCATAATCTGCTGATTATGGATGTAATTCTCTGCAGGCTCCTAATAAAGAAAAATGCAATTTTTTTACCTGCAAAAAAGATTTGTTGTTGTTGTGTATATGTGTGTATATATATATATATATATATATTATAATTTTTTTTTTTTTTTTTTACAAAGATTAACTTGTTTATTTATGTATGTCAGTATTTAGACCTTTTATATCTCCACGTTTCTCCTCAGATGGGCACAGTTCTTCATTGCACCACTGATGGTCAGAGATGCCATTGATCGGGAAGTGCAGGCTGTGGATAGCGGTAAGATTGGTTCTCTGTTTTTTTTTTTATCATTTTCCACCAGTAAACGTACTATATACAAAATATAAACATTTGTGTGTTATTACTTTTAGAATATGAGCTTGCTCGGCCCTCAGACTCTAATCGTAAGGAGATGCTTTTTGGAAGTTTGGCAAAGCCTGGCCATCCAATGGGCAAATTCTTTTGGGGTGAGTTCAACTTCTTAATTATTCTCTTCCCGTCAAAAATATCTTTATTTTCCAAGAAACTGTGACAAATTACAACTTCAAAAAACTTGCTGTGCCTCTTACTAAATACCTGCCTACTTTTCAAAAAGGGGTCATTTGGGGGGGAGGGAGTACTGTCCTGGCTTCCCATGCCTATATATATATATATATATATATATATATATATATATATATATATATATATATATATATATATATATATCACACACACACACCCAGGGGTCAAGTCCTGGGGAAAAAAGTGTGGGAACTCCCACCCAAGATCCACTCCCCCACCAAAAATAAATAAATTATACACTCATATGCATAATTACTAAACCGCATGTGTTTTTTTTTCGATCCACTGTACCTTAGTAATCCTTTATGTTACTGGCCGCTTCCTGTATATGGATTCATCTGGTAGTGTGCGGGTATTCCGTCACTTTCTCAAAAGTTCTTTCTAAATCCCGCGATAACTCGCGACAGACCTCCGCAATGTCTCCTGGGAACAATGATAAAAGCTCCCAGGAGACATTGCGGCATCGAGGAAGTGACGGAATACCCGCACACTACCCGATGAATCCATATACAGGAAGCGGCCAGTAACATAAAGGATTACTAAGGTTCGCCTGCCCCTGACAGTGACTCGAGCTGGGCATCGCCGCTCAGTGAAGGATTGGCTCGGCTGCTCTCAGCTGCTCTAGTCCTGCAAAGGGAACTGCGTTCCTGCTGTGAAAAAAGTGCAGGAACTCCGTTCCCACGCGTTCCCGCAGGACTTGAGCCCTGCACACACCACAGTTTTAACTCTATAACTTTCCTGCAGGTGACTAAACACTGATTTGGGTTGCTTTCACCAAAGAAATGTAGCAGGCCTAAATTTATGAACAAATATAATTGAATTTCAAAATATAACAGAAACTACAACTTTTTTTTTTTTTTTCATTTATTTATTTAACAAACAATAAAAAAAAAAACAGTGGCGATTAACTACTTTCGACCAAATCGCATATCTGGTTCATCATTTGACTTGTGGTTGTACCGGGGTAATGGGGTAGGAATCATCCCGGTACCATTTTTTTTATTTATTTTTTTTTATTTTTTTTTTTAGAGCCAACGGTCAGCTAATAGCAATTTTAGCTAATTAGCCATTCTACTGCTATTACAAGCAGTGGGGAGGGATAGTCTGCCCCCCCCCCCCCCTTTTCCACCGCCTCTGCTTTAAAAAATATATGAGCAAAAAGTAACAAGAAAACAAAAAGTGCCATAAAATGCCTGGTCTTCAAGTGGTTAAATACCACCAAAACAAAGCTCTATTTGTGTGAAAATAATTTATAACATTTTTATTTTGGTACAGGGTTGCATGACCACGCAATTGTCATTCAAAGTGTGACAGCAATGAAAGCTAAAATTGGCCTGGGTAGGAGGGGGGTGAAAGTGGCCTTTATTGAAGTGGTTAATATGTGGCTATTCTACTTAGTGGTGAATTTAGTTGAATAGAGCATATTTCACTCCATAGATGCCACTCCCACTACTCTGACAGGTCTCGTGCATGTATAAGGTCCTCAGCACATACCTAAAGTGGCCATTCTGTTGCTTTAAAAAAAAAAATATATATATATATATATATATATATACACATACATACATACATACATACATACATACATACATACATACATACATACATACATACATACATACATATATTTTATATATATATAATCTTAATCAGTGCTATATTTTATTACTTTGCTTTCCCTGGAACTCTGCGTACACACATGCACAATGAACACTATTGTTTTGCTTTGAGCAACTAAATTCATCCTTATTACTGTTCTAGAGCAGTTCCACATAACTAAGGACATCCATTTATGTGCCAACTTTTTTTTGTGTGTGTTGTTTGCAGGAAATGCACAAACTCTCAAGTATGAACCTGAAGAAAAGAATATAGACACACATGCCCGCCTCAGGGAATTCTACAGAATGTACTACTCAGCCCATTATATGACCCTGGCTGTACAGTCTAATGGTATGTGCTGATAAATGTATGACTGAGCTCACCATACACTATGCCACCTGATTGTATCTTCTTTAGGGCTAACTAAATCAGATTGTCATGTGTATGGCCATTTGAAGATCATAAGCATGTCGCTAAATTTATGAAGTTGAGGTGATATAGTAATTTTTTTTTTTTTTTTTTTTTTTCTGTGACCTCTGTAGAGACCCTGGATACACTAGAAGAATGGGTACGAGAGATCTTCTGCAAAGTTCCATCCAAGTATGTACTGTCAGAAAAGGGGGGCACTGATGGTGTAATGTTGTGTAAAGGTCCTTGTTTACTTTGATTCCCTTCATAATTAGGGATTAATTAAATAATATATACAGATCTTTGCCAATTGCAGGACTTAAAGCAGAATTGTTCAATCAAAACTTTTTGTCAACAGTTTCACCAGACAGGAAAGAAGGGTAAATGTCTAATGGCAACAAAGACAGTTAGTTTTTTATTTTTCTTTATTAGAGCATAAGATGGAGGCTTAAAGTGATAGTAAACTCCTTTTTGCCCATTTTTACCTACATGTAAGCTTATAACAAAACTTGCCTGTAGGTAAAATATCTCCTATACCGTTTTAGAAGCTATTCCGGTGAGCATCAGCCAGTGACGTCACCAGCGCATGCGCTCTGAAGGAACGGCAAAACGCAATATTCCCCCACGCACATGTTCCTATCCCCACCCCTATCCTGGCACCCTAAGGCGTTCTGCCTAAGCAGCCTTATGCCGGCATTAACCCTACCCAAAGTAGTGTGCTCTGCCCCCCACACCCAGGAATGACCTCTGTCCCCCTTCATATAAACACCGCTCTGGACGGAGGCCGGTAGCCAGAGATGCCGGAATTAACAAGCTTGTGATTGGTTGCTAGGACTGCGTTGTGTTCTAGCAACCAATCATCTACCGATTAAAGCAGGGGTTCACTCAAAAAAATAATTCTAACATTACATTGTGCCGAGTTGTGATAATGACATTATGCTGACCTTTTTAACTTCATTGCCGTACATACCGTTTTATCTATATTTTCACAGCGGCTTCCGGGTATGTAATCTGCGGGACTGGGCGTTCCTATTCACATGCTAATTGATTGACATGCTTCCCACCAGCGCATGCAGCGCGTCACGAGTTGCCGAAAGAAGCCGGATTGCGAGTCGGCTCTATACGGCGCCTGCCGACTCGCAATCCGGCTTCTTTCGGCAACTCGTGATGCGCTGTATGCGCCGGTCGGAAGCATGTCAATCAATTAGCATGTGAAAAGGAACGCCCAGTCCCGCAGATTACATACCCGGAAGCTGCGGCGAAAATATAGATAAAACGGTATGTACGGCAATGTAATTAAAAAGGTCAGCATAATGTCATTATCACAACTCGGCTCAATGTAATGTTAGAATTTTTTTTTTTGGGTGAACCCCCGCTTTAACTTGAAAAGGTAACTTGGCCAGATCCCGCTCCAGCCCTCTGTCCTGAGCTGCGCTACCTCCCGCTGTACCACGTGGAAGGATGAGCGTGGTGGAGTAGGCTGAAAGGAAAGACTGGCACCAAATTGGCGGAGGGGGTCGGCAAAGCAGAGAAGTGTTGGCGATCTATCCTGCAGTTGACGAGTAGATCGCGATCTACTGGTTGCTGATCCCCGTTTTTAGATTTAACTGAAATAAGTGAACTGTACGACTTTGCACACCTTTTGCTTTGATAGACTTGTAGTTAGTGATGGTTCAATTGGACTTAACTGAGTTTCTGAGTTTGGCTTGCAGTTCTAGTTTACCCTCCTGATGATTTTTTTTTTCTGCTTGCCTGATGCTGGGTTCTGCACAGTTTAGATGCCAATCCAGTGTTGTACTGCTGAGATCCTCTTCTCCGCAGCCACAGCTCAGGTCCTGTGCCTCCATCTTCTCCTGTGATGTCATCGGGAGGCTGCTGACTCTATTGGGTTCAGGCGCAGCCTCCTGATGAGCTGCTGGGGCCCCCCCACTTCTTTAATTTATGAACTGACTTGCAGTGCTCCTGGTAGGTATCTCCAGTGATATGCATATCCCAGGTGACCCCGGGGGACTGCACGTCATTTTACCCTTTCGTCTTCCAGGACAGCCATGAGATATAGCTCCTCCCTCCGGGACAGGAAACACATTAACCCCAATTATAAAAGGCGGTCCTCCAGGCCTCTTCCTCAGTTTTTTGTGTTTCCTGCCGGATGGGAAGGAGCACATTAGGAACGTTTTTTTGTATAAAGGGCTGAACCTACCTTTTTTTCTTCCCAACAGCACACCTCTGGCCCTAGGGGTAGAGAGTGTAGCTGTACTCACCTCCGCCAGGACTCGGCGAGAGTTGGACCCCGGGTGACGGAGGAGCTCGGTCCCCCAAGCTGCAGCATCCCCTGGCAGCGGTAAGGCGAGAGACGCCAGCAGACCGCGTGCGGTGGAAGGATCTTCCGGATTCGCCAGCGGGAGGCGGGGCTCCTGCGTTCCAAAGAGGGGAAGTGTCGTATTCCCCGGCGGAAGCGCGTCATCAGGGGGCGCCCGGAAACGTCGTTCCGGTTTCAAAAAAGGGCGCGGAGGTGCGGTGAGGGAACCCGGCGCTGGTGTGTGTGTTCGGAGCGCTGAACGAGGACACCAAGAACCATGGAGGCAGCAGTGGCTCATTTGGATCCAGGTTCAACAGGCTCCGGTGCCTCTCAGGTAAGCTTGGTGACAGCACATGGCTTACGCTGGGGGGCGGGGGTCTTACTAGACCCAAATACCCCCCCTTGGTGGTGAACCTAATGGTGGAGGGTTGGCACTTTTCTAGGAACCTTCACAGTGGTGAATAGGGTTTTGGCCAGGTTATAATGAGGTCTATTTTTGTCTGCTTTCTTTAAACAGGTTAAGGTCCATGACAAATCTCAGAACCAGCCTCCTAGAAAGAAATGTGCCGTGTGTGGGACTAAGCTAAGTTCTAATTGGGAAAAGCCGTTATGTCCCGAGTGTGTCAATAGTTTGGTTAAAGATAATGCAGTAACCACTTGTCACCAGATTTTGTCATCTGTGAAGGATGAGATTTCATCTACCTTTCAGTCCTTTAAAGGTCTGATTGACAAGATGCAGGGTCCTCCCTCGTCCCTACCTAGAACCTCTAGTGCTTCTTCTGTTCCTCAGGTTCAGGAGGAAGAAGAATGTAGGGAGAGGACTCCTAGATCAGTTGCTTCCTCCCAGGCAGGTTCAGCATCTGATTCAGAAGGGGAAGAGGATTCCTCCAGGGTGTCTAGATACAAGTTATCATTGGACGATGTTGGGGATCTTCTAAATGCTATTTATGAGACGTTAGAGATCCCAGAAGAACAGGTTCAGCTCTCAAAGCATGACCTTATGTATCAAGGAAATGCTAATAGAACCAGGGTTTTTCCGGTTCATAAATCTTTAATTGATACGATTCTGCGTGAATGGGAACAACCTGAGAAAAGACCTTTCTTTTCTGGTAGCCTTAAAAGGAGATTCCCGTTTGAAGCGGATGTATCACATCCCTGGAACAAAGTTCCTAAGCTGGATGCCCCTTTAGCCAAAGTATCAAGAAAGACTGATCTGGCCTTTGACGATCTGGGTTCCCTTAGGGATCCAATGGACAAGAGGGGAGATTTGTTGTTAAAGAGAGCGTGGGATGCCTCCTCTATAGGTTTAAAGCCAGCCCTCGCAGCTACTTGTGTAGCTAGAAATTTGGAGTGTTGGCTCGCTCAGCTACAAGCACACATTTTAGCTGGTACCTCCAGACAGGAGCTTCTAAAATCCTTTCCGCTCTTAATTAAAGCAGTAGGATTCCTAGCAGATGCCTCAGAGGAATCAGTGAGGTTAGCGGCCAGGTCAGCAGCTCTGGTTAATGCAGCCAGAAGATCTGTATGGCTAAAGACTTGGGCTGGCGATGCCGCCTCAAAATTAAAATTATGCGGATTACCGTTTTCAGGAGACCACTTGTTCGGGGCCGGCCTCCAGGAGGCATTGGAGCGAACTCAAGACAGAAAAAAGGCCTTTCCTGAAAAGAAGAAGAAGACAGAAGGAAAGGGTTTTTTTTCGAGGCTTCAAGGGATCAGGCTTTTGGCAGAACCAAAAGAAAGAGGGTCAGCCCAAAAAGCATTGGACAGGTCAGAAGGGTCGTGGAAGAGGAGGAATCTTGTTCAATCCTCCTCAATCCACCCCAAAGGCCCAGTGACGCCTGGGTCCCGGTGGGGGGAAGGTTGGGGCAGTTCCTCCCACAATGGACCAAGGCAACCTCAAGCCCGTTCATATTAGATCTGATAAAGTTCGGGTACAAACTGGAGTTAACGTCACTGCCTCACCTAAACTTTATGGTTACTCAGCCGCCCAGGGACAGGGCAAAGGCAGAAGCCTTGTTCCTGTCTCTGGGAGAGTTAGTGGATCAAAGAGTCCTAATTCAGGTCCCCCAGGAGGAGCAGGGACAAGGGGTATACTCCCATGTCTTTATAGTAAAAAAACCATCGGGAAAATTCAGGATGATCCTGAACCTCCGACCTCTGAACAAATTTGTGAAGTACAAAAGGTTCAGGATGGAGTCGATCTTTACGGTAACAAGATGTCTGTTCCCAGGGTGTTACATGGCAACCCTGGATCTCAGGGACGCTTACCTGCATATTCCCATACACCCAGATTACCAAAGATTTCTCAGGGTGGCTGTAAGGGTGGATGCAAGGATTCAACATTTCCAGTTCCAAGCTCTCCCCTTTGGGCTATCCTCATCTCCGAGAATCTTTACGAAGGTTCTAGCAGAGGCCCTTGCCCCTCTAAGAGACAAAGCGATCACTGTGATCCCATATCTGGACGATCTGCTGTTCGTTGCAGGATCAGTTCAACAGCTAGAGAAAGATCTGCAGATAGCACAGGATTTTCTCTCCTCACTCGGATGGATTATCAACCGAGACAAATCACAGTTGATCCCATCCCAGGAGGTCGTGTACCTAGGGTACAGGATCTCTTCGGTAGAGAAAAAGATTTATCTCCCCGAAGAGAAGATTGCCAAAGTGAATCAAGCAGTAGCCCTGTTACAGTCCAATCAGCCGACTTCGGTCAGGGAAGTGATGAGGGTGCTGGGATTCATGACATCATGTTTTCCAGCAGTTCCTTGGGCAAGGTTTCACCAACGTCCTTTACAGGAACTTATGCTTCGTCTCTGGAGTGGTCAAAGCCAGGACTTAGAAGTACCGATCCTAATCTCAGACAGAGTAAAAAAGACACTGTGGTGGTGGCGAACACACCACAATCTGAGCAAAGGTCTAGATTGGACCTTCCCTGTGGAAAGAATAGTAACTACAGACGCCAGTGCCTGGGGGTGGGGAGCCCACTTGGAAGAGGAAGTAGCTCAGGGAGCTTGGTCTCCCTCAGAAGCAGGCCGCTCTTCAAACCAAAGGGAGCTCTTGGCGATCCTAAGGACGATCGAGTCATTTCAGAGAAGCATAGTAGGAAGGCACCTGCAAGTTCGCACAGACAACGCAGCGGCTGTCGCGTACTTGAACAAGCAGGGAGGGACAAGAAGTCCTGCTCTTCAGGAGATATCCAGCAGGATCCTCTCCTGGGCAGAAGCCAACTTGTCTTCGCTAACAGCTGTCCACCTAAAGGGCACTCAGAATTTTCTGGCAGATTACTTAAGTCGCCAGCCATTAAGGCAGGACGAGTGGTCCCTGAACGAGGAGGTGTTCTCTCAGATAATACAGAGATGGGGTCTTCCAGAGGTAGATCTGTTTGCTTCCGAACAGAACAGGAAAGTAACACAGTTCTTTTCAATTCACCCAAGAGACCAGGCCTTAAGGATAGATGCCTTTTCCGGTCCTTGGAGGTTCAACATCTGCTACGCTTTCCCTCCAGTGAGGATGATTGCAGCAGTACTTCAAAAATTCCGGACGGAAGAAACAGATCTAATTTTAATCACGCCTTTTTGGCCAAAGAGACCCTGGTTTGCAATTTTGAAGAAACTGAGTGTTCTCCCCCCATTTCACCTTCCAGTCCGGAAGGATTTGATTTCACAGGGTCCAATTCTGCACCCACAGGTAGACAGACTAAACCTAACTGCGTGGTTTCTGAGGAACAGTTATTAAGAGCGCAGGGTTTCTCTGAAAGGGTCATAAAGACCTTGTTGCAGTGCAGGAAACCAGTAACAAGGGCAATTTATGCAAAATACTGGAAGAGATTTTGCTCATGGTTAAAAGAACAGGGTTTGGACCAACCTGGGATTCCAGCTATCTTAGACTTCTTGCAAGCTGGCGTGGAATTAGGGCTCTCCCCTAGCACCTTAAAAGTACAGGTGGCAGCTCTTAGTATCTTTCTACAGGATTCCCTACAGCAGAACCCATTTGTTAAAAGTTTTTTCAAAGCATTGTCAAGATCAAAGCCAGCAAGAGTAACAGCCTGTCCTTCTTGGGATCTTTCTTTGGTGCTTAAGGCACTGTCAGAGAGTCCATTCGAACCTCTGGAGGAATCCGTCCTTAAATGGGTTACACTTAAGACAGTACTTTTGGTAGCAGTCACTTCAGCCAGACGGGTGAGTGAGCTTCAGGCTCTTTCCATTAAGGAACCATTTTTGTTGATTTTTGAGGATAGAATTATTTTGAAAACAGATCCCAGTTTTCTCCCAAAGGTAGTATCCAAATTTCACAGGACACAGGACATTGTCCTACCTTCTTTTTGTTCCACCTCAAGCTCTGAGGTAGCATCCCCAAATTCACTAGATGTCAGGAGATGCCTCTTAATTTATTTAGAAGCTTCCAAGATTTTTAGGAAGTCTGATTCTCTTTTTGTGAATTTTTCGGGAAGTAAAAAAGGACAAAAAGCGTCTAAATCTTCCATTGCTAGATGGATCAGGATGGCAATAGGAAAGGCTTATGAGTTACAGGGCAAACAGGCCCCGTTTGTTAAGGCACACTCAACTAGAGCTGTTTCGAGTTCATGGGCAGAGAGGGCCGGAGCTTCTCCAGAAGAGATTTGCAAGGCGGCAACGTGGTCAAGTTATACTACTTTCGCCAAGCACTATCGCCTGGATTTGATGTCTGAGAAGGATCAGGCATTTGGCAGAAGGGTCCTCCAAGCAGTAGCCCCACCCTGATAAGTAAGTTTCTTGCCAATCATCTCATGGCTGTCCTGGAAGACGAAAGGGTAAAACCGGAGTTAGGCTTACCGGTAACTCTTTTTCCAGGAGTCTTCCAGGACAGCCTGGCTTCCCACCCGGTGTTTATATTATTAACTGGAAGTGGATGTATGTACTGACGGTGTGTTAGTAATTTTATGTCTTTCAGAGCCTTCAGGAATTCTTGGTAATACTGAGGAAGAGGCCTGGAGGACCGCCTTTTATAATTGGGGTTAATGTGTTTCCTGTCCCGGAGGGAGGAGCTATATCTCATGGCTGTCCTGGAAGACTCCTGGAAAAAGAGTTACCGGTAAGCCTAACTCCGGTTTTCCTGGGTGTGGAGGGAGGTGGGGGATCGGAACTGAAATGTAAACAGATTGGCAAATTTTTCTGTGGTGTTAGATTTATCGTATGTATATAGGTCATATTCTGATGGTTTTGAATCCCTGGATAACGTCTTTATACCTTTCTTTTAGCGGCTTACAAAAGCTTGATTTTAGTCACCTGACAGAACCATTTGACACCCCTGGATTTAATTCACTTTATAGAGGTAGGCATTTCTCATTTATTATAAACCAACAATATATTATGGCTCATTTGTGTTTTTTTGGGGGTTTTTTTGTCTGCAAATTCCCGCTCTTGCCCATGTCATGGTGAGCACACTTAACTGTATAAAACAAACCAATACTTGTAGAAACATTGGCAATGCCACTCTTAAACTCCTTCTGAAAATGCTAATTGCAATTCAGTCTTTGGCTTCTATGCTTTTACTGACCTGAAACAAGCATGCAATATGTGAAGTTCAAACTCCTGATCTGAGTGATTCTTCTGTGTCTGTGACTCTAATGATGACAAGTAGCATTTTTAGAAGAAATTCAGCGAAGGCAGCATGTTCTCTTCACTTCCCTTTAACACTGCACAGTCTGTCGATGGTCAATTTGCCCAGTTGTGTTGATTTATTTAAGGAAATCTATTGTCGCAGCCTCTGCTTCTGCGTTGTAGTAGCAAAACAAACGATGGCCTAATACAAGCTTACTTGAAAAATCTTCTCTTTCCGCAACTTCCTGGATTCCCTGCATGCTTTGTAGCTTCTCCTCTACTGTTTCCTTTCCATTTCTAAGGACTACATATCCCATGGTACCTTACTGCCTGCAAGCAGTGATTCCTGTACTGACTCCGCCTCCTAAAAACTCCCCCTCTCAGAACCTCTGCAGTTCAGAAGGCAGGTTCTGTGAAATGTGTGACACAGCAGTCCTACTCACAGGACATAGTGACTACTTGTGGCAGAATTCAGGGAAGTAAATGTGTGGGGATCTTCGCAAACTAAGTTTACAAACTTCATATTAATAGGAGAAAGCTAGAAAAAAATTGATATATGATGTGGAAATTAAAGCGGAAGTTCGACCGAAATTTTTTTTTTTAACATTAGATTTAGGCTTATTATGCGAAGCAGAATCGGGTGTTTATTTTAAAATGAATTCAGCACTTACCGTTTTAGAGATAGATGTTCTCTGTGGCTTCCGGGTATGATCTTCGGGAATGGGCGTTCCTATTTGATTGACAGCCTTCCGACGGTCGCATACAGCGCGTCACCAGTTGCCGAAAGAAGCCGAACATCGGTGTGGCTCTATACGGCGCCTGCGCACCGACGTTCGGCTACTTTCGGGAACTCGTGACGCGATGTATGCGACCGTCGGAAGGCTGTTAATCAAATAGGAACGCCCAGTCCAGCAGCCCATACCCGGAAGTGGCGGGAGAACAGCTATCTCTAAAACGGTAAGTATAGCATTGATTTTAAAATAAACACCCGATTCTGCTTCGCATACTTGGCCTCAATCTAATGTTAAAAAATTATTTTTTTTGGGTGAACCTCCACTTTAATATACTATTTTAAATTTTTGAACATGGATACACTTTAACCTATGTTGTAATTGGCTGGAATGATATTGTGATACATTTTGTAACAGATTTTGAAGCTTCTGTGTAAAAACAAAAAATAAATCCACTGTGATTCTGTCCTCCCTCATACCTATGCATTTATTCCAAGCTGCATTGTCCATTGAAGCAGAATTCTGTCCGAAATATGACTTGTAAGATAAAAATACCCCTAGAATACTCATGCCTCATGCAATGTAACAAAGGTATGCTATAAACCAGGGGTCTCCAAACTATGGTTCTCCAGTTGTTCAGGAACTACAATTCCCATCATGCCTAGTCATGTCTGTGAATGTCAGAGTTTTACAATGCCTCATGGAATGTGTAGTTCCGTAACAGCTGGAGGGCCATACTTTGGAGACCCCTGCTGTAAACGATGCCCAGTTTTCTATTTGTGCAGCATCGTTTTCTTGCTTTGTGAAGTTCCTGCACAGTGCGGCCATCTCCAGTGTGGGCATCTGAAGCCACAGTGTCCTTCATCCTGGATTCCATGCATGCTGGCTACCCAGCATGCACATGCCAATCTCGCGCATGTGCAGTGCGATCTTGGTCAGCTTGCAATGCCAAGCTGACCAAGATTTTTCATAGACGCCAATGTTAAATGTTGCGGGAGCAGTGCCATGCCAAGCTGACCAAGATCTCCCAGGAAATTAGATATAGGCATAAATCAAGTAAGTGAACAGAATTTTTTTTTAAATAAATTTCCAATTTATTTTAAGGATGCACAAGTACTGCCTGGTGAGGAGTAAAACATGTGGGTGGAACTCCGCTTTAAAGTCATAGAACACTAAGAAGAAATATTTTATTCTAATATTTTAGCAACATTCTAGTGTTTTATATTTAAAATGTGTTAACCAAAGCAGCAATGTAATATTTTTTTTTTTTCTCCTTGCAGTTGTCCCAATAAAAAAGGTTCATGCTTTGACTATAACATGGTCCCTTCCTCCCCAGGAAAAGTTTTACAAGTGAGTACTGCCTTGTGTGTGCCCTGCTGGACTGTCCAGCCTTCAACTATTGACAGTGATCTGCTGAAGATCCAGTTGTATCATTCACTGAGTTTCTACTGATCTCTGGTAAACATGTTAAATAATACTTATTTAATTACAGGGTGAAGCCCCTTCACTACATTTCTTGGCTTATTGGTCACGAGGGAAAAGGCAGTATTCTCTCTTTGCTGCGTAAGAAGTAAGTGAAGTAAGGTTACTGTTTGAAGGAAGTGAGAAATGTCGAGGATTATGTGTTGGGCCCCTTTTACACGGGTGGACTGTTTAGGTCCGCTTGTCAGTTTTTTAGGCAGACCTGAACGGACGCTCCATACAGGTCTATGGTGTGACGGATGTCAGCAGTGACATGTCCGCTGAAATCCGATCCACTGAATGCAGAGGGATGGAAACCCTATTTTCCATCCATCTGCCGGATCGGATGAAAATGGACAGGTGGTCCGTTTTTCATCTGATCCCCCTATAAAGGAGAGTGGTATCTGACAGGTCCGTCCCTGCATAGTGGGTGGACCTGTCCTACGCCGGCTCAGTGGGGATCAACGGAGCGATCCCCGCTGAGCAAGTGGAGTCCGTAAAAACGGACAGTGCCGTGTGAAAGGGGCTGAAGGGTTTTTGGTAAGGTGGATTTTTATTACTTGAAATAAAGAAGTGGTAGAGAAGCATAGTGTAGCTAAAAGGTTACAACTAGCCTAGTGGCGATGAGGTTCTGTTTATCACTCCTGGGTTACCACATGAAGTGAGAATGCTTTAGTTAGCAGATTAACTGCTACAGGGCGGCCGCACTGCGCAGGATACCTGGGAAGGTATCGGGCACGAGTGCATGCTGGCGGTAGCTCGCTCCAGCTAATCAGTGGGTCCCGCAGACCTGATGTCACAGCGTTGCACGAGCGCACAATTGTCAGTTAAAGTAACGCAGTGCCGTATTGCAAAAAGATGGCCTGGGTAGAGAAAATATATGGACAGCCGCACTCCAGAAAAAACCTTGACGGTTGCCTTTATTTGTAAAAAAAAATTAAACACTACAAATCACAGCAAAATGAGGGATAAATGCAGCCAACGCGTTTCCCACTATTGGCTAGTGCTTAGTCATTTTCTTTACTTTTGCCTTGTGCATTGCCGGCACCTGGGATTTTCTGAGAGGACATTGATTGGTATAATATATCTATCTGGAGCGGTAACTTCATCTCTCAAAAAAATGGCCTGGTCAGGAAGGGGGGTAAATTTTCCAGAGGTGAAGTGGATAATGGAAGTGGGACTAGTATCTGACTCAGCTGCCCATTATTTGAATTTCCAAGGCTACTTTCATGTTTGTATGTTGCAATCCCAACAGATGACCCCAGTAGAAAAGCTACCAAGGGGTCTCAAAGCGTTCTGATTGACTTAACAGAACTAAGCAAACAGTGGGAACTCTTAGTAGTGTACAAGAAATTTTACATAAATAAAGGAATGCATTTTACCCATATGAGTTATGTGAAATTGGGATTTGTAAGTGAGAATTGGGCCAATATGATGGTTGAAATGCTACTTTTGTTTTTTTTGTGGATGCTGATGGTCTGAATAAGGGAAATGGCATGTTGTACATAAGAGTGGTGAAGAACATATTGCTCGTCATTGAAGAAGCAATAATGCATGTTTGATATTGGAATGCTGGTTTTATTATGTAGATGAGGGAATTCGGCCAGGACGTATCATCTATTGTGTTTGCTCCCCTTTCAGGTGTTGGGCTCTGGCTCTGTTTGGAGGTAACAGTGAGACTGGGTTTGAGCAAAACACAACATATTCAGTCTTCAGCATTTCCATAACACTGACAGATGCAGGATATGAACACTTCTATGAGGTATGATTATAAAACTAGAGCCATGTGCAATACATTTGACCTTTTTAGTGTTTACATTTTTGCTACATTTTCCTTCTCCTCCTTTTTGTTCTACTTGCCAACATATGAAAGGCTTTTCTTTGTTATGTTTGGACTTTTTTTTACCCTTTTGAGGTCTTGAAGGGTCGCTGTTTGATCTGAACTTTTGGCTCAGCATATCTAATCTTCTTTTAAAAAAAAATATATGGATGTGGTAATTGCATGGCTAATATGGATCTAATGTTTTTGTCTTTGTACATAGGTTACGCACATTGTGTTCCAGTATATCAAAATGCTGCAACAGCTGGGTCCACAAGAAAGGTGAATATGTGTACAGAACTTATAGTAGGACGTGTGAAGGAAAAAGTCAGTGAAGCTGTTGTATTATTATTGGCGTGATTTCCAACTTTTGCAGGACAATACCTATGGCATATCCACCCTGGCCTCACAGGCCTTGTCCCAGTAAAGATCACATATTTTATGGGGCAGATTCTCGTACAATTGCATGGGCGCAGCGTATGTGAGATACGCTACGCCGCTGTAACTTACTTTTCGAAGCTTTGAATCCAGAAAGAATTTGCGCCGTAAGTTACGGCAGCATAGTGTATCTCTCGCGGCGTAATGGCGCGGAATTCAAATGCGGCGAGTAGGGGGCGTGTTTCAATTAAATGAAGCGCGTTTTTTTTTTTTCTTCCCCTCTTTATCGCTCTGATCCCCCCCCCTTTTTTTTTTCTTCCCCCTTTCTCTCCCCCCCACCCTTCTACTGCTCACTTCTTGGGGCCAGTTCCATATCCACTAAAAATGCATAAATCCCGAAAATAAGCTCTTTAGGCCCCTTTCAGACGTCCGCTCCGCCTGTCCGTTATTACAAGTCCTTTAACGGACTTGTAATACATCCCTATGGGATCGCGTCCGTTAGCGGATGGAGCATCCGCTAACGTCCGCGTCCGTCGGGATCCGGTTTTCGGACGGAAGAAAACCCTATTTTTCTTCCGTCCGGCGGAACGGAACTGATGCAGACGGACAGACGGTCCATCTGCATCCGGTTCCCCATAGGGCAGAGCGGAGCTGAGACAGGGCGGTCTCTGCACTGTGTGCGGGGACCGCCCTATCTGCCGACAGCTCAGCGGGGATCCCCGCTGAGCCGACGGAGACACACGGAGCGGACCCAGAAACGGTCCGCTCCGTGTGAAAGAGCCCTAAGGCTTAAGCACTATTTTACTGGATACCCGCCTACCTACAAGCTATGAGTGTTCAGGAATACTGGTTTACAGGAGTTTATCCGTACAGCAGCCCCACCGGTGATTAGGACAATGTTTCTCATCTCCAGTCATCCCGAAGGCGGGGTCCTGATCACCAATATCGTTGGTCAATTCAGGTAGCAGATTACCGACTCACCTAATAGGGTGGTGTTCCTTATCAAAACAGGAGAAGTAGACAAAATAAAAGGGGAGTGGGAATAGGACCCAAGGCAAGGACACCTTGGGTCCTATCCCCAAGGCGCCCCAATAGGTAATGTTTTCAGGCTTTCCATTATTTTTCGCAGGTGATTTGATCAGTTTTTTAATGCCTTAGTAATTGCCACAGCTATTTCATCTGAGGGAAATCCTGAAAACATGACCTGTTGGAGCGTCTTGAGAACTGGAGTAGAGAAACACTGGATTGGAGAGTTGTCTCTTAAAGTGTTACTAAACACACAACAGTAAAATCAGTCTGTATTTGCAGTAAAGCGTGCTTGTTATACTCACTGTGAAACCTAAGGGGTTAATCCTCTGCATTGTGTAAAAAGGCTGTTTGATAATGTCTCCTCTGATCCTTCCCTTCTTCCAGTGTCTCCAACTATACTTCGGATAGTACAGAGGGGAGGGGAAAAACTACACATGCTCAATTTGATGTGTATTGCTAGAGTTTTTTTTTTTGGGGGAGAGTGCATGTGATCAGCACAGGGCCAATCGGCACTGTCCAGACAGAGGGCCAGGTACTGTTGCCTTATAGAACAGTCAGAGCAGAATGAAAACTCCTCCTACAAGCTTTAACCAGACACTGATAGAAGTCACAAGACTGCTAATGAGAAAATGTATTTAGCAGTTTATAGTTCCTAAAACTATTGCATTTCCATGTTCTGTGTACTGTGGGAGAGCAGATATAGTGAATGCAGAGTCCTGGGTTTAGGAACATTTTAAGAGACTGAAAAGATGACCCTGTTCTTGATGTGGTCTTTGTCTTCTGGTTCTTTTTATAATGACACATGTGAATGTTTTTGTCCTTTCTGTTACAACGGCTGTTTTTCTGTTGTGCTTTGCTGAAGAGCGAAATAATAAATCTTTAAATCCTACATTTTTTCATTTTTCAGGATTTTCCAGGAAATCCAGAAGATTGAAGCCAATGAGTTTCACTATCAGGAACAGGTATTCGTTCTGATGCAACAATATGGACAATTATTTTGTTATTTTTTAGTTAAAGTGAGCTTGCTGTGGATTTGTAGTAAAAAATAAAATAAAATAATCAACCCCAGTGCTTAAATGTGATGCAAATATGTACCTTTTTAGAGCCGGCTCACACTGAGGCAGCACGACTTCGGGGGCGACTCGGCAAGGCGATCTGCCCACGACTTCAGAGGCGACTTGCAAAATTACTTCTGTATTGAAGTCAGTGGGGTAGATTCAGGTAGTGCCGCGCACTTTTTACGGAGGCGCTGCGTTGCGTTTTTATGCTACGCCTCCGTAAATTACTTGCGCTACGCTTGATTCAGGAAGCAGTAGCTCCGTAATTTGCGGAGGCGCTCCATAAAAATGGCCGGCGTAAGCGCGCGTAATTTAAATGATCCCGTAGGGGGCGTGGATCATTAAAATTAGGCGCGTTCCCGCGCCGAACGTAGTGCGCATGCTCCGTCGGGAAACTTTCCAGACGTGCATTTCGGCAAATGACGTCGCAAGGACGTCATTTGCTTCAAAGTGAACGTAAATGGCGTCCAGCGCCATTCACGATTCACTTACGCAAACGAAGTAAAATTTAAAATTTGCGACGCGGGAACGACGGGTATACTTAGCATTGGCTGCCCCTGCTAATAGCAGGAGCAGCCTTACGCAGAACCCGACGAACGCAAACGACGTAAAATGCATACGCAGGGCTCGCGTAGGGTTGTGAATCGGCGTTAGTATGCAATTTGCATACTATACGCTGACCACTACGGGAACGCCACCTAGCGGCCAACGTAAGAATGCAGCCTACGATACGACGGCATAAGAGCCTTATGCCAGTCATATCTTAGGCTGCAGTCAGCGTATCGAGCTCTCTGAATCAGGAGCAGTCGATACGCCGGCGCAACTAAGCAATTGCGCTGCGTAACTATGGTTACGCAGACGCAATTGCTTTCTGAATCTACCCCAATGCAAGTCGCCCCCAAAGTCGTACAAAAACCTTTTTCTAAGTCGGAGCGACTTGAGTTGCTCCTATTAGAACGGCTCCATAGTACAGAGCAGAGTCGCCCCTGTGTGAACTGGCTCTCGGTTTTCGCCAGACTGTTCTGGTGCAGCCCAGGAACTAACAAACTAGACCACACTCTGTAGCAAGGGCTGAAGACTTTGACGCTTCAGTAGCCTTTGTAAGTCTCCTTCCTCCAGCATCTTACCATAAAGTGCCATAGCAGCCAACAGAGAGCTGCCACATTGGACAGCATAATAATATGGGGCTATACTGAAGGTAAAGAAGTTAAGTGTCTGGATTGCAGAGTGAAGCTGTGCTTTGTGGTGCCTCTGTTTCTATTGCCATTGAGTATTCTTTAGAGGCTCATGGGATCTTTTAACCTCTAATTTGAAATTAAAATGTAATTTAAAAAGCTCAGCAGACAGATGTTTGTTTGTGATTGGATGAGGTTTTGCTTCATTTAGGGTTTGACTGACTCGTCGCTTGGAGTATCCGGGTGTTTTTTCCTGGACGTGTTTCTTTTCAGACTCCCGGGGGGAATAGGCGTTCCTATGAAGAGGTGTAGATGATTGACGTGCGGCTAAGGCGCGTCACGCGTTCCGAAAATAGCCGGACTGGGACTCGGCTCTATACGGCGCTATACGGCGCCTGCGCACAGACTAGGAGCCGACTGCGCAGGCGCCGTATATAGCCGAGTCCCAGTTCGGCTATTTTCGGAACGTGTGACGCGCCTTAGCTGCACGTCAATCATCTAGCCTCTTCATAGGAGCGCCTATTCCCCGCGGGAGTCTGAAAAGAAAAACAACAATTAAATGGTATGTACAGCAAAAAAAAACAGCATACTGTACATGTCGGCAGAATGCTGGATGGAATGATATATAATTGTTTTAGGGTGAACCTCCGCTTTAACTCAAGGGAAAGCGTGTCATAGAAAAGCCACCAAAAATTCCATAAAATCACTTAGATCCAGATATAAATCTTAATTATGTGGATATTCTGAGTGAAGGCAAAAAGCCTGACAGTCTCTCAAATTCTGTACATTTAAATATAGTTTATTGTAAGAGAAACATCTTGATTAAAAGGTCTGCAAACCCAGTGATGATGATCTACTGTCTGCAATCTAGGTGGCTCAAACAGACCTTTTGTTCAAGTTTATAGTCTCAGTTAGGTTTAAAGTTCACCTTTACACCATCCCTGTCAGGAGAGCACACAGTGATTATTGCTAGCGGTTATAGCCGCTGGCAATAATCACATGTAAAATCAGACAGACTGGTTGTACCCAAGTCAATCGCTGGATCGACTTGGGTACAAGCAGCCTGGTGATAGAAGATTTGAACCATCTATGGCCGGCTTAAGAGAATTTTTTTGGCATCAGCACTTGGGCTGCTTTTGGATGTCCTGAAGGTTAAAGACTGTGTCCACAATGGATGAGGAAGAAAATATAATTTCTGTACTCGCCATAAAATCCTTTTCTTGGAGTTGGTGAGGGACACAGCCCGCTACTCTGTGTTTTTTATAATGTTCTCAGGACTGCTCTGCTAGAAAACTCAGTCATGCTGGTAGTAGCAGTATACGTCTTTTCCAGTGTTCGATCCTCCTGTAGGTGGCAGTATGATCCAAAATGTAAAGGCTTCCTGTGTCCTTCAATGGGATTCCATAAAAATTATTGTATGTTGAGTGCAAGAATACTATTATTGTACCTCTTGCACAGCGTTGCATTAGCCAGCTTAAGATTTTAATGAAAAAGTCAGTAAATATGAGGGTTCTTCAAAAAGTTTCTTTCACTTTTTTTTAAACTCTTTTTATTAAGAGTTTTAAAAACAAATTGCATCCCCGTAGTTATGGGGAGCCTCTCTGGGCCCCTGGATCCTGACGGTATCACTCACGCCTAAATTTACTACTGTTGTGTTGGCGCTCGTTTTTTCCTGTTTCGTGTCTTTTATTTTTGCCCTTCTTATGAGCGAATACCTGTTCCAACTTCAATACTAGCCCCTACGTGGGCAGAACTGTTGCATATTAACCACTTCATTACTGGGCACTTAAACCCCCTTCCTGCCCAGACCAATTTTCAGCTTTCAGCGCTGACGCATTTTGAATGACAATTGCGCGGTCATACAACATTGTATCCAAATTATATTTTTATCATTTTTTTCCCACAAATAGAGTTTTCTATTGGTGGTATTTGATCATCTCTGCGATTTTTATTTTTTGCGCTATAAACAAAAAAAAGACAAACATTTTGGAAAAAAACACAATATATTTTACTTTTTACGTTATAATAATATCCCAATTTTAAAAAATTTAAATAAAAATTTTTTTTTTTCTCAGTTTAGGCCGATACATATTCTTTTACATATTTTTGTTAAAAAAAAAAAATCGCAATAAGCGTATATTGATTGGTTTGCGCAAAAGTTATAGCGCCTACAAGATAGGGGATAGATTTTATGAATTTTTTTATATTTTATTTTTTACTAGTAATGGCGGCGATCTGCGATTAATTTTTTTTTGGTCAGGCCTGCGATATTGCCGCGGACATATCGGACACTTTTGACACATTTTTGGGACCATTCACATTTACACAGCGATTAGTGCTATAAAAATGCACTGATTACTGTATAAATGTGACTGGCATGGAAGGGGTTAACACTAGGGGGTGAGGAAGGGGTTAAATGTATTCCATGGGTGTGATTCTTACTGTGTGGGGGGAGGGGACTGACTGGCGGAGGTGACCTATGCTGTGTCCCTATGTACAAGGGACACAGCATCGGTCTCCTCTCTCCCTGACAAGACGTGGAGCTGTGCGTTTACACACAGAGCTCCACGTCCCTGCTGTCACTACTGATCGTGGGTTCCTGGCGGACATCGCGCCCGCCAGGCACGTGCATCGGCATCTCAGCGATGCGCCGGGCTCAGTTTTCCCCCGCAGCGCGTGCAGGGAATGCAAATAAAAGGACGTCTAGGGACGTCCACCCGGCAGTTGAGAGCCGCGCTGTGGACGTCTTTCGTCTACAGCGCGGGTCTCAAGTGGTTAACCACTTGTTAAAAATGAATAAAAATCAATTGAAGCAGAAAAACAAATGACATCACTTTTCTATTTTGCAATGCATCGTGCCAACTTTTTAATGCAATCAGCAAACCTCCTCCCACCCTCATCATTTCCAACGAATTATAAAAGTGCAGAAACTTTTTGAAAACCCCTCGTAGTTGGCTAATATGATGATATGGTGTGACATTTAAAGCAATGTTCTCTTCTTTTTGTTTTTCTTAATCATCTGTTTAGACTGATCCCATTGAGTTTGTAGAGAATATTTGTGAGAACATGCAACTATTTCCCAAAGAAGATTTCCTAACTGGAGACCAGCTGCTCTTTGAATACCACCCTGATGTAAGTGTCTTCAGCAGAAATCACTAATTTCTCATATAAGCTTTAACAGGTTATTGTCATTTCAAGCCATTTACAATATATTTCAATCTCCAGTTAATATTAAATAATACCGGGTAATCTTGCCTTGAAGGTCCCTGTGTATGCGCCTCCTCTTATAGGATGATATCGCTCTGTCTGAGTTGTCCTCCGGCTTTGTCACCCTGTCATTTGTTCTCTCATTGGAGACTAAAAGCAGCCAATCTGGCGCACATTTCTCAGGAATGTTCCGGTGTTGTCGTCACTGGGAAACCGGCCTTGAGAATCGACATGCAGCTAATGCTGCAGTTGATATAGAGAGAGAAAGTAGCTGCAGAGAGGTCGCAGGAGATCGGTAGTGGCGAGAAGCAAAAAAGGATCAAAGCAATACTTTATAGGGAAAAAAAAAAAACAGAACAACATGGAAATTTTTTGTTTTATGTACAGTGCTTTAAGAATTTATATATGCTTTTCAGGTACTTTTAGAAAAGCAAGTTAAGTTTAAGTTTCAGGGCTCTTTCACATGGAGCCAGTCCACTACGACTAGAAGGGAACTAATCAGCAGATCCCCTGCTGAATCAGGGCCGACTAGGACGGGACAATAGAGGAGCAGAGAGCGGGGGGAGGTGCGGGCTGAGCGCTCTGCCTCTTTTGTACAAAGTACTTTACAGTGCTCGCTGCCTCATTTAGCACAGGAGTTAACAGAGGATCGCACAGATCTGAATGTAGAGGAAGGAGAGTTGCTGGGAGGGGAGAGAGAGCACAACCAACACCTCCTACTGGCTCTCTCTTCCTTTCTACTTCTGTCACTACTGTAGGGACAGAATTGGTGCTAGAAAGAGGGAGTCTTGGGGTGGGGTGGGGTGGGATTGTGGTCTGTTTTTGGAGTGGGTGATGAGATTGTGCTAGGAGTGGGAGATTTTTTGGGGAGGGGGGGGGGTTGTGCTGGGAGGGTGATTTGGGTGGGAGGGGGGCTTTAGGGGGGTTATGCTGGGAGGGAGATTTGGGGTGGGGGGAGGGTTACAACCTACAGACAACTGAACTCTGCCTCAGAGTACATTTTAGGGCTTGTTCACACCAGGAGAAATGCGTTGTGCAAAACCTCATGTTTTCCCATATCACACTAAAATGTGCTGCCTTTTGCAGACGAGTGTGGGGGCCATAAATTTTTAACTAACCCCCGCCCCCCCCCCCCCACGTATCTAGCAAATGCACATACGTTTGTGCCTGCTAAAACACATGGTACCATAGTGCTATGTGTTTTGGTGTTATGCAATTTTAGAAATCACGGCAGCACCCTTTTGCGTGTTTCACACACACAGAGCAACTCATTTAAAAAAAATGTGCCGCGTTGGAGAACGTGCAAAAAAACATGTGGATGCATCTCCTGATTTGAATGAGCCCTCAGACTGGTGTGCCCCGGATTGTGCACGATTCTAAAGGGAGCCTTGACTGAAATAATGGTTGCTGTAGATCGGGGATATGCAATTAGCGGACCTCCAGCTGTTGCAGAACTACGAATCCCATGAGGCATAGCAAGACTCTGACAGCCACAAGCATGACACCCAGATTCAGAGGCATGATGGGACTTGTAGTTTTGCAACAGCTGGAGGTCCGCTAATTGCATATCCCTGCTGTAGATGATCTACTTGGGATTTATGTGGTAGTTTTAGGCGATTGCTTTGCTTGCATAAAGAACTTTTTCTTTTGCTATAGTAGGGCTAGCATTATGACGAGGTCTAACAACACCCGAGAAGAAGAGGGCTGCATGCAAATCTTATGTTCAGTGAATTTTTTCTGATAACCGTTGGTTCAGTCTGTAGGAAAAAAGCAGAAGACTTGTAATATATGTCCACTTCTTGTCACGTTCAGGTAATTGCCGATGCTCTTCGAGGCCTTACTCCTGATAAAGCAAATCTGTTGCTTCTTTCTCCTGCCAATGAGGGAAAGTGTGACCTGAAGGAGAAATGGTTTGGCACTCAGTACAATGTTGAAGGTAACACTCTTGGAGGTCATGTTAAAAAACATTCCTTCTATACTCTCCTTAATCCTGAGCATCTACTTGTAATAACTCATTATTTTGTTTACAGGCATCAGTTCACAATGGAAAGATCTGTGGGCCACCGACTTCCCATTAAATGCAGACCTCCATCTTCCAGCAGAAAACAAGTTCATCGGTCAGTGTGCAGTGAAAACTCCTGTTGACTTTATTAAACAATAATAGTATGGCATAAAAATATGATTAATGCTGCGTACACACGATCGGAATTTCCGACAACAAATGTTCGATGTTAGCTTTTGGTCGGATATTCCGACCGCGTCTAGGCTCCATCGGACATTTGCTGTCGGAATTTCCGACAACAAATGTTTGAGAGCTGGCTCTCAATTTTTCCCGACAACAAAAGTTTTTGTCGGAAATTCCGATCGTGTGTTTGCAATTCCGATGCACATAAATCCTACGCATGTTTGGAATCAATTTGACGCTTGCTCGGAATCAGCGAACTTCATTTTTCTCGGCTCGTTGTAGTGTTTGTACGTCGCGTTTTTGACGGTCAGAATTTCCGACATTTGTGTGACCCTGTGTATGAAACACCAGTTTGAGCCAACATTCCGTCGGAAAAAAATCCACGGTTTTGTTGTCGGAATGTCCGATCGTGTGTACGTGGCATAATACTGTCCTATACTCGCTGTAGTATTTCTAGTTCAGCTTGAAAATGAAATCCCCCCTCCATTAAACCGGTAGTAAACTGCTAAATAAAAACCTGCAAGACCATCGCATAATGTGCATAAGGCACATTATGAAATGCTTACCTTAGATCTAAGCCCACACAGCGGTGCCTGGTCACCGCTAAGGGGGCGGACGTGTTTCCCCAGCATTTCATTCAGGTTTGCAAGCTCCTTCGCTGTGAGTGGCCAGAGCCACAATGACGTCACTCTTGCGCATGCACGCGGCAGCCCTCCGTTCCTGCAAGATACGCTGGACCTTCAGAGTGCATGCGCCGCTGATGTCAGCGGCTGCATGCAGGGTGAATATCTCCTAAATCATACAGGTTATTATACGCTTAACGCTAGGTACAAATAAGAAAGCGGGGTATACAACCGCTTTAACTAGTTCAGCTCTTTGAATGTACAACATATGTCTAAAGGGTGAAGGGTTTAGCACAAGCTGATGGCATCGGAGGGCTTCAAAATGGTAGGCGGGAGAAGACGGGGGACTACTACTATAGGCAAGAAAGGACTATACTCCTTTTTTTTTTTTTTTTTTTTTTTTAAGAAATTTACAAAATATTTAATATTGAAAAAAGGGTCGCTACAAAACATAATATACAAAGATGTGTCCTAACTTTAACCCTGATTTTTAACATTTACCATATAATTCATTATATTTTCCTCTGCCTCTCTTCCCCCTCCCCCTTCCCCTTTTTCCTGATCTTTAAAATAGTCTGTTCTGTTACCTTCTCAAATCATGCGCTATAAAGAGATACTTGCAGAACTCATGTAGATATAACTATGTGTATCCAAAAATTCAAGGGACACATAGTCAAATATAATCTAAATGAGAATGTCCTTCTGAGTTCAATGACAATATGATCTCCACTTGCTCCACTTGCTACAGTGGCACTAATGTTGCCAATATCCAGAATACAAGTATCCTTCCCCTATCTGCTAGGGATAATGATTTAAATCTTTTTATGTTGTTTTGTGTTTTGTTTTTTGTTTGTTTGTCCAGATGTATGTGTCAATTTTGATATTGCACGTATTTAAGGGTTGTTTGATATACACATAAGAAATCTAGCCAACAAAAACATTTATTTTTATATATATATATATATATATATATATATATATATATATATATATATATATATATATATATATATATGCTTAACATTATGTTAGTTCCCACTTTTTGTAAATAATCGTTCAATTTGAGAACTACAAACACGGCTACTTATACATATACCCTGAAGGAACCTGTTAGACAACATGGAGAGTATACGATTTAATCAACAACACTCTCACCCATGATGGAGACTGTATAGTCTGAAGATGTGGGCGTGCACCGGATGGTACAAAAGGAGTGATGCACGGCCCCTTCTCCAACGTCCAGACGAAGCTACGTGACTCTGTTGTGAAACGCGTTGACGTCACAGCATCCGGACGTTTGACACACCCTCTGTCAGTTTAGGTCGGAAGCACGTTGGCTTGGTACGAGGATACGGCTCTATACGCCAGCATGTCAGCACGCCAGTCCTAGAGGGATCCGAAGGACACAGGAGTGGCACCCCTCAGTGCAGGTGATTCCACACACTCGAATGCTGTACATGTTCAGGCTTGATTTCCTAAAAGGACAAGTGTGACACCACCTTCCACACATCAGGTGTTTCTCATTTTTCATCTGCTGGATGCTGGCACTGCCAAGACCTTAACCACGGACATGGTAAGATTGTTCCAAATCACATCTTTGATGTCCAATCCATAGTTGGCTTCATTATCATATTTACTTGAGGAGCATACTATCTCCATCGGAACTGTTCTAATCCAACTATCCATGGCCATGGTTGTTCAGTGGAACTACATTGACTCATAGACAATTTTTGACCTATCGGGTCTTTTCTATTTTGATTTTAGGGAATTTTCCTTTTCTATAGTAGTTCCACATTTATTTATCATTGGGGCACATATATATGCCATTAACAGGACAAAGGATATCCGCATAGAGCATAATTCACCCCATTGGGTGGGCTCATTTACTTTGTCCACTTCTCAATTTAAAGCGGGAGTTCACCCATTTGTAAAAAAAAAAAAATTCTCCCCTTAGCTTCCTGCTCGTTCGGTCTAGGGGAATCGGCTATTTGTATTAAAATATGAGCAGTACTTACCCGTTTTCGAGCTGCATCTTCTTCCGTCGCTTCCGGGTATGGGTCTTCGGGAGCGGGCGTTCCTTCTTGATTGACAGCCTTCTGAGAGGCTTCCGACGGTCGCATCCATCGCGTCACTCGTAGCCGAAAGAAGCCGAACGTCGGTGCGGCTCTATACTGTGCCTGCGCACCGACGTTCGGCTTCTTTCGGAAAATCGTGACGCGATGGATGCGACCGTCGGAAGCCTCTCGGAAGACTGTCAATCAAGAAGGAACGCCCATTCCCGAAGCCCATACCCGGAAGCGACGGAGAGGATGCAGCTCGTAAACGGGTAAGTACAGCTCATATTTTAAAATAAATAGCCGATTCCCCTAGTAAAAACGAGCAGGAATCTAAGGGGGAAAAGTGCCCTCTAAGGGTGAACCCCCGCTTTAAATACATCACGATATATATATATATATATATATATAATTATTTTTTCCTTTGTTCCCCGTGATACCAGCCTTCCGCTTCCCTCCCCGCGGGGTCACCTCTGCTGTTTATTCCTAAGTATCTAATTTATTGTTACTTTCTCTTATTTACTTTATAAATTCGTTTTTTCCGATCGGAAATCACAGCAGATGTGAAATTCACGTCCGGACTGTTAGTCTATATTTGTTGTATGTTCGTCATTGTTTTTTTTGTATGTCTAATATCTGCACATTACATATCCACAGGTGCTTTATTGTTCATTCAATCGCATGCATACAACTTGCACATACAATTTTACTGCTTTGTATATTATGTTTTGTAGCGACCCTTTTTTCAATATTAAATAGTTTGTAAATTTCTTATAATATGAGTATAGTCCTTTCTTGCCTATAGTAGCCCCTTGTTACCCATAGGAAACCACATTTCTGGGGTTTTCCTACCGGGTACCTTCTGTTTTTTGTCATCATCAATGGGGGGACATGGCTGCATCTGGGGGGGACATGGCTGCATCTGGGGGGGACATGGCTGGATATGGGGGGGGGGGGACATGGCTGCATTTGGGGACACATTTAAAAATATCGGTATTCGATATATATATATATATATATATATATATATATATATATATATATATATATATATATATATTACACATTACCCCTGCTGCCCGGCACACACCTAAAAATGCAACCGCAATTGCTAGTTCACCTTTTCATATAAAAAAAAAGTTTACTAACTGTTAAGCACCCTGCCGCCCCCCTTCATAGCTCCCATCAATACAGTAAACTACAAAGCTGACTCCATTCAGGTCTTTCCTTTCTTCCCCGATGGCTACAGCATCCTGTGCTGTCTTTGCACAAAGATTACATGGACGTAAATAAAATGTTGCTTCTGCAATATGTTTGCCCCATTCAAGTCTATGGGAAGGTAGTGTGAAGACACTGGTAGCCCATGAACTAGATTTATGCTGTGCTATCCTGTACTAAGGAGGCCAGGAAAGGTTGCTGAGAGGATTTTTTATTTATTTTTTGAAATTCTTTAGCTTCTACTTTAAGATAAAGGGGTCTAATTTTTTCAGTAATTTATGGTGTTACCACGTGCCAAATGAGCCCCCTCTACCTCTGCCAAACTTATTTATGCCATGGATCATACCCTTTTTCTTGAAAGTTACTGCTAGGGTGCAAATATTTAATTCTATTGGAGTCCTCTCTAACAGACCAGTAATTAAGATGATAGTGACATTTATAGCTGTAGAACATTAACTTTAACTTCCAGACAGGCTTCCTGATGTGCATTCCATTTTATACCTTAAGTTAGTTAATGTATCCATTACACTATGATACAGTGGTCACCTTTTAATTGTTTGATGACAAAAATGTGCATTCCTCATTATTGAGTTCTCTCCGCATTTGGTCTCCATGTCCTGACAATTGCTATGATTTTATTTCTCACCCAGCCACCGACTTCAATCTGAAGACCTCTGACCGTCCAGACATGGATTATCCAGAGAAGATTGTGAACATTGAGCAGGGCTGCTTGTGGTACAAAAAGGACAACAAGTTTAAGATACCTAAAGGTAACACTTGAATAATACTTCCATACTTCTGCTGCTTGGGCTTTACTGAAGTAATGATGCAGAAAAATTGCTGTGACAAGGATAGAGTAATTGTTTTGTTTCCTTTCTAGCTTATATGCGCTTTCATCTCATCTCTCCATTGATCCAACAGTCACCTGAAAAGTAAGTTCTTTGTACTCATGAATTCGTTTTTTCTGCTCCTGTGTATTCTGTAATGAGTGCTTTGAAATAGTAAAAACTAATTTTGCTGTCTGCTTATTGGAACAATTGATGTTACATATAGAATCTTTTGGTTTATGCTGATATTTATCACAGAATTTATTTATTTTTTATTCCCAGGTGAAACGGTTACATTTTTTATTATTAAAGGATCACTAAAGGAATTTTTTTTTTTTTTTTAGCTAAATAGCTTCCTTTACCTTACTGCATTACTGGTTTCATGTCCTCATTGTTAGTTTTTGCTTTGAAGTAGCTGTAATTCTGCTGTGATCTCCACACTTCCTGGTTGTCTGTTTCCTTATAACCATTGTACTGGGAGCTTTTCACTGTGGTCTAAGCTGTCATTACTGTGTGTCTAAAACTTAACAGAACCAATCAGATTCATTTTAAAAACAAAACACTGCCCTGGATTTGTTTGTTTTTGTTCTGTGTGTCTCTTTACTTCACATAAACATGAAACCAGTTTAAAAGTGAAACTAACCTACAGGCACATTATATGATTGATTTTGTATCTATTTGTAATCATTTTTAAAAGGAATCAGTTAACTTTTATGTCTCTATACCCTGTAAATTTCAGCATTTTTTTTTTTTTCCTTTAGTGACCCTTTAAAGGGAAAAACAATAGCAAAAAGGGTGAACAATGGCAAAAGCAGCAACTAAAAAAAGTGATATACACACAAAATAGACAAGGGAAAATAAGTAGTTGCGCTGTGATAGAATAATATGTGAATAAATATACTGCTGAGAGTAGTGATGAAAAATGCAAATGAAGCAATAACAATTGTGTTGAAGCATTAGTTCAGTGAAGTCCAAAAGAAAACACAATCAATACAAAATCTTCTTAGGAATTCAAAATTGAAGAAATCCACCATCCAAAGTGAAGACACCATAAGAAATGCAGGCTTACCAGATGGCAAGCAAGGATAGCTTGTGGCTGTAAACCCGGGCCTTTAACATGAACTGCAGCACTCGCCAGTGATAAAGCAATCAATGAATCTTCAAAGCACGGATGACCCCAAGCAGATGAGATACCGAAAAAAAATAATATGGACTCGCAATAGTGAAATACCGTAGAAATAGTATAAAATTTAATGAGAGAAACACGCGTTTCGTCACACAAATTACGTCGTCTGGGGCACGAGACGACGACATTTGTGTGACGAAACGCGTGTCGGGAGGAGGAGACGTGCTGATGTCATCGCGTGACAGTCCAAACGGACGGGTGTTCACTTAGCCGGCCGGCTTGATCTTATATGCTGAATATACGATTGTTCTCTTGTAAGTTTTTTTTTTATCTCATTAAATTTTATACTATTGCTATTGTATTTCACTATTGTGAGTTCAAATTATTTTTTTCGGTATCTCATCTGTTTTGGACTTCACTGAACTAATGCTTCAACACAATTGTTATTGCTTCATTTGCATTTTTCATCACTACTCTCAGCAGTATATTTTTTCACATATTATTCTATCACAGCGCAACTACTTATTTTCCATTATATTTTATTTGGAGCTTCTAGAGCTTTTGTCATAATGTTTGAAGTTCAAATCATGTAACTCCCCTGCGGATGTGCTCAAGGGTTTCTTTGTTTTGGCATCGGTAAAATGCTGAAATTGTACACTGAGCTGCACATGCATGGCTGTACCGAAAACTACCTGCTAGCAATTGTCACAAATAATTCACAGTTCTGCTGTAATAGTCACCCTTTAGAAACTTGCAGTCAATGTGATCGAGCACTGCAATTTTTTTTAATTCAAGCTTTATTCAGGTATTGCACTAGGACAGTGATTGCGAACATTTGCACCCCTGATGTTTTGGAACTACATTTCTCATGATGCTCAATTACACAGCAGAGGGCATGAGCATCATGGGAAATTTAGTTCCAAAACATCTGGGGTGCCAAGGTTCGCCATCACTGCTCTAGAACAGGGGCCTCCAAACTATGGCCCTCCAGTTGTTCAGGAACTACAATTCCCATCATACCTAGCAATTCCTAAATAGCAGCTGTGAAAACCTTGTGTAAAAATTCACTTTTACTTCAGAGGTCTGATTTGATTACGTAAAGTCACTTATGAAAATGTTTTGTTTTCCTGTGATTTAGCTTCACTGACTTTATTTGAGCCATGTATTATCTATGCTGTCAGTTTGTCAGAAATCACTTGAAGCCTGTCAGTTGTTGTTGCATGTCAATTACCTGTCCTAACAAATTTCAAACTTTGAAGATGACATGAGATTAGGCAGCTGACAGTCAGAGGGTCAGATTTCCAGGTTAATTATTTTACACCTAGAGAGAAGTACAGACCCTGTGGACAGCCTGGGACTCCACAGAGATCGGTTTGAATACTAACACTAACACAGAACTTTCAACTAAAGTAGCAGTGTTGATATCAGCACTGCTACTTTAGTTGAATGTACTGTCACCAAGCGCAAGAATTAGGTCTTCACCAAAGCTGCAAGCGGTGCAGGTGTTGCTTTTAAGTACTTTTTAGGACCAGGTCAGGACAATTAAACCAGCTAATGTCATCGGGATACAAATATAGTATAAAAATGCTGATATGGATGTAAAAGAAAATACCTCTTCCTAGTCATGCAGTGTAGGGCACAGGCTCTTTGCTCATTATGTTTGTACACTGGCAAAAAAAAAAATAAAAAATACTGGGGCATCCCCACGCTCTTTCTCTTGCGCTCTCTCTCATTCAACAGCAGACTGGAGAGGTAGGTTGCCAGGTCCAGGAACCCTCAGGACTTGCAGTGGATGCTGTAGGGTCAGTTCAGCCTGGGCTACACGTTTCCACCCCTCCAGAGTCTGCTTTGCCTACTTTTATGAGATGGAGGGCATTCTGGTGATTCTCATTGCATAGATTTGGCCCATGCAAATGTGGTACTTGGACATACTAAAGATTTCTGGCAGATGCTCCATGGACCCTTCAGGACTGCCAAGACCTTTTGCCCCAAGGGCCAGAGTTCTATCCCCATTAAGGCGCACTCTACCAGTGCTATTGGTGCATCAGGCAGTTGGATTTTTAGGCCTTTTCTCTTGCTGGTTTTAGTCTTAAGGTGTTGACAAGCTTCTCTATTAATCACTCAAGCTCTTCTTGTCACGCTTCTTTTTGTGGACTTATAGTGAGTTTGCTGTGTTTCCCACCCCTCAATTGGACTGCTTTTGGACATCCCACTCAAAATTAATGAAGATCCTGGGTCCTGTACTGTATGACTAGGAGAGAAGGATTCTTGATGTTCCAGTTAATTCTGTCGATACGATCGCACTCACGAATCCTCTGGACAAAACAGACGTGCAGCCTCGCTCAGTGTAGCGATCAACTAATGCAGTGTACGACACCTTCGATCGTGTTACGTCACGTGACTTAATCATGGGTACTTATTCATGGGTGAAGTGTGACGTAACGCCCATGGGGGAGGAGCCGAGTGCCGCAATCAAAGGTGTCGTACACCGCATGAGGAGATTGCTACACTGAGCGAGGCTGTACGTCTTTGCTTATTGTTGCCTTTATCACATTTTTAGCAAATTTTTGGCAGGATTGTCAGTTTATTTAATACCTATTTAGGTTCATATCATTCACCTTTTATCACTGTACAGCATTTAGGGTTGATTTCAGCGCATTATTACATCACATCACATTTTTATTAGTTTAGTACACTAATTTTATGTATGCAGCTTTTATTATTTGGTTATCCTTGTTTTTTTTCCTTTGTATTCGCCACAATAGCGCTGTAGTATCACTTTTGTACTATTAATAAGGAGATGACAAGAAAATCCAAGGCTGTCTATGATCTTTTTACTTTGTATTTTTCTCTGTTACACCAATGATCTTCTCCTTCCATTCCATTAAATATTTTATTTTAGCCAGCTATAAAGTCAAGTATTGTGCTGCATATTGATTACCTCCTAACGCTGTGCTCTTTTTTTTTTCTTTACATCATGCATTTCTTTACTATTATTGCAGACCTATGTAAAAATGTATATCTTTAGTGGCTCTAAAAGGATTGATTCATTGATATTCACTGACGGGCTTCTGTCCTGTTTTGTTTCAGCTTGGTTCTGTTTGACATTTTTGTCAATATTCTGGCTCACACACTGGCAGAACCCGCCTATGAAGCAGATGTCGCTCAGCTCGAATATAAACTGGTGGCCGGAGAACATGGCCTGGTCATCAAAGTGAAGGGGTTCAACCACAAGCTTTCAGTGAGTATGAATGTCCATAATTGTAACAACTCTTTCAGAGGAGAGATAAGTTGAGGACCTGTGAAACTTTAATGTGGCTTTCTTGGGTTATATTTAACCACTTGCCGAACACCTAACTGGGAAAATACGCCATTACTTTGACGTTAAATACCGGGGGTTATGGCTGCAGCTAGATGCCATAACCCTGATATTTTATTTTCCCTTAGGCACCGGTCTTTCAGATAAAAGTGATCCCTGCAGCAGATTTGCAGCGGGATCACTTTTAGAGGCGACAGGAGAGGTGCCCACCCTCCCGCCGCTTCCCGGCATATGTTGCTGATCCCTGTGCCCAGGAACCATCTGGTGCCAGCAGTGTCTTACCATAGTGAAAAGCAATGGCAAGATGGCCACCCCACACCTCTATGCCCTTGGAGTCATGACATCACTTCCGTTTCTCGGGCCGTATGTTTTGTTTTGCTTTAAGAAAAAAAAGATTATTTTTATTTTGCTTTTAAGGGTAGATTCAAGATTTGGGGCCTTTTTTAAGGGATTAGTGAAATGTTCAATCCTCTGTGGATGCCAGTTCTGGGCAGAAGGTCTTACGGGAGGCAATTCTAGTGGAATTCCCCCTGTTCTGTTTTTGCAGTTTGGGTGTTTTGGCCTTGTCACTGTGTTGCCCACCATGTTTAATACTTTGGGACATCCCAAGTATTCATTATATTTATATAATAAGTCCTCTTTGTCCTGTGAAATACAGTACGCTTTAAGAAATAATAATTTTTGATTTGCGTGTAAAATCCTTTTCTTGGAGTACATCACAGGAAACAGGGATCCCTCCTCTCTTATCTGTGTTCCGCATTGCTTACAAAACTGAGAGGGGTTATGCCTGGGTGGGTATTTCTGCTGGTTTTGGCCCATGTCTATTCACCGGAAGGTGGCTGCGTAACCCAAGTAGTCATCCAAGTCCTCTGCTTCCTGTAATGTACGCTATGAAATTGCAGGTAAGCCAAACGTCTTAATCTTTTTGGGATTTGTTATAAAAGGAGGCATGCAGATTACTACTGTTCAAGAAGGCTTTACTGTGCACTCTCCATACCTTTCAGTATTAATATAATTTAGTTCCTGAGCATGTAAATTAAGCGTTAACATCTGTTATGTGTTGTACCCATTTGCGTAGCTTCTGTTTGAATTGATCATTGACCACCTGGCAGACTTCGTAGCTTCTCCTGATGTATTTGAGATGATCACACAGCAGCTGAAAAAGACCTACTTCAATCTCCTTATAAAACCAGAGAAACTTGGCAAGTGAGTGTTTACTGTGCATTTACCTGCTGATTTGCATAAATGGCACTTCAGGTTTAAAACATACATATTCCTACTTTGACATCGTAAAATACAATTTTGATTTTACTTTTTGTTGCTTTTGATCAATTTAACCAAAGTAAAGGTCAACGTTTTAGACCATCTACTGACATAAGGCAACTGACAATCCGCTTCCTTGAGCCTGTCGGCTCTTTGCACAAACCTTTTGTCAAAGTAATTGCTCATGTCTGTGCACCCAATCATTTTAATGCATATCTGTTTTACCTTTCGCTACTGAAGTGCCATCACCTTCTTTCCTATTCACTTCTTGGAAGGAAACCTATGTAGAGAGAAATATTGCCATTGCTGATCCCTCCTGAAACACTTGCATCATGATTCGTGAACCCTCTGTTAACTTCAAAGCATTAGGTCTTCATCAGAGCTATTGATGGTGTGTGTAATATGCTGCTGATGTTCCAGGATGCAACTCTTAGAAATCCCGGCATGACAGGCAGATGGGGTACATACTGGAGTGGTTTAGGTTCCAGGCAAGTGGTCCTAGTAGGGCATGCAGCATAGTTTGTGTGGACACAGACAGAGCAGAATTAAGACAGATGCAAGAACGGTGTTTAAAACTTAAAGGGGTTGTAAAGGTTCGTGTTTTTTCACCTTAATGCATCCTATGCATTAAGGTGAAAAAACACTTGGCTTGTCACGGGCCCCCCAGCCCCCCCCCCCCCCCCCCCCCCCCCCCCCCCCGATTTACTTACCTGAGCTGTTGCCATCTAGTACAGGGTGGGATCAAGGGAGCCTAATTCCGCCCCTAAGTTTCGGCCTTACCAACAACGCTCTGCCAAGACGTTGATGTTGCCCATGCCATATGAATTTGATAACTGCCGAGTGCACAGAATGCAAAACAGTCTGAGGCATTTTGACAGGAAGCACTTGTAACAAGTACAAAAGTCTGGGCATCACATTCATCTTTAAGTACATATTGCAACAGCCGAACCAACATAGTGCCAGGGAGTCCCATTTCGTTAAGTCGGCAGTTAGCGTTAACAGGAGAGGCTTAAAATTGAGAAGAATGATGGCATTCAAATCTGCAGACCTTCTGGTCCCCAAGTACTGAATTGAGTTAGCAGCCATTGGAATAGGAATAAAGGGTGCAGGCCCACCATGGTGGAGTCCAACAAGGAAAACTTTAATGCCTTAAATTTTTGAACATTGACCTTAAACTTGGATAAGACGCTAAATGCTTGTTTTAGGTTAACGAGTAAAAAATGTTGAAGTCCAAGATAGCCAGGAAACTTGTATTGAACTATCCCCTTGGGACAAAAAAACAACACACCATCATGACCGTACGAGGGTTCACACTCTGTCCACATTTGCATCCATCCTTTGCGTTGTTGGCTGCACACGTCTGGCATCATTGTGGACAGCTTCCCGCACCTCCTTAAACCGCCTATGCCATTCAAAAACACTTGTAGGTAGATTCAGGTAGAGTGGATTAAACTTGCGGCGGCGTAGCTTAGCGTGTTTAGGCTACTCCGCCGTAAGTTAGCTAGGCAAGTACTTGATTCTCAAAGTACTTGCCTGCTAAGTTACGGCGGCGTAGCCTAAAGCGGGCGGGCGTAAGGGCGCCTAATTCAAATGTGTGTAAGGGGGCGTGTTTTATGTTAATGGTGCTTGACCTTACGTTTTTGACGTTTTTTTTAAACTGCGCATGCTCCGGGCGCCTACATTTCCCAGTGTGCATTGTGGCCAAGATGGAATAACTTTAGGCCTGATATTGCCTTACGGAAACGGCGTAAATGTACTGCGGCGGCCGGGCGTACGTTTGTGAATCGGCGTATCTACTAATTTACATATTCTACGCCGATCGCAATGGAAGCGCCACCTAGCGGCCAGCCTCAATATTGCAACCTAAGATAGGACGGCGCAAGCCGTCCTATCTTAGATATGTTTAAGCGTATCTCTGTTTGAGAATACACTTAAACATAAGTCGGCGTAGATTCTGAGTTAGGTCGGCTTATCTACTGATAAGCCGGCCTAACTCTTTGAGAATCTACCTATTGATTTCTTCATGGAATATTCACTATAAGTCTGTTGTAACAGAGCTAAATTTTCACTCGCACTTTTGCCAATTATCACAACTGGTCTGCGACCCAGGCGAGTGCAAGTTAGAACATGTCAAAACACGCCCACATGTGAATGGCTGTGTGGCTCACCACCATAGTGCTACGCTGCGGGGAATTAAATTTACACCTCGTGTGTATGTATACAGTAATTATACGGTAGATAATGGATCCTTTCGTCTGAAGCATTTTCCACTGAGCAATACTATTTTGTCTATGAAAGAAACTGCATATTGGATTAGTAACAGTTTGTCTGCCAGCTTATCGGTTTTGTACAAGTGGTTGGAGCTCGTCTTGTGTTTTGTATTTTCAGAGACGTTCGCCTCATCATCCTGGAACATAATCGCTGGTCTATGATTGAGAAATACAGTACCATTTTGAAGGGTGTGAGCTTGGAGCAGCTGAACTCTTTCGTAGCCCAGTTAAAGTCTCGTCTTTATGTGGAGGGCTTGGTACAGGGCAACTTCACTAGTAAGGTAGGCGGGACAGTGAATGCTGTATTGAAAATTTTGCACAAATTTTAAACAAAAGTAGTCAATGGTTTATTAACGGCATTTCCAATATTTGTTTCGTTTTTTTTTTTATAATTTGTATGTTCTTTGTTTCCTTCTCTTCAGGAGTCTGCAGCGTTCTTGAACTATGTCACCAGGTGAGTCTTTAAATGTTACAAATGTGTGATTAACCACTTAAGACCCCGGACCTTTAGGCAGCTAAAGGACCCAGCCAGTTTTTGCGATTCGGCACTGCGTCGCTTTAACTGACAATTGCGCTGTCGTGCGACGTGGCTCCCAAACAAAATTGGCGTCCTTTTTTTTTACCACAAATAGAGCTTTCTTTTGGTGGTATTTGATCACCTCTGCCATTTTTTATTTTTTGCGCTATAAACAAAAATAGAGCGACAATTTTGAAAAAAAAATAATATTTTTTCCTTTTTTTCTATAATATCTCCCAAAAATATATAAAACATTATTTTTTTTCCCTCAGTTTAGGCCGATACGTATTCTTCTACCTATTTTTGGTAAAAAAAAAATCTCTAAGCATTTATCGATTGGTTTGCGCAAAATTTATAGCGTTTACAAAAAAGGGGATAGTTTTATTGCATTTTTATCGAATTTTTTTTTACTACTAATGCGGGCGATCAGCGATTTTTTTATTTTTTCCATGACTGCGAAATTATGGCGGACACTTTGGACAATTTCGACACATTTTTGGGACCATTGTCATTTTCACAGGAAAAAAATGCATTTAAAATGCATTGTTTACTGTGAAAATGACAGTTGCAGTTTGGGAGTTAACCACAAGGGGGCGCTGAAGGGGTTATGTGTGACCTCATGTGTGTTTACAACTGTAGGGGGGTGTGGCTGTAGGTGTGACTTCGATTGTGAGTCCCTATAAAAGAAACACACGATCGATGACGCCGCCACAGTGAAGAACGGGGAAGCTGTGTTTACACACAGGTCTCCCCGTTCTTCAGCTCCAGGGACCGATCGCGGGACTCCAGCGGCGATCGGGTCCGCGAGTCCCGCGGCCACGGAGCTTCAGACCGGGTCGCGTGCACGCGCGACCCCACGGCTGGGCTTCAAGAGCCACGTACATGTACGTGGATGTGCCCAGCCGTGCCATTCTGCCGACGTATATCGTCGGTAGGGGGTCCTTAAGTGGTTAAAGGGAACAGTGGGGATGAATTATACAGGCTGACATTGTTGATGCTATAAATGGTGCTTTGCAGTCATTTTGATCCAGTGGCTTCAGTACTCAGAAACTTGAAACAAGCATGCCGATTTACTCTGACATTTCTGATCTGCATGCGTGTTTCAGGTTAGCGTCAGAAAGTACTCCAAACCAGCGGCAGATAACAGGCAACTGTTGCAGGTTCTGTATTTGTCTCAGTATAGGTTTTCTTTGTGTATGGGTTGAATCTGTAAGAAGATTGGAAGAAACTCTTCTACAGAAATTAACAGAATATTTTTGTTCCTTTTGGCGCATGGACATTTACCCCTCCTTGTGTCATCCTGGGCTATCGGGGCCTGAAGGATCATTGTCCGTTTGTATCCCAATCAATTTCTGAATTGCTAGAGAATAAGCAGACATACAATCTACCTGCATTTTAGTCGTCTTCGTCGTCTTCTTCGTCGTCTTCTTCTTCCTCTTCTTCCTCTTCTTCCTCTTCTTCCTCTTCTTCCTCTTCTTCCTCTTCTTCCTCTTCTTCCTCTTCTTCTTCTTCTTCTTCTTCTTCTTCTTCTTCTTCTTCTTCTTCTTCCTATCAGATTGTTCTTTCCTTCAACCTGCCAGATATGAGCATTTGTGCATGACAACATTTATTTTTATCTGACCGGTAGCCTGCATTAAAAAAAGCTTGCATTGTGTGTAATGTTGTAGACTCTTCCACTGTGAGCAGGAATACTGGTTGGGTGATGTGACATAAGCAGAGATAGGAAGTGCCCTAGGCCTGTCGTAAGAATTATCTAGAGCGGAGTTTCTGCATGTAGTAAAATCTGAAGTACTGTTGTGATTTATACTGCCTGCCATGTGCCTAGTATAAACTGACATGATGCCTTTTCCCTTTCTCAAGTAAGCTGCAGTATCGGCCTCTGGAACAGATGATTCCCGTGCAGTTCCAGGTAGTAGAGCTTCCAACTGCTCATCACTTGTGTAAAATCAAGTCCCTGAATAAAGGGGATACCAACTCTGAGGTCACTGTGTACTACCAGGTGAGAACTTGACTCTATACAGATGTGCCTGTGTCTTATTATTTCTCCTCATTGTGAGCTCATGGAGTCCATGCCAGCCCCTAATGACCTGTATTTATTGCAGTCTGGTGCCAAGAATTTACGGGAACACACACTGATGGAACTCTTGGTGGTAAGTACTTTTGTCTTGCATGGCAGATAAGTTGCTAATGCCTTGGAAATTTTGCAAAACTGATGAAACTTGCCCATGCATAAGTGAATCCATGGTGCATATGGCAGAACTCCTCCAATAACAGTTGGCCTTGATATTAGATCTCAAACAGCAAATCGCAGAAAACCAGGAGGCTTTTAATGTTATCTGCATCATGGAAAAGGTGAAAAGGTTTTTTAAGGAATCTTTAGCCTCTGTTTCAAAAAGGAATTTAAATAAGAGTATGTTGCAAGTAAGTTGTAGCATAATTCTTTGAATCTGTCTTTCAGATGCATATGGAAGAACCTTGCTTTGATTTTCTGAGGACAAAGCAGACATTGGGGTAAGCTGCTTCTTAAGCAGAAGTAATAAAATCACTTATATGTAACATCAGTATTTAAAAAAGGGCCAAAATACATCCCTGGGAATTTACAGACCAGTTAGCCTAACATCAATAGTATGTAAGCTCTTGGAGGGCATAAGGGGCTATATACAAGAGTTTAGTAATAAAAACGGTATCATTAGCAATAATCGGCATGGATTCATTAAGAATCGTTCTTGCCAAACCAACCTATTAACCTTCTATGATGAGGTGAGTTGCTTGCTAGATAGAGGAAGGCCCGTAGACGTGGTGTATCTTGATTTTTCAGAAGCATTTGACACAGTTCCCCATAAACGTTTACTGTGAAACATAAGGTCTGTTGGCATGGACCATAGGGTGAGTACATGGATTGAAAACTGGCTACAAGGGCGAGTTCAGAGGTCGGAGATAAATGGGGAGGACTCGGAATGGTCAGGAGTGGCAAGTGGGGTCCCCCAGGGTTCTGTGGTGAGACCAATCCTATTTAATTTATTTATAAATGACCTTGAGGTTGGGATAAACGGCTCAATCTCTGTATTTGCGGGCGATACTAAGCTAAGCAGGGCAATAAGGCCCCTTTCACATTGAGGCGGTTTTCATGCGGTACAGCACCGCATGAAAAAAACTGCCCTGTAGTGTTCAATGTGAAAGCCCGAAGCCTTTCACATTGAAGCGGTGCGCTAGCAGGAGCGCTCCAAAAGTCCTGCTAGCCGCATCTTTACCGCGGTATAGGAGCGGTGTGTTCACCGCTCCTATAGGGCACACCCTGTGCTCACACCTATGACTATAGGCTCACCTTGTAGGTACAAAACAATAATGGGAGTTTACTCCAACTTTAATGCGCTGTAAAAGCCAAGCCAGGCAAATGATAGCTCTTGGGATGATGTGGTCTTGTATACCTTAAAAATACAAATCTTTAGCCACCAGCCAATATTTTGAGTAAAAATTAGGAACTGACCAGGAACAGCAAAGGGTTCCAAGTACTAATGTTAATGAGACCGCTATAATATCATTGAGTCACAATGATGCAGTTTCTTCCACAACATCTTCTTGTAGGTACCACGTGTATCCAACCTGCAGAAACACTTCTGGAATTCTGGGATTTTCAGTCACAGTGGAATCACAAGCAAATAAGTACAAGTAAGTGAGACGGAAATTGCCTGCAGTTGTAAATGTTCTTCCAATGCAGAATTCATTGGAAATATCAATGTCGGTTGTACTTTTTATTTAATGCTTTTCTAGTTTCACCAATAAACATGAAAAAGGGCCATTCAAGCTCAGACTCCTGTATGTAAGCTGCAGCTGATGGCTAGCTGAACTACAAACGTTATTTTATGTCTTAGGGTTCATTTACACTTGCTTTGACTTCAACACACATTAAAGCGTCTACCGCTTCAACAATTTTTTTTTTATGTGTTTTTGATGCTTCTGCAATGCTTTGATGATATTTCATACCTGCAATACCTCCAAAACAAAGCTAAAGCTGAATAAAAGCCTCTTAAAAGCGGCAAGCAAGCTTTGTCATAGACTTCTATGGAGGCTTTGAAGCACCACTAAAGCGACATGGGGTATAATTTTTGAAGCAAAGCTGTAGGACTGTAAGGTAACCATTTTATTTAGTGACGGGTGCTTTGATTGGCTTTCAGAGTGATTTTAAAAAGTGTGTCCAGTGCCTTGTTTTGAGGCTTAGAGATTCTGCAAGTGAGGCCCCGTACACACGACCGGTTTTCTCTGCAGAATTCAGCCAGAAACTCGATGGGAGTCGTATTCTGCCGAGAAAACCGGTCGTGTGTGCACTTTTCGCCGAGGAACTCGTCGAGCCAAATCGAGAGCATGTTCTCTATTTCCTCGTTGGGCAATGGGAACATTTGACTCGCCGAGATCCTCGGCGGCTTCACAAGGAACTCGACGAGCAAAACGATGTGTTTTGCCCGTCGAGTTTCTCGGACGTGTGTACGGGGCCTGAGATGATATTGCCTTTTGTTACCTGTTTTGTCCATCAATACTGAAATATCCACTGGAGAGTTTAAGATTCTATATAGTGACCATGGTCAGAAGGAAATGCAGATATATCACTGCTGTATTGCTGAAGAATTATAGGAGATGAATCAACTCATTTGCATCTACCAGAAATTGACTTGGGGACAAATAACTCTTTAAAAGAGAAATAATTTTTTATTTTTGTAAATAAACATTTATACTCGCCTAGGTGGATCCGACACTGCTGGTCGCTCAGTACTTCACTGAGCAGAGAGTTGGCGACTGTCAGTCACCGACTCTCTGCTCTGCCCCTCCAGTGCTCAGTGCAGTGCCAGGCTGGGCAGTGGGTGGGAGCTGCTAGCTCAGTCTCTGAACAGTGCACAAGAAGCTGAGTCACCTGCCGGTTCAGACATCTAGGGGGATCTTGACTGTACCGAGTCTGGACGGGCTGGGTGACAACAGCTGACAGGCTAAAGCCCACTGTCAGCTGAAATGGGTCACAGGGGTGCAGAACGGACTGCACTCCTGTGATCCCTAGGAGAAGTACAGCCAGAATGGCTTTTGCTATACTCTTCCTTTAAAGCAGAACTACAGGCAAACAGGTAAATGGACAGTTGAAATATAAACCTGAAAGCTGTTTTACCTGCCAGTGTATATGTATTGCGCTTATTCATGATTTACACAGTTCTGCGGCACGTTCATCCTGGAGACTTTCTTTAGCAGTTAAATCAGTTATTTTATTTTATTTTTATTTTTATTTTATTTTTTTACATGCAAACCTGCAAACGGGGCCAGCCTGAAATGATCTAGCAGGATTTCATTTTCTGACTAAGTTCTATTTTAAAACTTGAGTAGCCCATACATTTTTTTCTGCTCAACCAGCAGGTTGAGTGAAAAAGTGACTCGATTCCCCCATCCACACATTTGATATGCATAAGAAAATCCTCTGCGCTGTGCGATTTGTGTTCTAATGGTGGGGAGACTTCCCTGCCTTCAGAATACACTGATCAACTATAGCCGGCAGCGCTGATTCCGGAGCAAAAAATCTGACAGTGCGGTTGTACATCGGTTGCTTGGTAAATAATCTTCTGTACAACCTCCCTGCCCACACATGGATGGAAATTCTTCTGGTCCTTGCTGAGCTGACTGAATTTCGATCCATGTATGCCTGGCTTTTCACGTTTTGTCCCTCTCCCAGCATTTGATTGGACGGTGAAGGAGAAGAAGCAGACACCAGGGATGTTACTGGTGGCAAGAGCACCCAACTTCCCCAGTGGAATAAACTGACGGAGCAGACTGTGAAGTTGTCAATCTCTCTGTCAGGAAGTGTGCCTGTGTTTCCTCATTCCATTCCATCCCAGCATCGAGACCCTCCAGACTCCTCCCCTCCACCCACAAGCTGCGTCAGCAAAGTCTGCCAAGTCCTCACAAACCTTCCTTTCTATGAGGGTGCACCTGCATGTCCAGTGTATCGTTACCCAGGTGCACTTTAAAGCGATGTGCGCTCAAAAAAAAATATTAAAAGCCAGCAGCTACAAATACTGCAGCTGCTGACTTTTAATATTAGGACACTTACCTGTCCTGGAGTCCAGCGGCGTCCGCAGCAGAGGACGAGCGATCGCCCGTCACCCTGCTGCTCCCCCCGCCATCCACGGTGAGGGAACCAGGAAGTGAAGCGCTCCGGCTTCACTGCCCGGTTCCCTACGGCGCATGCGCGAGTCGCGCTGCGCCCGCCGATTGGCTCACACGCTGTGTGCTGGGAGCCGAGTGTTCCCAGCACACAACGGGGGACAGACGGGAAGTCAGGAAAAACCCGTCTTTTGCCCGTGAATGCCGGGCCGGAAGTGGGTGCAAATACCTGTCTTTAGACAGGTATCAGCACCCCCTTCCCCCCTGAATGGTGTCAAATGTGACACCGGAGGGGGGGAGGGTGCCGATCAGTGCGACTTCACTTTAGGGTGGAGATCCGCTTTAACTGCTTGCCGACCACCCCACGTATAGATACTGCAGGACGGCGGCTCCTACAGGCAGAATCACTGCACTTCAGCTGTAAATGAACATGGTGGGAGCCAATCAGCGGATACAATGTCTGTCTACCGGGACCCACCAAATGTTCCTGACAGAGGCAGATCGCCGTTCTGTGACAAGGGAAGATGGAGATCCTGTGTTTCTGCTAAGTAGGAACACAGATCTTTATCTTCCCACTATACAAGCACCTCCCACACAGTTAAAAAGCACTCCCTTGATCGCCCCTGGTGTTAACCCCTTCTCTGCCAGTGTCAGTACAGTGACAGTGATTATTTTTAGCACTGATCACTGTATCGGTGTCACTGGTCCCCAAAAAGTGTCAGTGTCTGCCACAGTGACCGCCACAATGTCGCAGTCCCGCTGTAAGTCGCTGATCCCCATCATTACTAGTAATAAATAAAAATTTAATAAATTATATCCCATAGTTTGTAGACGCTATAACTTTTGCGGAAACCAATCAATATACGCTTACTGGGATTTTATTTTTTACCAAAAATATGTAGTAAAATACATATTGGCTTAAAGTAGTTGTAAACCCTTGCCACTTTTTGCTGCAGGTAAGCCTATAATAAGGGTTGTCTGTAGCTATCTTGGATATCTCCTAAACCTACACGGTTTAGGAGATATCCCCCTGTATCTGCATATGCCAACGTCATCGGCATATGCGCACTGAAGCAATGGCATGTCGTGCCATTTCCGAGCCCATGCGCATGCGCGCGAATGACATCACGCAGCTCTAGCGAATATCAGAGCCGGAGTCCACGGCCCCGGAAGGAAGAGGGGCGAGAAGATGGACTAGTATGCGATTGATACTAGCCGATTTATGCTTTTAATTGGCAGGCTTTGCAGGGAGCAAATAAGAAAATAAAACCCATCAGGGTTTACTTCCTCTTTAAACTCATGAAAAAATTAGATTTATTTTTATTTATTTTTTTTGGCTATGTTTTATAGCAGAAAGTAAAATTGTCAGGCTCCTTTTTGTTTGTAGCGCCAAAAAAAAACCCCACAGAGGTGATCAAATACCACCAAAATAAAGCTCTATTTGTGGGGAAAACAAGACCTCATTTTATTTGGGTACATCGTTGCATGACGGCACATTTGTCAGTTAAAGTAACGCAGTGCCGTATCGCAAAAAATGGCCTGGTCAGAGAGGGGGGGGGGGGTAAACCTTCTGGAGCTGAAGTGGTTAAATTGTATATGTCTGCTCAGCATTGTGTATACAGAGTGGGGTTTTGTAGTTGCAGACATACAGGGAAGGCACTTGACCTCATTGGATCTGTAGTGTGCCTTCCAGCAATGATCGTCCCATTAGGCCTAAAGTTCTTGTAAGGCCGTATACACAGACAGACAGGAATGGCTTCTTTCAACTGAGTGATGAAGTGCCGTCCAGACAGTTTTCTCTGTACACAAGGTTTTCATTTAGGAATAACAGAATGTTCCTTCCAGATACTCTAAAATCCATTAATGGTATTGATCTGTCCTTAAATTAATGGCTGCATTGTAAGGAGGCATTAAAGTGGTTGTTAAGCCAATCTCTCATCTTCATATAATCCCCCTCTGTCACATAAAAGGCTGTATCCTAGTGCGTGTGCTTTATATATAAAAAAAAAAGCTGATTTCTACACTAGTTTTTTGTCTTTTATTTTTCCCCCCTGTTTTATTTATCAATAAAAGAAAAAGCCCAGTAATGTAATGATTTAAAGGTACATGTTTATTCACCTTAACCACTTAAGACCCGGACCATTATGCAGGTTAAGGACCCTGCCCCTTTTTGCGATTCGTTACTGTCTCGCTGTAACTGACAATTGCGTGGTCGTGCGACGTGGCTCCCAAACAAAATTGACATCTTTTTTTCCCACAAATAGAGCTTTCTTTTGGTGGTATTTGATCACCTCTGCGGTTTTTATTTTTTGCGCTATAAACAAAAATAGAGCAACAATTTTGAAAAAAAAAATGCAATATTTTTTACATTTTGCTATAATAAATTCCCCCAAAAATATATAAAAACAAACGTTTTTTTCCCCCTCAGTTTAGGCCGATGCGTATTCTTCTACCCATTTCTGGTAAAAAAAATCGCAATAACAGTTTATCGATTGGTTTGCGCAAAATTTTAAGCGTTTACAAAATAGGGGATAGTTTTATTGCCTTTTTATTAATAATTTATTTTATTTACTACTAATGGCGGCGATCTGCCTTTTTTTTTCCGTGACTACAACATTATGGCGGACACATGGGAAAAATTGTACACATTTTTGGGACCATGCTGTAAAAATGCATTGTTTACTGTAGAAATGACAATTGCAGTTTAGGAGTTAACCACTAGGGGGCACTGTAGGGGTTAAGTGTGACCTCATGTGTTTCTAACTGTAGGGGGGCGGGGCTGTACGTGTGACGTCAGTGATCGTCTTTCCCTATATCGGGGAACAGACGATCACTGAGACTGCCACAATGAAGAACGGGGAAGGTGTGTTTACACACACCTCTCCCCGTTCTTCAGCCCTGGTGACCGATCGCGGGACACCGGCGGTGATCGGGTCCCGCAGGCGTGGTCACGGAGCTTCGGACCGTGTCGTGAGCGCGGCGCCGCGCTCGTGACCCCACAGCTGGGCTTAAAGAGACAGGTACGTGATTGTGCCCAGCCGTGCCATTCTGCCAACGTATATCGGCGTGAATGGGTCCTTAAGTGGTTAATGCATAGGATGCATTAACCACTTAAGGACCCATTCACGGTGAAAAAACATCTGACAATACCAGCCCCCCCTTTTTACTTACCTGAGCTTGTTCGCCTGCGGCGCTCGCCCCCAACATCCTCTATGCCGTTCAGCCTGGTTGTTTATTGGCTAGAGTGGATGGATTGAAAGCAGCGCAGCCATCGGCTCACGCTGCTGTCAATCGCATCCAATGACGTGGCGCACCGGGCCCGAGTGATGTAGTGAGCGGCTATAGCCGCCAGCTGTATCACGGGAGCGCACCCGCAAGAACTTGCCACCATGCAAGCTTGCATGAAGGTGGAAAGTTTGTGTGGGCAGGACCAGAGACAGCCGCCGAGGGACCCCAGAAGTCGTGGAGGTAAGTTTGTTATTTAAGAAAAAAAAAAATTCTCTTTACAACCCCTTTAATAATCACCAAAAGAAAGCTCCATCTGTCTTCAAAAAATTGCTAAAATTTCATTAGGGTTCAGTGTTGCATGACCGCATAATTGTCATTCAAAGTGCAATCGCGCTGAATTTGGCCTGGGCAGGAAGGGGGTGAAAGCGCCCGGTATTGAAGTGAGTAAAGTTTGTTCCTAACAAGGGATTGAACACGGGTCAGAGCTTCCATACCCAGAAGTGGAATGCATATTCCTTGTTATGTTGTAATGCTTGTTAGGGGTCATTGACAGAGAATGTTGAAGGAAGGAGCGCGAGCAGCTGATGTTTTGGGAAGAACGGTCTCTTGTCCCCGTAAATGAGCAATATTTGGCCTAAATCCAGACCAGGAATTTATCTGACTGAACACATTTGAGATAAATGATCTAAGCATTGTCTGTCTTTCCTCACAGCTCTGAAGTGGTGGACAAGAAAATAGAAGAGTTTCTGGTCTGCTTTGGTGAAAAAATCAACAACTTGACTGATGAAGCTTTTAGCACACAGGTAAAGGGGAATAGAATTGCAGGGTCAGCTCATGTGATGAGTTTCTTCAAATGTACGTTTTGTTTAGTCTGCAAAGAAAATATATGTTTGTTTGAATCTTAAAGCGGAGTTCCACCCAAAAATGGAACTTCCGCTTTAATTGCTGGTGCCCCCCTGACATGCCAGTACATTCTTTTTTTGGGGGGGGGGGGCGGGTACCCTGTTTTTAGAGGCTCCCACTTCTTCCCCTGGCGCCGGAAGAAAGATCACCCCCCCCTCCCTGCAATCTTCTGGGACACGTCACAGGTCCCAGAAGATTGCCCGGCCATTCACAGCGTGGTTTGTGCAGTGCGGCGTGCCTGGCTGTGAAGCCACAGACGGGCACCCACAGTTAGAATGCTGGCGCCAGGGGAGCGAGGCTGCTTGCACCCGCATCGCTGGACCGTGGGACAGGCAAGTGTCTGATTATTAAAAGTCAACAGCTACACTTTTTGTAGCTGCTGACTTTTAAATGGGTGGAACTCCGCTTTAACCACTTAAGGACCGCCGCATGTATATATACGTCCACAGAATGGCACGTACAGGCAGATGGACGTGCCAGTACGTCCCTGCCTTTGCGCGGGTCGGGGGTGCGGCGGTCGGTAAGCCTCTGGGAGCGATCCGGGATGTTCGTTTCTGGCCACCCCCTCGCGATCGCTCCCAGCCAATCTCCTTCCTGCCTGTTTAATGTAAACACAGGCAGGAGGAAGTGATGTCATCTCTCCTCTCTGCGGTATTTTCGTTCGGCGAGAGGAGAGAAGACATCACAAAGTGAGTTGCACCAACAGCACACAACACACATCACACTTAACCCCCCCAGCCACCCCCCCCCCCCCCCCCGATCAGCCCCCTGTCACAGTGTCACTGATTGCAGTGATCATTTATTTACTGATCACTGCATTTAGTGTCAGTGTGACAGTTAAAAGTTGCAGGGCAGTTAGTCTTATTCCCCTTTAGGTCCAGCTCCCTACCCCCCCCCCATATAAAGGTTTAACCCCTTGATCACCGCCCTAGTTTACCCTTTCAAACCCTATTGCCAGCGTCACCAAGTGATCGTTTTTCTGATTGCTGTATTGGTGTCACTGGTGCCGCTACGTAGCTATTTTTTTTTTGGAGGTTCGCCACCAGGTTTTTATAGCGTTGGGTACCCCCATACATTTTCTAAATGAAGGTTTTAACCCCTGATTGCCCCTAGAGTTAACCCTTTCACCAGTGATCACCGTATAAGTGTTACTGGTTGGCATCCCTACCCCGGCAGGGGTTACTCCCTGTCGGACACACTGACATGCACACGAGGGCCAGTTAACTTGCCTGTATGTGTCTTGGGGTAATATAGAGCACATGTAGGAAACCCAAACATTGGAGCAACATACAAACTCCATGTAGGTGAAGCCCTCGGTAGGAATTTGAGCTGGATTTCCAGTACTATAAGGCGTGCATGATTACTACAGTGACACTCTTAAATGAAATGTGATTGTTGATATAGGATTGTATTTTTCTTTGAAGATAAAGGCTTTGATAAAGCTGAAGGAGTGTGAGGACACCCATCTTGGAGAGGAGGTGGACAGGAACTGGGCGGAAGTGCTGACTCAGCAGTATCTGTTTGACCGCCTGGAACATGAGGTATAGGAAATAATTGCATAGCAATGTACATACAGAATCTGCTTCTGATCTGTCCTTACTATACTGTCAGCTGGTATCGTATGACCAGAAGGTGAAGTGGAGCGCACGTTTTTTTGAATGGTTTCAAAGCAAATTCTTGATTTTCAGGAATTTTCATTTTATGCCACACGTATGTCTACCAAGAATGAAGTGACAATACTGTGCAAGGCAAGGCAATAGAGCTTTGATGGGGTCATAATGCTGGGCTTCCCTCTCTGTCTAAGCCCTGATAAGCAAGGAATTATAGAAGGCAGAGTTCAGTTCCTTATTCATGGGGAATTCTGTTGACGCAGAACTGAATTAAAGCCCAACTGGAATTCCAGAAATATATTTCAGGTACTTAAAGTGGTTGTAAACCCTTTTTTATAACTGTATGCTCCAGGTAAACCTGTAGCTACCCAGGATATCTCCTAAGCCTGCACGGTTCAGGAGATATCCCCTGCATGTGCCGATGTCATCAGCACATGCGCACTAAAGCAATGGCACCTATATGCCGTTGCTTCAGTCTTGGTGTCGTTACCGGCAGCTCCCGCGCGCAGGAAATTGAGAAGAAATTGCCTTAAAAGTAAGCAGTAAAAATATTGAAGAGATGTTTAACAATAATTTTTTCGGTTTCCTTACATATAGCTGGATTCAGGTACGGCGGCGCAGCGTATCGTATTTACACTACGCCGCCGTAAGTTTGCAAGGCAAGTACTGTATTCACAAAGTACTTGCCTGCTAAGTTACGGCGGCGTGACCTGACGTGATTGACGTTATTTACCAACGGTGCATGCGCCGTCCGTGTACATATCCCAGTGTGCATTGCGGCAAAGTACGCCGCAACGACGTATTGGTTTCGACGTGGACGTAAATTACGTCCAGCGCTATTCACAGACGACTTGCGCAAACAACGTAAAATTTTCAAATTTCGATGCGGGAACGACGGCCATATTTAACATTACTAGTCCAGCTATTTGATGGAATAACTTTACGCCTGAAAATGCCTTACGTAAACGGCGTATCTTTACTGCGTCGGCCGGGCATACGTTCGTGAATAGGCGTATCTAGTGATTTACATATTCTACGCCGAACGCAATGGAAGCGCCACCTAGCGGTCAGCCTAAAAATTACACTTTAAGATTTGACGGTGTAAGACACTTACGCCGCTCGTATCTTAGCCTAATTTAAGCGTATCTGGTTACCAAAATACGCTTAAATTTGCGTTGCCGCAGATTCAGACTTAGGCTGACGTATCTACTGATACGCCAGCCTACGTCTTTCTGAATCTGCCTAATAGACTGTAATCTCTCACGAGCAGAGCGCTCTGATTCCTCCTGTATTAAATGTTGTTGTCACTGTACTGTCTGACCTCCTGTATAATAACCAGTTTGATGAAATGTTCTGTAACACTTTTTTGTTGCATTTCAGATCGAGGCCTTGAAGACCTTTAAAAAGACAGACCTGACCAGCTGCTACCAGGAGCATCGGGGTTGTGACAGGAGGGTACTAAGTGTACATGTGAGTCATCATTCTGGGTTATAAATGTTAATAGAAATTCTACCCATCCGTTATTCAGGGCATTGTAGTGGGCTTTGATGTAATCATTAGGGCTTGTATAGACAGGCTTTGGGCTTCTGTAGATGGCAAGAGTTTAGCCTGGCACACACTAGTTTTTTCTTGCAACCCTGCGGGTTGCATGAAAGAAAAAAAAAAAACTGGCTGCTCCAGTCGGAACCGCTGTACTAACCATGCAAGATTAGTCCAGCAATCTCCCCCACTGAGCTGTTGTGTTTTGGCAGGGAGGTGCACTCGTCTCCTGATCAGCGCTGATTGGGAGTTGCTCGGCTGCTGGTTTTCCAGCATGCACGAACGACAGGCAGGATGCTGCCCGGTATTTTTTTTTTTGTATTGGCAAATGTCTCTCCAGCGATGTCCACGATCCCCTCAGCCATCCAGTACACTCCTCCTGATTGGCTGAGACAGAGCAGCAGTGCTATTGGCTCCTGCGGCTGTCAGTTAGGGGAGAGGGGGTGGGGCTCCATGTCTGAATGGATACATGGAGCTCCAATTTAGCTTGGGTGATCCCTGTAGCAAGCTGCTGGCTAAGGGGCACTCAAAGGAGGGAGGGGCTAGGAGCAGCAAAGAGGGACCTGAGAAGAGGAGGATCCGGGGCTGCTCTGTGAAAAACCAACTGCACAGAGGAGGCGAGTATAACATGTTTGTTATTTAAAATAAATAAAGAAGCCTTTACAATCACTTTAAAGCAGACCCAGCTAACCTTTTGCTGTCCTGGTTTGCAATGGTACAACCAACAGCTATCCGGTTGCCTGCAGTGACATGACATTTCAGCTACAGAAGTTGAGCCGTATGATTGGTTGATTGGCTTTGTCTTATAACATCATTGTAATAATCGTGACCTTTTTTTCTGACAGGTGGTTGGATTTGGTGAGAAGGAGACCGACTCTGTGCCTTCTCAAACATCCGCCGAAGAATCCGAATCTTGTTATGGCAACATTACCAGCTTCATCTTCCTTCCCCCTTCGCCGCTCATGGCAGACGCCGTGCCAATCAGCGACATCCATAGCTTTACTTCCACCTTAAAACTGCTACCATACCACAAGATCATCAAGTGAGAGACGGGACAGGAATGTCACTATTGGGTGATGAGCGGTGTGCTTCTACCATCGGCAACGTGTGTAATGTGTGTGCTGCTGGTGCTCACTGTAGCATGGCCAGAATTGAAAGGTGAAAACCTAATTCTGATGAAACTTTCTGTAGAGATGCAGATTTTTTTTAAACCTAGACATTTTATGCTGCTCTTATCCTGAATGGACTTTTGGAGTACCAAAATATTTTACAAATCCTGGGATTCGGATACAGTACAAGAAAAGCATGCACATCTTTTATGGTGAGAAGTCTTCTCTGTGCACAGCGACATGATGGAAGGTGTCTGAATGAAGAATTTGGAGTTTTAGTATCTAATTTCCAGCATTCTTTGTTCAGACATCTTTCTGAATGTCCAGTCAGGTTTCGTCTCAAAGCTCGAGCGGAGAGAAGAATAATGTAATTGTATTCATTTAGGATTCCCATCACATTTGTTCTCTCCTTCATTGTGATGCACAGTTATATTTTCTTCTCAATCTGTAGATCAATGCTTTCTTTTCTACTTTAAATGAAACTCAGGCAAACAATTTTTTTTATTTTTCTTCTTCGAGGGGTTAGAACATTTGTCTGTTTTTGTGCTGGTGTGTGTCCCCATTAAATAAATGTGCCCTCACTTCCTGTGCCAGAGACATAACAGGAAGTGCGATGCCCACCTCAGTGAAAGGGAAAATACCATCTTTGACAATTACCAGGAGAGATTTATTTGTCCTTTTACTCCTGTTCAAGTGCAACAGTAACATTGTAATGATCGCTAGGACAGAAAGCAAGTTTTCCCAGTGGGGACAAATATAGCAATTAAAGTAAACATGACATATGTTCTAATCTAAACTCTCTCCACTTTATGCAAATATAGAAAATTGCCGATTTTATTTTAAACCTAAAGTGCCCCTGTGCTTTGTCCATGCAGGGCAATCCAACAGGTTCACTTTAATCCCCCTTCCTCAGGAGCACATGACATTTTAGTTGTTTTAATTTCCTCTCTGCTCCATTCAGTTGCTCGGTGTAAGATTTGAGCCACATATATTGTAACTACACATGGCTATGGTTTCTTCTATGGAACAGCACTGGTGATTGGCTGGGTGCGGTCACATAATGGATCACACCTCTTACTCCATACCTGGGTGTAGCGGGTATTTTTCTCCCAGCAGCTGAATGGAGCAGCGGAGAAAAGTAGGCAAGGCGAGAGCAGCAGGTAAGGGACTTATTTATTGCTTTCCAATCCGCTGATATAAACAACATGTGCATTTTTAATAAAAATGGAATGCTGTGTACTGGAGTGTGATCTGTTTTCTGTGAACTGTACATGACGTGGGCTTGGAACACTCGATTGCTGCTGAAGAAGCTTCATAAAGCCAAGGGTGAAGAGCGGCAAGATTTGGATCAAAATAATCTGCATTTTAGTGAAGGTTTTATTTTTTATTTTTCCTGATCGCTGCAGTGACAGAACTGTGTGGAACCAATTTTGGTGCCACATGTTTTTAACCACTTTCTTACACTGCATATATACCCCCTTCCTGCCCAGGTGAAATTTCAGCTTTCGGCACTGCGTTGCTTTAACTGACAGTTGTGCAGTCGTGCGACGTGGCTCCCAAACAAAATTGACATGATTTTTTTTTTTTTTTTTTCACAAATAAAGCTTTCTTTTGGTGGTATTTGATCATCTCTGCGGTTTTTCTTTTTTGCGCTATAAACAAAAAAAAGAGCGACAATTTTGAAAAAAAGAACACACTTTCTCCCTCGTCTTCCAGGACGGCACGCTGAGAGTAGACTGGCCACCTGACAGGAAACACAATCAAAAAAAGAGGTTAAAAGGCCCCACCCTTCCCGTGTGCCTCAGTTTCTGATTGTGTTTCCCCTACAGCGAAACAGTTTTTTATTTTTCACCTGACCTAAGGCCTGGGGCTGGTGGTCCCCCCCCCCCCGGAGTCTAGACCACAGGTACTGGGTGCTTTTGGGTCCGGTCAAGGTGCTTGCACTTTCCCGGGGGGGTATCCCTTCTTTTTGGTCTAGGGAGGCTGAAAGTGCTAACTAAGAAGAGTGCCTCCCTGGACGCCAGAGCCTCCTAGCTAGCAGGGCTTCCCTAGTGCTCTGAGGCGGCCGTTCCTCTCTCCCCCCCCCCGTCTTCCCTCCTACCTTACAGGGAGACTTCCCCTCTGCAGCGTGGTGTCGGCTGGGCTGGGCGCCGCTCCGAGTGGCGCCGTCACTTGCTGGGCGCGTATTGATGACGCGCACGATGGCGTGACGTCACTCCGCCCCTACAAGATGGCGGCCTCCACCGACGGATGCCACATTTCGCTGCAGAGCACAGCAGAGGCAGAGCAACACGCAGCCGGGGAGAGAGAAGGGCCGGGCGCCCTCATCATGGAGGACCGTCTGACAGACCTGGCTGCTGAGGAGTCCACCCGGGGTGAGTCCTCCTTGTGTTCGGGGGTGGGGAGTTCCCCCCCCCCCCCCCCTCTTGTTGTAAACCCTCAGCTGTGAGAGTATGTTGCTAATGGGCCTTTCTATTTTACATTATGTTTTAGGAGAGGACCCTTCTGCCCAGGGGGAAGCCAGTAGATCTTCTAAGCCCCTTAAAAAAATTAAGAAATGTGGGAATTGTAATGATAAGCTCCCGACAGACTATAACAAACCCTTTTGCTCCAAGTGTATCCTTAAACTAGCTGGGAAAGAGACCTCGCAAATCATGAAGGATTTTCTCTCTGTGCAGTCGGAAATGCTCGCCACTCTCAAGGATTTTAAATCTTCCTTGAAAAGTAGGGAGTCTGATCCCCCTGTGCCTGGTCCTTCGTCTCAGGAGGGATCCACTTCTGCGCGGCTGGCCCGCCAGCGAACTAGGAAGGCTCCTTCCTCTGACTCGAGGATTCTGAGGTCACTCTTCAGGACGAGGGCCTGGTGAAAGCCAGGCGGAGGAAGAGGACGAGGATGCCAGGTCTGGAAAATATATATTTTCCGCAGATGATATGGAGGGTCTTCTCGCAGCCATTTACGCCTCTGAGCAGATCCAACATCCAGCGGAGCAGGTTTCAGCCCAGGACAGGATGTATTTGGGTTTAATTAAGCCTCAGTCTAAGACTATCCTGTGCATCAATCCCTCAAGGATATTCTCCGGAGGGAATGGGCTGAGCCAGAAAAAGAAACTTCCCAAGTTTAAGACCTGGAAACGCCGCTGCCCCTTTAAAGATGAGGTGGAAGATACCTTTTTTAAAGTCCTCGTCTTGACGCATCTTTAGCTCAGGTCTCTAGACAATCCGATCTCTCTTTTGAGGATGCAGGGAGTTTAAGGGATGCCATGGATAGGCGTGCTGATACCTCCCTCCGTAGAGCCTGGGAAGCCAATGCAGCCGCTTTGGGTCCTGCGTTAGCTTCAGCATGCGTCGCAAGGAACACTGCCGCTTGGACTTCCAGGCTGTTAGATCATCTAGCAAGTTCTTCCAAGTCTAGAGAACTCACGAGTCCCTCCAGGTGATCGGCAGTGCGGTAGCCTATTTGGCAGACGCAGCTATTGAGACGGTTCGCGCTTCAGCCAAGACTGGAGCACTTATCAATGCTTCTAGGAGAGCTGTCTGGCTGAAAACTTGGAGGGGCGACCTTGCGTCAAAAAACGCTTGTGTGCGATTCCGTTTGAGGGTTCCCTCCTGTTCGGCACCGCATTAGATCAGGCCCTAGCGAGATCCTCTGAAAAGGAAATAAATTTCCCTCCAGACCTAGAGCAAATAGGGGGAAGTTTTTTCGTCCCAACCAGAGGAAAAACCCCCCCCAGGGAAGAAATCGGCGCCCGGCAGGCGCTGGGGGTTTGGAAAGGATAAGCCAAAGAGTGGGATCCTTTTTTCCAGCCCCAAGCCTGGTGAAAAGGATCCCAAGTGACGAGAGGGTAGGGGGCAGGCTCTTCAGGTTCCTTCCCGCTTGGGAGGAGATAACCAGGAGTCCTCACGTCCTTCAGATCATCAGGGAAGGTTACAGGCTAGATTCCGCCAGTTTCCTCCCCCCATTTTTCTCCTCACACACCTACCAGACGATCCCCGCAAAGCCGCTGGACTTTCCCAGAACGTTGCCAGCCTGGCCGAACAGGGAGTCATAGTCCCAGTCCCTCCAAATCAAGAGGGCCAGGGGGATACTCCCATATTTTTGTCGTTCCCAAACCACTCGGGAAATTCAGATTGATCATCAATCTCAGACCCCTAAAGTCATCTTCAATACAAAAAATTTTGTATGGAGATTGTTTACAGTCTCAGGGGCCTCTTGTTAGAAGGCGTGTTCATGGTGACAATAGACTTGAGGGATGCTTACCTTCACGTTCCTATTTGTCCGGATCACCAGAGATTCCTCAGATTCGCCCTCACCTCTGCCCAAGGAGTTCAGCACTGGGCAGTTCTCGGCCCTCCCCTTCGGACTGGCTTCCAGTCCGAGGGTGTTTACGAAGGTCTGGCAGAGGTGATGGCTTTTCTCATTTAAAGGGGATCTCCTCGTCCCTTACTTGGACGACCTTTTGCTCTTCAACCTGAGTCGGGATCAGCTCCTTCTGGACCTGGCACTGTCATAACCACCCTGGAATCCCTTGGTTGGATCGTGAACAAGGAGAAGTCTTCTCTCCTTCCAGAACAAAGGAAGATGTACCTAGGTTTTCTTATAGACTCCCTAGAAAGGAAGCTTGTCTTATCCCAAGACAAAGCACAGGGTCTTATGACAGCGGTCAGGTCCATAGTAGCGGCTGTAGATTCCTCTTTCAGAGAAATCATGAGGTTGTTGGGACGGATGACTTCGTGCATCCGGCAGTTCCTTGGGCACAACTCCACTCAAGGCCCTGCAGGCCTTCCTTCTCTCATCTTGGGGGGGAACGGAAGAGACGTTGGATACCAGGGTCAGTATCCCGGTTCCAGTAAAAGACACCTTACAGTGGTGGCTGTTTCCCCAGAACCTTTTAAAGGGTCGTCTGTGGAGTCAGGTCAACCCGATCAAAGTCACTACAGATGCCAGCAGCTGGGGGTGGGAGCCCATACGGAGGAACTTCGAGCCCAGGGTTCTTGGAACCCCCAGCCAAAGGCGGGCGTCCTTCCAACTACCGGGAGTTATTGGCGGTTGGGGAGGCTCTGGAAGCCTTCGAGGAGAGAATTCAGGGCCGAGAGGTCCCTAGTCCTCTCAGACAACGCGACTACGATCGCCCTTTCTCAACCGGCCAGGGGGGCACCAGTGTCACACTCTCCTAGCCCTCTCCCTGAGGATCCTAAGTTGGGTAGAACAGAGGGTGCCCTCTCTTCTAGCGGTCCATATAAGAGGGACCCCTCAATCTGGAGGCGATTTTCTGAGCCGCCAGCCCATCCTTCAGGGGGAATGGGAATTATGCCCGGAGACCTTCAGTGGTTTGCAACAGCTCGGTCGCCCAGAAGTAGACCTCTTTGCGTGCCAAGGGGAACAAAAAGGTGAACAGGTTTCTTTTCCCTCTCCCGAGAGCAGGGTATCACTGGGGGTGGATGCGTTGGCTCAACCTGGAGATTCCGGTTGGCCTACGCTTTCCTCCCTTGAATTCCATCCCAAGGGTTCTGCAAAAATTGAACGCCTCAGACACCAACCTGATTTTAAATCGCTCCTTGGTGGCCCAGAGGTCCCTGGTTCCCCCACCCTGAAACATTGGGCTCTAGCTCCCCGCTTCCTCTCCCTCCCCGGGCGGGTCTTCTGCGGCAGGGGCCCGGTCTCTCATCCGAACCCAGAATTCTTCAGCCTGACGGCATGGCTCTTGAGAGGTGAACCTGCAGCAGAGAGGCTGTTCGGAAAAGGTGATAGGAAACCCTGTTGGCTAGTCGCAAGAAAGTCACCAGACTCATCTATGCAAGAATTTGGGGGGTCTTTTCGCGCTGGTGCTCCGCGAAACAGATTCCTACCCTGACATCCCCGTCATCCTGGATTTCCCTCCAGGATGGGGTGGAACTAGGCTTAGCCACTAAGACCTTGAGAGTCCAAGTTACGGCCTTGTCCTATTTTTTGGACAGGAGCCTTTCTGGGGATCCTCTTATTAGGAGGTTTCTGACAGCTAGGACAGACTTTCCCCTATAAAAGTGTCTAGAGTTCCCCCGTGGGACCTCTCCCTAGTCTTGAATCAGCTATCTAAGGCCACCATTCGACCCTATAGATAGTATTCCAATTAAATTACTTTCTTTTAAATTTACTTTTTTGTTGGCTATCACGTCTGCCAAAAGAGTTGGAGACATGCATGCTTTTTCCATTAAGGAACCCTTTCTTCGGGTTTTTGAAGACAGGGTGGTAATGAGTCAGGATCCTCTGTACCTGCCCAAAGTGGCAACTAAATTCCACAGATCCCAGGAGGTAGTCCTCCCTTCGTTTTGCGCAGATCCAAGAATGAGAAGGAGGCTACTTTTCATTGCTTGGACGTAAGACGTTGGTCTTTTGATTTATTTAGAGAGGGTAAGTGAGTTTAGGAATTCCCCTCATCTTTTGGTTAATTTTTCTGGTCAGAAAAAGGGTCAGCAGGCAACGAAAGCTTCTATATCCAGATGGATCAGGCAGGCTATCTCTTTATCCTACACCTTAGCGGGTAGACCAGTTCCTGTTATCAAGGCCCATTCCACCCGATCACTGGCAGCCTCCTGGGCAGAAAGAGCAGGAGCTTCCATAGAACAAATATGTAAAGCGGCGACCTGGTCAAGCCAGAATACGTTCGTCAGACATTACAGAGTCGAACTGCTGTCACCGCAAGATCTGATGTTTGGTAGGAAGGTCCTACAGGACGGTGGTCCCGCCCTAAGGTAGGCCCGAAGATTGCTTGTTTTCTCTCAGCGTGCCGTCCTGGAAGACGAGGGGAGAAATGACCAGTTACACTTACCGGTAGCTGGATTTCTACGATGTCTTACAGGACGGCAGGCCTACTTCCCTCCCTGTTATTTACTGCTATTCGGAGTTATTTTTTTGTTAGGTCCTAGGACCGTGTTCTAATAGCGGTTACTTATCTACAAACTGAGGCACACGGGAAGGGTGGGGCCTTTTAACCTCTTTTTTTGATTGTGTTTCCTGTCAGGTGGCCAGTCTACTCTCAGCGTGCGTCCTGTAAGACATCGTAGAAATCCAGCTACCGGTAAGTGTAACTGGTCATTTTTTACTCCCCCAGTGGCCGGAGGAGCCGAGGACGTCAATAGACGTCTCCCAGCATTGTAGAGCCACCTTTGGTTGTCATTTTACAATGGCCGGGGCTCCAAGTAGTTAAGCTGTGCATTGTAAAGATGTTTAGAATAGGCTTTCACATCTTTCTTTTTTCATGGCAAAGATAAAACGTATCTAGATCGTAGACTGTGTAAATGGTTTGAACCAAAATTTGAAAACCATTTGATTATTTTTTTCTGCTGTGAACACCAGGCAGTGAAATGTAGAGCTGTTTTTTGCTTGTGAACTTTTTACAGATGAAATCGTAGTTGTAGGCCGCCTTACTACAGCTGTGGCCAAAAGTTTTGAGAATGACACAAATATTGATTTAGTCTGCTGCCTCGGTTTTTATGATGGCAATTTGCATATACTCCAAAATGTTATTACGAGTGATCCGTTGAATTGCAAAGTCCCTCTTTGCCATGACAATTAACTTAATCTCCGCCGCCAGTTCCACTGTCAGTGTGACGAGGACAAGACTTGAAATTACTCTAATGCTACTTAACTACTAGCCGACCAGCCACTGTCATTATACGGCGGCAGGTCGGCTCTCCTGGGCAAGAGCCGTAGCTATATGTCCGCTTTTCGAGCGGCCACTAGGGGCAGCGTGCGCGCCGCCGGAGGCGCGCTTGCCCCCCCCCGCTAGCCCACAGACTCCCTTGCGTGTGGCCCGGCGGGCTCGATCGCCGCCGGGCACCCGCGGATTGCTCGTTACAGAGCGGGGACCGGGAGCTGTGTGTGTAAAACACACAGCTCTCGGTCCTGTCAGCGGGGGAAATGTTGATCTTCTGTTCATACAATGTATGAACAGAGGATCAGTGTTTCCCCTAGTGAGGCCAGCGGCCCCCCCCCCCCCCCCCCCACCAGTAAGATAACACACAGGGACATACTTAACCCTTTCCCCGCCCCCTAGTGTTAACCCCTTCACTGCCAGTGGCATTTTTATAGTAATCCAATGCATTTTTATAGCACTGATCGCTATAAAAATGCCAATGGTCCCAAAAATGTGTCAAAAGTGTCCGCCATAATGTCGCAGTACCGAAAAAAAATCGCTGATCGCCGCCATTACTAGTAAAAAAAAATATATTAATAAAAATGCCATAAAAATACCCCCTATTTTGTAAATGCTATAACTTTTGTGCAAACCAATCAATAAACGCTTATTGCGATTTTTTTTTTTTTTTTTATGAAAAATAAGTAGAATACGTATCTGCCTAAACTGAGGAAAAAAAGTTTTTTTATATATTTTTGGGGGATATTTATTACAGCAAAAAGTAAAAAATATTATTTTTTTTCAAAATTGTCGCTCTATTTTTGTTTATAGCGCAAAAAATAAAAACTGCAGAGGTGATCAAATACCACCAAAAGAAAGCTCTATTTGTGGGGAAAAAAGGACGCCAATTTTGTTTGGAAGCCACGTCGCACGACCGCGCAATTGTCAGTTAAAGCGGAGCAGTCCCGAATCGCAAAAAGTGCTCTGGTCTTTGGGCAGCAATATGGTCCGGGGGTTAAGTGGTTAAAGTGGAGTTTCCATTCCAAAAATATTTTTTCATTATTGTGCTCATTAGACCTAAAAAAAAAAAAAAAAAAAACGTTTACTCATCTGGAAATGCCTGTTGCTATGCGGTCCCACGAAATCTGCCTTTGGATCCACCTAGGATTCTGACATCATCTCCCTCTAATGCTCCTGGGAAATGTGTGTCATAATTTCCCAGGATGCAGTGCACTACCCAATTATCACTCCCCATCCAAGACTTCCAGGAAGTAAGTGCTTGTGAGCTTCACAATGCCCACACGCAAAATTACAACGGTGTGGACATAGTTTTATAAAACTATCTTTTTTGAATAACTATGCGGAGCGGCGGCGGCGGATTGTAAAATAGTAAGTGACCGGATTTATATTATAAAAACGCATGATGAAAGCACATACATTTAAAAAAATGCTAATTATGGTTGGAACCCGCTTTAAGTTAGAGCAACAGACTGGAAGCTTTAAAAGGAGGGTGGTGCTTGAAATCATTGTTCTTCCTATGTTACCCATGGTTACCTGCATGGAAACGTGCAGTCATCATTGCTTTGCACAAAAAGGGATTCGCAGGCAGGGATTTTGCTGCTACCAAAATTGCACCTAAATCCACCATTTGTCAGATCTTTAAGGAGAGAGGTGCAATTGTTGTGAAGAAGGCTTCTGGGTGTCCAAGGATCTCCAACAAGCACCAGGACCGTCTCCTACAGTTGATTCAGCTCTGGGATTGGGGCACCACCAGTGCAGAGCTTGCTCAGGAATGGCAGCAGGCAGGTGTGAGGCATCAGCAGCATACACAGTACAAAGATTTTTGGAGGATGGCCTGGTGTCAAGAAGGGCAGCAAAGCAGCCACTTCTCTCCAGGAAAAACATCAGGGACAGACTGATATACTGCAACAGGTACAGGAATTGGACTGCCCAGGACTGGAGTAAAATAATTTTTCTCTGATGAATCCCCTTTCCGGTGTTTGGGGTATCTGGCAAAAAACCTTGTCCAGAGAAGGTGAGAGCTGCCATCAGTCGTCTGTCGTGCCAACCAGTAAAGCATCGGGAACCATTCATGTGTGGGGTTGCTTCTTAGCCAAGGGAGGGGGCCCACTCACAATTTTGTCTAAGAACACAGCCATGAATAAAGAATGGTACAAAAACTTCTCCAAGAGCAACTTCTACCAACCATCCAAGAACAGTTTGGTGAGGAACAATGCCCTTTTAAAGCATGATGGAGCACCTTCCATAAGGCAAAAGCCATAACTAAGTGGCTCGGGGAATAAAACATCAACATTTTGGGTCCATGGCCAGGAAACTCCCCAGATCTTAATCCCATTGAGAACTTGAGGTCAATCCTCAAGAGGCAGGTGAACCAAAAAACGCCACAAACTCCAAGCATTGACTATGCAAGAATGGGTTGCCAGTTTGCCAGGACCAATTGCAGAGGTCTTGAAAAATAAGTCAACACTGCCAATATTGACTCTTTGGCAACGGCCTTTTATTGTAGTTTATCCACTTAGGAAATGCTTGTAATTATACCATAGTAACATCTGACAAAAAGATATAAAAACACAGCAGACTTTGGGGAAAATTTTTATTTGCATCATTCTCAAAACTTTTGGCCATGGCTGTAATACTAAACTGTTATAGACCCTTACAGGTACACCCGACTGAATCCTGAATGTTCACTGGCCATGTGTACATTTCTCTTAGTACCGACATTGATCGCAAGGACCAATAAGGTTTATGAACAGGACAAATGAAAATTGAGCCACAGGCTTTATCAACTATTGGTTTGTACATATATTTAAAGGGGGTAACCAGGATGAAAGGGCCTTTGTACCCTTCCCTACTATGAAATCTATATAATATTTGTGGTTTGCCTTTCATATGTAGCAGCTAGGTTAGTGGATTATGTGCTTATTCTAAGACTAGGTTTACATCTATGTTGTGCGGTTGATGCTTTTTTCACACTTCTGTGTTTTTTTTGTAGGAGACTGGTTGGTAAACACAAAACCCTACCAAAAATGCATGTGCATGCCTTCTTGACGCAGTTCCATTGAAGTTTATGGTGCCCAAAGCGCATTGTGTTAAAAAAAAAAAAAGTCCCTGAACCTTTTCCAACAACGCACAGCAGGAAGCTGTATAGATGGGAACAGGCCCTAGGTAATAATGTTAACTGGATTGTGTAGAGGAGTATTCCTTTGGTACAGGGTTATGCCGCGTACACACATTTTTCATGACAAGAAAAATGGTCATTAAAAAATGATCGTGTGTAGGCTCCAGAGCATTTAAAAATTTAGAACATGCTCTATTTTTTCTCATCGTTTTTCACGTCGTCGTGAAAAATGGTCGTGTGTAGGCTTTACGATGGGGCAAATGCGCATGCTCAGAAGCAAGTTATGAGAAGGACAATTTGCATAATCAGCCCCAAGGGTGGTGCCAGTCGAATGGAACTTCCCCTTTATAGTGCTGTCGTACGTCACTGCGCTTTGCTCAAGCATTTTTTTTTTTTCACGATCGTGTGTATGCAAGGCAGGCTTGACAAGAATCACGTCGAAAAAAAATAGTTTTTTTCCATGACATGAAAAATTGTCGTGTGTACCTGGCTTTACAATTTTACATTCCCAAGCAAAGGGCAGAATATTTACACACTAATACATTATAGTAACTGATCAGTGCAATGTTCCTCTTATTATTTTAGTAAATTCCAAAATATTCAATATACCAAGTGATAAAACATTTCCATATTAGGCTTCATGTACACGGGACATTTTTACCAAACTCTCCTGAATGATTTAACTTGACAGATAGTAACCTATGTTGTTTAAAATGTCTGTTTTGCTGCGTTTGCATCTAGAAGCATTCAGTTCATATATATATATATATATATATATATATATATATATATATATATATATATATATATATATATATATATATATATACACACACACATATATACACACACACACACACACACGCATGGAAATCCGCAACATGCATTCATGGAGGCTACTAGCTAATGGCTTTCTAGACTAATCAATTCTGGGGCAGGAATGTTGTGTTATTGCTCATGAGTAAGTTGTGAGTTGTGATGACGCAATGTCAGGAAGTTGACTGTACGGGTAACCAGTTAACGCTTGGTGCTATACAGTTTTTTTTTTTTGTTATATATAAACACTTCTAAAACAAATGCGCCATGACAGACTTTTTAAACATTGGCTACTATCTGTCAAGCTAAATCATTCAGGACAGGTTGTAAAACCCTCCCGTGTACATAAAGCCTTATGCCCCTTTTCACAAGGTCAGACCGTTCAGGTCCGCCTGTCAGTTTTGTCGGCGGACCTGAATGGTCGCGCCATACATCTCTATGGAGCGTTGGATGTCACCGGAGACATGTCCGCTGACATCCAACCTGATCCAATCTGCTAAAATCGGACGAATGGCGATACGTAGCCATCTGTCCATGGTGGATCTGATGAAAAAGTTTTCATCTGATCTCTCCTGAGCAGAGAGGGACCTGTCATCCGCCGGCTCAGATCTACGGAGAGATATCCGCTGAGCTGGTGGACTCCACTGCGACGGACCTGCATAATGTGAAAGGAAAAAGACCCTAGTAATAGAAAAAAAAAAAAAGCATGACAGGACCTCTTAAATATGATATCTGGGGTCAAAAAGATGGGTGGGCCCATTCTACCCTCACTAGTCTCTATACCCAGCCATCAGAAGGACCCGATTGCCTCCGCTGATCTTGTGGCGAATCCGCAGCAGAAACCACCATTATTGGAAACCGGACCGCCTGCTGAGGAGGATGATACCTGGATTATGGCAGCTAGCTGCTGCCATAACAAAGATATCCCCCTTCAAACCGCCGACGTATATCAGAGTGTGCAACTCTCAATGGTATAATGAGAATGCACACATCTCAAAGACATCTAGCTGGGGAAAAATGGTATCCGCTGTCACTTCGGTAAAACGCGATGTTTTAAACTTGCGTTACATTACAAAAGGATAAAAAGCCCAAGGAAGAAGTCCTTTTGTGATGAAACGCATAAGGCAGAGAATTGTGTCTACATCATCGCGTTTTACCGGAAGTGATGGTAGAGGCCATCCTTCACCAGTCGGATGTCTTTTGGAGATATGTACATTCTTACTATCTTTTTTTTTTTTTTTAAAATAAACCAGCGATTTTAAAGGTTTTACACCATCTATTAGTGCTTTCCAAGCCCTGCCTGATTGTATACAAATTGAACATGTTTAGGTCTGACCTGTTGTGGTAAATAGTATTGTGTATGGCCAGACTAAGGCTGCATCTTACCCCTTGCTTCAAGGCTCTATACAGGCATATAAAATGGAAATTCTCTAAAGCTTGCCAGACCTACCTATAACTAGGGGGTTCTATTCACCTGTGATTTTGAGGCAAGAAGAATTTTTGACTATTTCTTTTAAAGGACTATAATTTTTCACTTGGGGATGATTGACTTCTCTCCTTGGATGATTTTCACTAATTTTTTTAGCGCAGCATGTTTATTTATTAACACTATTCATTGTAGAGAATCGAAGACAAGGGAGGTGTATGTCCCAATTTTAGGGCTGTGTTCGATTAAACTATTTTTTTTAAAATCAATTAATCGACAAATTTCGATTAATTATAATGCACATACAGATCTAACAACTTTTAGCTGATCTTCTTGCATTGCAGCTCTGCATTAGTCAGTGGTAAATGTGGTATACACTATATACAATCACCCGACACTAGTTAGTTCCACAATCCATGACTTACTGTATCTTCACAGTTCACACAAATACATTTTAAATTCAAACTGTAGCACTGACGCAAGTAATTTTTTCTTATTAAACTTTAAGAAAAATGTACAAAGTTAATTTAACTTTAATTATAAAACGTATCTAGTATATTGACTGTCAGTCACTTTATAGTAGGCATCACTTTAGCCAGTCACACAGACATACCAGAGTGTTTACATTTTCTGGAAGCAGACATGATCGCATTTTATTGACAATATACCCTGAAGAACTGAACAGTCTTTCGCACGGAACAGATGTTGCCGCTACACAAAGAATTGTCTGCACAAAACTGCTTAGGACAGGAAAACGATGGTTAATTTTGCCCCCTTCCCCTGATGCATCCTCCTGCTCCACAGATGCCAATGGGTGCAGTTTGCTCGCATCCAGCAGGGTAAGTCTCACTGTCCAGTGACGTCAAGAATTTTGATCGATCAAAAAAATTTAAGATTTTTCGAGGAATTAATCTTTAAATTTCCCCAGCCCTACCCAATTTCCCTTCATGATTCACTGACCAGTATAGGAACATAAGGCAGAACAGATCTCTAGCTGTGTAGTTGGTAATAGAAAAACAGTTGCCTGGGATCAACAAAATGCTAAGTGCACTTATTTTCTTTACTCTGGTTTTAAAGAAGACACAATTACTTTGTTCTGAAGATTAGATTTTTAATTGCAAATCATAAATGCATATCTAATAAAATAATTTGCTCTAACGATTTTATTAGGAAAATAAATAAATACAAAGGCAAGACCAGTTTCTGGGGAGGGGAGAAAAAAAATAACTATTTATATATATATATGAAGAAAGAGGGCAGTTTACACAATGAGAATTTCAGGTAGGTATGGATAGTGCCAAAAAGTAAAGTTGTCTAATTTTCAGAAGTGTTCTGGTGGGTATTAAATTCCCAGATTTGAACTGTATATACAAGAGGAACTGAAAAGACATTTTGATATAGAAGAGCAATCACGTCCTTCGATCGTCAGAGGAAGAAGAATGTGGCACTGGGTAATAAGGGCCTGATATGCAATTTTTGTTTTTGGAACGTTTCCCAGGCTAATTCTTTAGAATTAAAAGTACAGCTCCAACCAAGATTTATATTGCTGCTTGATGGAATGGGACAGTGATGTTCAGGCTTTTCGCAGAGACGAGAGATTCTCCCCCCCAGCATGGCTGTGCCACTAAAAAAACAAAAAAATTCCTCTAATTATTTAAGAATCCACCACGGGGCAAGTGATGCAGCATTGCTGGGTCCACTGTCATCTAGTGATCTCTCCCCAGGAATGCAGAGAATTCCAGTTGAATGTCACCTGTTACAGCCACACTGGGGCCACGGGCAGCAGTAAACATCCAGCCTCATTCCAGGAGACAGCTGTGTTGGGTGGAGTTGCCCTCTAAATGTAGCTGGTACCTGTAAAGAAATCATTTTTTGGGCCTGGCTTAACCAATCAGTCCATTAGGGAGTAATTTGCAAGGTGAAACCAATCTCAACAGACAGGCTAACCGAGACAAAACGGCTCCTGTGTAGAGTACTAGTTGTATGGGGGAAGTACAGGACCTTGTAAAGCGTTAATTGTGACACACAGACACATTGTCCTGTTTGAATTGTCATATCATAGAAGTCCAGTATCCCTGAGTAAGGAACCGCTGCAGTGTAAGGGCGCTCTCAGCACCAAAGAGAGCGTTGGATCATACGGAAATGTCATAACGTCTTGTTTTTCTGGGCTTCGCATGGTTCTTGATAAGGTTCTGTTTACGATTGTTCTGTAGGCCACTCAGGGCTTGACGGGCAGTCGTTTAAGTAGTGGTTCATCATACACCCAGCACTCCCCGTCCTCATGGAATAGCTAAGAGAATGCAGAGACAGGTAAGTAGAGAAAGAACATGCTTTATCAAATAAACCACACGTGTAAGATTTCCCTATATTACTGTAAGGCATCACACAACACAATACCACTGATGGCAAAAGCAACCTGACTGAGATTCTATTATTCCACTGTATTAAAAAAAATGTTTTATTGTCATTAGTATGTGGCAAGTCCGATCACATGCTCCAATCAAGTCAAGTAGATGGAGAGGTTGGGTTAAATTTGTATACATACATATAATTGGCAATAAAGGTCTGCACAATACTACTAAACGACACCATTCAACAATATATTATTTAGGGTGCTTAGAGAGGTGTAAACCCCGGATAAGGGGGGAAAAAAAACCCCTGCAAGGCCACTTTCACACCGCTAAAAAAATATCGAATGAGTGGCTTTCACACTGGATTGGTGACGCTTGCAGGACATTAGAAAACATCCTGCAAGCAGCATATTTGGGGTGGTTTAGGAGCGGTGTGTATACACTGCTCCTAAAATGCCCTGCCCATGGAAATGCTTTAGAACCACTGACCTAGAACACTCATCAGTGCTCTGGTAGTTCATTAAGAACTACAAGCCAACATCTGCAAAGGCTGTCGGTAGTTGTAGTTCTCCCATTCACAGAACTCTGAATGAATGATGCAGCTAGGTGGAGCCCCGTACTGACGCGTTTCTCCCACCCCCAAATAGTGACAGTGAGTTCGGGGAGAAGATCCCCCTGCTTGCTGTCACTAGAGGCAGCAGATGGGGGAGCGGCTACATGTAACATGTTCCCAAAGATAAACTTATCCTTTAAAATGTATTTTGGGTAAACCTCAAAACACTAAATCCCACCCTCCAACTGCTTACTTAGACAGGAGACAGTTGGAACTATACAAGTCTATGAGGGCTCGCTGTGCAGACACACAGCAGTGAAGACTAGGATGCAAACACTGAAGCAAGTTGTTATTGTTTTCACTAAGACCCCTTTCCCACTGGAGGCATTTTTTCGGCGCTTTAGCGCTAAAAAACATCTGCAATCCCAGTGTGAAAGCCCGAGTGCTTTCACACTGGGGAGCTATGCTGGCAGGACGTAAAAAAAAAACAAAAAAAAAACACACTCCTGCAAGCAGCTTCTTTAAGGCGCTTTAGGAACGATGTATACACAGCTCCAAAAAACGCCCCTTCCCATTGAAATCGATGGGAAGCATCTGCAAAGTGCCTGGGCAGCAGCGCTTTTAACCCTTTATCGGCCGCTAGCAGGGGTTAACAGTGCCCTATCGCCCGAAAAACCGTCGGCCTAGTTTTAGCGACGCTTTACCAACGTTTTTTCGGGGTGCTGGCAGTGTGAAAATGCTCCAACGCTAGGTTCACATCTGAGCAGATGCGGAAAATCGTGTACTCACATACCTTCCCGTACACAAAAACACACCATGGCACCCCCATGCACTTGAAACCCAACAATATCCTGTACTGAGAACCGTACTGCACTATGCAGTTTCATTTTTGGAAAGTGTTCCTTTCACACAAAGCGGAGTAAACTCAGATCAGCAGCTTGTAACGCTATCATAAAGGGAGAACATGATTAGTCCTGGGATTCTCTCCCATTCACAGACTGTGTTGCAAGTAGTACAATTAACAAAATAATTATTCCCAATGGAGGAAGAGTGAGGGGTCATGTCCCTGTCGGACTATCTGTACTACTGTTCTGCATGAAGCCATTGCAGTGTAAGAAGTTCAGAGACAAGAGGATAGATTATCCCTGCAGTGAAGATTCTCCAAGATACAAATGCTTGCACAGGGTCAGACATACATCATTACAGGTCAGTAAAGTGACTAAAGCAGAGGGGTGTAAAAAAAAAAAACACACACTACACCTTTAAAGGATAAATTCACCTTTTGGAACATGCTCCATCCCTATTTAGGGTGTAACATGTTCCACCATCTGCAGACTACATAATACTATGCCACTCCACGATATTGTTAGTCCGCCTGTTACTAACCAACAACATGGCCGCCTCTGGGTTTGGAGACAACTTTTTCCTCTTTAGCCGCTGTTCTGTCAAAACAGCAAACTCTTCATGTACCGGAGAGTACACGTTTGCCGGTGTGTCAAAACAGCAATTCGTCCAAATCTCCCATTACTGATGCTTTGCTGTAACTGGAAGTGACGTGATTGGAGATCTCAATGAATTGGCTATTTTGACAGAACACCGGTCGTTGTGTTGTGACGGGGAGACACCCTAACAATTCAGGAATGGAAATCTGTCGGATCATTTAGACTACCTGACTTCTGGGGATTATCCAGCCTCACTATTGCCTATTATAGCAACTAGTCAGATTCCAACCAATAAGTGTAGTTGCTATGAGTGAAGAAAACTGGAACGCACCCTGGTTTCCCACTGCACTTCCTTTTCTTTGCGTTCTCTCGCTTCTGCTCGTTGCCGCTCTTCCAGGCGGTGCTTTGCATCAGTGGCACAATCAATATCATGGATCTTCAAGTTGTATGTGACGTCTTTCCATAACCTTATAAAAGTGTAGGTGTGAGAATTACAAGGATAAACATCATTTCCATTCCATTTCAAACTTTTGATCAGATTAAATAAAAGTCATCGCTCAGCACTGAAAATAAACTTTACAGCAAGTCACACAATGCAGTCAAATACCGTTAAGGGGTATTGAACATGAAACTAAAAATGTAATATTGTACTAAACATTAGCGGGGACTTCCAGTCTGCTGCTGGAACGAGATGGGGTTGGGCTAAGCCCTCTTTCAGCCATTTACAGAAGCTGTGTACTTTTACAAAAGGATTCGAGGCTTCCTCTGATTGGCTGAGGTGGATATTGTGACATTTTATGGACTCTCTACCACAGAGAAAATGTAGCAAGCAAGATTTTTATTTTTTGCGTAGTGCAGACAAATTGCTGGTTGAACAATCTCTCTGAAAATAGTGCAGCATTACATTACCTTCTAGATTCATATTCTAGTTGGTCTTCCAGCTTGCGGACCTTCTTCTTTATTATAGGCATATTCTTGGTATCTATAAAAACTACATTCTCCTGTGAAAGAAAGCAAAAGTCAGGATAAGAATAATTTAATAATGAAACACAGGACTACTACAGTTAAGGGTCCGTGAGGGGCCTGGGTGACAGGAAACTGCTCAAATTTTTTGGGGAATGACTGTGTTCATTTATAAAAACATATACTCATCGTTTTCTTTGGATGAAGAGAAGAACATTTTAACAGAAACACAAACCGCAATAAAATGGCTTTTAGGGCGTTTTTTTTTTTTTAATTCTTGGAAAAGTTAAAACTTATGTTGAGTTCAGGGGCAGTGCAACATAATTGTCCCCCTATCAATGGACGCTGCATTAGATGGACTTTACCGGCATGCTCAAAAAATATTTGTGGGACTTTGCAGGGGATGAAGAGAAAACAAGGTGCAGACAAGTGTTATAGCACCTTATTTTTTTTTTTTAGCAGGAGCCCATACTCTAAACCCTTTAAATGTCATGAGGTATGACAAGAACATCATTGGCAGTCAAAGGGTTAGACCCAACTCCAGCTAAAGGAATTGTGTAAACCTTTCAATGTCTTGCTGAAGTTAAAAAATAAAAAGCTTTAGCTGCAATACTTGGCCTTTCTCCGCTCCTGTTCCTTAGAGGCTTCCAAGGTCCAGCACTGGGCTCTCCAACCCACTTCCAGTGAGCTCAGAGTGCCCAGGACCCGCCTCTTTTGGGGTGCATCATAAAGCCATCTTGGGCACAAAAGCAGAATATGCTGCAAGAACAGGCTCTGCATCTGTAGCTTTCAGGACCCTTGGTCCTAAATGACTGGACTGAAGACCCATGATGAGTAGGTTTATGAAAAAATATTTTATAAGAAAGACTGGGGGTGTGTGTGTGTGTGCGCGCACGCTTTAAATAAATTGTATACCACATCCCTCCTCCAAAGCATTTAACTCCTTCACGCCGGAGCCTCCCGACACTTTAAGGCTCCGTTCACACCCAACGCTGATGTGGCTCCCAGCAGGGGTCCGGTGCTTCCTGGTTTACAGTTTCAGGTCCTATTTCAGGCCAAATTTTTGGCTAAATTCGGACCAAAAGACGCACAGGGCTCCTGTGAAAATTTGCATCGGAGATATATGAACCGGCTCCATAGAAAGCCATTCAAATTCTCCTGCTATTGCATATTGGATGCGGAGACTCCGCATCCAAATTGCAATAGTGTGAACTCGGCCTAAAGTGGTTCAGATGCTGGGAGGTGGGGGTTTCTGATCGAGTTGGTTGATTGGCTATCACAGTGTGGTTACATGACCGGAAAGCTCCTGATTTCAAGTAGAGATTGTGAGCTTTTTGTTAGCAGCTGGTAACTGTGCTGGGAGCATGCAGGGTGTGCGCTCTCGGCACAACTCGGTTTATTTTTTTATTTTTTTTACAGAGATAACTGTTTATCTTTAGGTACGCATATATGCGGCCTCTCGGGCTTCAAGGTCCACCCGTCGGGAGGCTGCTAATATGCGTACGGCCGAAGGGAAAGAGTTAAATTACAGGTGTCTCTTTAGAAAACGTATGAATTAGAGACAACCTCAATAGGTTCATCAAGAAACCAAAATGACTAAATATGACAGAACGCCATTATGAAGAATATCTTACCCCATTTGCATTTTTTGTATACATAACACCATTCCACTCTCCTTCCACTGAACATATAGATTTCTTGTCATTGGGAGGACTAGGAGGGAAAACAAAAAGGAGTCACCGAAAACAGTAAAAAACAAAAAGGAAACATTTGCTTTATAATCTATAAAACAAATGGCATTTGTCCAAAGAAGCCTTTAAATACTCACTAGATCTCCGCTGTGACTCTGTGCTTCTTCCCACCGTAGAAAGGTTTGGTGTGGAAGGTGATAATGGCGCTGTAGCCAGTTTTGGAACAGTTGATGTTGCATTCTCCACCGAGCTCCACCCAAGGCACAGTCAGGATGGACCTGAGGACACAGACATAGATTTATTCAAGAACTTCATAAAAACATACACAATATATATGACCAATATAAAGCAATATATATGACCAATATAAAGCAAAGTTATTTATTTATAGGTGATACATTTGTTGCAAGATGTAACTACAGCCATAGCAGGTGCCAAACCAGCACAAAGAGGGGTCGTGCCATCAGAAACAATCTTACAATGTTTTGCCAGATCTTTTTTAACTAAAAATTGTGTGCCCAATTCCTGGACCTTGGCCAGGCCCAGAAAGGCAATATTCAAGCTTCAGTGTAGTCATCACTTTAAAATTTGTGAAGTTCTCCAAGTTGCCATTGAAATTTACACTGGGTTTGTCATTTACCACAAGTTATATTAAAATGGATGTAAACCCTCCTTACACCCAGTGAAGTGAACAGCCTCAGATGATACACCGGGATGAACCAAATCTCCCTACATAGGTTTTACATGTATATCGGCCGTCTTCACATTTATATACTGTTTAGAAAGTTCAGATTGTGTTAGGAGATTTTCTCTTCCTGGTTAACACAAAGTGTGATGTCTGGGCATACAGCCAAGATTGCTAACTTTGCTGGAAGAAAGGCACACACCCCCCTCTCATCATAGGCAGAGACTCTGAGGCCCCGTACACACGTCCGAGGAACTCGACATGCCAAACACATCGAGTTCCTCGTCGAGTTCAGTGTGGAAGCCGCCGAGATCTCGGCGGGCCGACTTTCCTCATTGAACAACGAGGAAATAGAGAACATGTTCTCTTTTCGGCCCGACGAGTTTCCTCGTCGGCTTCCTCGCTGAAAAGTGTACACACGACCGAGTTTCTCGGCAGAATCCAGCTCCGACCGAGTTTCTGGCTGAATTCTGCCGAGAAACTCGGTCGTGTGTATGGGGCCTCAGAGGTGTTTTGTAACAGGGCCAGCTCCCTGCTAATCTACTTTAACAACCTCCCCCAACAGAAGATTCAGGCTGCTTTTGTCTTAAGTGTCTGAGAATTTGTCCGGAGTTAATCAGGCTGATAACAGAGGAACGGGTCAGGAGAGAGCTACAAGACTTGGCTCTTTGAAGAGAGATAACAAAATACTGCAGACATATGTGCCCAGCTCACATTTCATGAATCGGGTTTACAGCCACTTAAAATAAAAAAAAATAAAAAACACAGGACTAAAGCCACAGAATACAGCAGAAAGTTTTTTTTCTTCTTACCATCCTTTCCAGTTTACTTTAGTCCCTATGACAATGGTCATCAATACAAGGAGGGACACCAAGAGCAATACAACCTGACAGGTGTTTAACCCTTTCATATTTATTTTAGGTACCGTATTTATCGGCGTATACCGCGCACTATTTTGCCCTGAAAATCAGGGCAAAATCGTGGGTGGGCGATATACGCCGATACCCGCTTTCCCGCCACGAGTTTGAATACTGCGCCCGCATATAGCGAGCGCAGTACACTTGTGAATCTTCGGGCAGTCTCGGCGCCTCTCGTACTGACGTCCTGAGCGTACAGGACGTCAGTGTGAGAGGCGCCCGAGCCTTCCCGAAGATTCACGAGTGTACTGCGCCCGCAGAGCGGGAGGACGCCGCAGAAGGACGCCGGACCCGCCGCAGAATCACGCCGGACCCGCCGAAGATGGACACCGGACCCGCCGAAGATGGACACCGGACCCGCCGAAGATGGACGCCCGACCCGCCGAAGATGGACGCCCGACCCGCCGAAGACTGACGCCGGACCCGCCGAAGAGGACACCCGAAGCCGCAGAAGGACGCCGGACCCGACGAGGCCGCAGATGGACGCCGCGCAAGACACCAAAACTGTAAGTACAAAAAAACAAAAAATCTTTTTTTCCCACAGGATTGGGGGCCACTTTGGGGGTGCGCGGTATACGCCAGAGCGCGTTATACCGCGATAAATAAGGTACTTGTATAGTGCTGTTAATTTACGCAGTGATTTACACATATAGTGTACATTCACATCAGTCCCTGCCCCCAAGGAGTTTACAATCTAAGGTCCCCAATTCACATTCATTCATAAACATACAAGGGCCAATTTAGACAGGGTCCTATTAACCTGCCAGCATGTCTTTGGAGGGTAGGAGGAAACCGGAGTACCGGGAGGAAACCCAGGCAGGCACAGGGAGAACATGCAAACTGCAGCAGGTGACGTGGCTGGGATTTGAATGGACAACCCTAGTGCTGCCAGGTGGAAGTGCTAACCACTTAGCCACCATGCTATAAAAAAAAAAAAAGCTTGGACTTTAAATAAACTTTATTATACAGCATATAAAGTAAAACCTTGGTTTACGAGCATAATTGGTTCCAGAAACATGCTTGTAATCCAAAGCACTTGTATATCAAAGCATTTTTTTTTTACAGGGTATAAAAGAGAAGAGTGGCACAGTAAGAGTGTAGCAATAAGTTGCTAAATGTTGTACCTTCATTAAATGTAACAATATTCCTAGACTTAGAGGCTCCTCCTTTTTTTTTATACTCAGTTGTGACATGACGCTACTCTTATATCAAGACATAGCTTGTATATATCAAAGCAAAATGTATTAAAATATTTTGCTTATCTTGCAAAACGCTCTCAAATCAAGTTACTCTCAAACCAAGGTTTTACTGTATGTTTCAGAACTCTTTAGAGCAGGGCCGGAGTGGGACTCATTTTCAGCCCTGGAGTTTCATGCCTTAGACCAGCCCACTTTAGTTCACGACTATTAAAATAATGTAATTAAAACCTCAAAATATATGTACAACCTACATACCTATAGGATATTCCTTATCTACCTATATACTTATATACCCAAATACAATACTTTGAAAGCTCACTGCCGTCAATCAAGAATTATATGAAAAAACACATCCATGGGATCCCTCTAGATGTGCATGCTCAAACCAACTGATCAGCAGATGGCACAGTTAAAGTCTTCAGCATCTGGTGGGCAGCAGGGAGGAGCCTGCGCAGGGAGGAGCCTGCATAGCTAAATGGATACCAGGGATGTGTTCTTTTTATATAATGCTCTTTAAATAAGATCTTATACAGGGAGCTGTGACATTGCCAGGTGCCTCCCAGCACAATATGCGCACACTACAATTCAATTAACCCTTTCCTGCCTAAGCCTATTTCTGACATTTGGTGTTTACAAGTTAAAATCCATATTTTTGGCTAGAAAATTACTTAGAACCCCCAAACATTATATATATATTTTTAGCAGAGAATCTAGAGAACAAAATGGCGATTGTTGCAATATTTTATGTCATACGGTATTTGTGCGGCAGTGTTTTCAAACGCAACTTTTTGGGAAAAATTAAGTTTCATGAATTAAAAAAAAATGAAAAAGTAAAGTTACCCCCAATTTTTTTGCATAATGTGAAAGATGATGTTACGCCGAGTAAATAGATACCAAACATGTCACGCTTTATAATTGCACGCACTCGTGAAATTGCGACAAACTACGGTACCTAAAAATCTCCATAGGCGACGATTTAAACTTTTTTTACGGTTACCAGGTTAGTTACAGAGGAGGTCTAGTGCTAGAATTATTGCTCTCGCACTGACGATCGCCGCAATACCTCAATGTGTAATTTGAACACTGTTTTCATATACGGGCGCGACTTCCGTATGTGTTTTCTTTGCTGCGCAAGCTCGCGGGGAGGGGGGCGCTTTAAAATTTGTTTTTTTTTTTTAATTTATTTAATTTTTTTTTTAATATTAAATTGTGTTTTTTTTTTTTACATTTTGATCACTTTTATTGCTGTCAGATGGAATGTAAACATCCCTTGTGACAGGAATAGGTGGTGACAGGTACTCTTTATGGAGGGATCGGGGGTCTAAAAGACCTCCAATCCCTCCTTTGCACTTCAAAGTATAGGCGACAATTGATGGCACAGTGCTGCGTGTGTTGGCACAGTGGCTGCGTGTGTTGGCACAGTGCTGCGTGTGATGGGCACAGTGCTGCGTGTGTTGGCACAGTGGCTGCATGTGATGGCACAGTGGCGACAATTGATGGCACAGTGCTGCGTGTGTTGGCACAGTGGCTGCATGTGATGGCACAGTGGCTGCATGTGATGGCACAGTGGTGACAATTGATGGGCACAGTGGCGACAATTGATGGTGGCACAGTGGCTGCGTGTGATGGGCACAGTGGCTGCGTGTGATGGGCACAGTGGCTGCGTATGATGGGCACAGTGGCTGCGTGTGATTGGCACAGTGGCTGCATGTGATGGCACAGTGGCTGCATGTGATGGCACAGTGGCTGCATGTGATGAGCACAGTGGCGACAATTGATGGACACAGTGGCTGCGTTTGATGGGCACAGTGGCAACAATTGATGGTGTTACAGTGGCTGCGTGTGATGGGCACAGTGGCTGCGTGTGATGGCACAGTGGCTGCGTGTGATGGCACAGTGGCGACAATTGATGGCACAGTGCTGCGTGTGTTGGCACAGTGCTGCGTGTGTTGGCACAGTGGCTGCATGTGATGGCACAGTGGCGACAATTGATGGCACAGTGTTGCATTTGATGGGCACAGTGGCTGCATGTAATGGGCACAGTGGCTGCATGTAATGGGCACAGTGCTGCGTGTGTTGGTACAGTGGCTGCATGTGATGGCACAGTGGTGACAATTGATGGGCACAGTGGCTGCGTTTGATGGGCACAGTGGCGACAATTGATGGTGGCACAGTGGCTGCATGTGATGGGCACAGTGGCTGCGTGTGATGGCACAGTGGCTGCATGTGATGGCACAGTGGCTGCATGTGATGGCACAGTGGCTGCATGTGATGGCACAGTGGCTGCATGTGATGGCACAGTGTCTGCATGTGATGAGCACAGTGGCGACAATTGATGGGCACAGTGGCTGCATTTGATGGGCAGAGTGGCGACAATTGATGGTTGCACAGTGGCTGCGTGTGATGGGCACAGTGGCTGCGTGTGATGGGCACAGTGGCTGCGTGTGATGGGCACAGTGGCTGCGTGTAATGGGCACAGTGGCTGCGTGTGATGGGCACAGTGGCTTCGTGTGATGGCACTGTGGCGACAATTGATGGCACAGTGCTGCGTGTGTTGGCACAGTGGCTGCATGTGATGGCACAGTGGCATGTGATGGCACAGTGGTGACAATTGATGGGCACAGTGACGACAATTGATGGTGGCACAGTGGCTGCGTGTGATGGGCACAGTGGCTGCGTGTGATGGGCACAGTGGCTGCGTATGATGGGCACAGTGGCTGCGTATGATGGGCACAGTGGCTGCGTGTGATGGCACAGTGGCGACAATTGATGGCACAGTGCTGCGTGTGTTGGCACAGTGGCTGCATGTGTTGGCACAGTAGCTGCATGTGATGGCACAGTGGCGACAATTGATGGCACAGTGTTGCATTTGATGGGCACAGTGGCTGCATGTAATGGGCACAGTGGCTGCATGTAATGGGCACAGTGGCTGCATGTAATGGGCACAGTGGCTGCATGTAATGGGCACAGTGCTGCGTGTGTTGGGTACAGTGGCTGCATGTGATGGCACAGTGGTGACAAATTGATGGGCACAGTGGCTGCGTTTGATGGGCACAGTGCGACAATTGATGGTAGCACAGTGGCCTGCGTGTGATGGGCACAGTGGCTGCATGTGATGGGCACAGTGGCTGCGTGTGATGGGCACAGTGGCTGCATGTGATGGGCACAGTGGCTGCGTTTGGTGGCACAGTGGCTGCATTTGATTGGCACAGTGGCTGCATTGATGAGCACAGTGGCTGCATTTGATGGGCAGAGTGGTGACAATTGATGTTGCACAGTGGCTGCGTGTGATGGGCACAGTGGCTGCGTGTGATGGGCACAGTGGCTGCGTGTGATGGGCACAGTGGCTGCGTGTAATGGGCACAGTGGCTGCGTGTAATGGGCACAGTGGCTGCGTGTGATGGGCACAGTGGCTGCGTGTGATGGCACTGTGGCGACAATTGATGGCACAGTGCTGCGTGTGTTGGCACAGTGGCTGCATGTGATGGCACAGTGGCAACAATTGATGGCACAGTGTTGCATTTGATGGGCACAGTGGCTGCATGTAATGGGCACAGTGGCTGCGTGTGATGGGCACAGTGGCTGCATGTGATGGCACAGTGGCTGCGTTTGGTGGCACAGTGGCTGCGTTTGGTGGCACAGTGTCTGCATGTGATGAGCACAGTGGCTGCGTGTGATGGCACAGTGGCTGCGTGTGATGGGCACAGTGGCTGCGTGTTAATGGGCACAGTGGCTGTGTGTGATGGGCCACTGTGCTGCGTGTGTTGGCACAGTGGCTGCGTGTGATGGGGCACAGTGCTGCATGTGATGGCACAGTGGCGACAATTAATGGCACAGTGGTTGCATTTGATGGCACAGTGCTGCGTGTGATGGGCACAGTGCTGCGTGTGATGGGCACAGTGGCTGCGTGTGATGGCACAATGGCGACAATTGATGGCACAGTACTGCGTGTGGTTGGCACAGTGGCTGCATGTGATGGCACAGTGGCGACAATTGATGGCACAGTGTTGCATTGATGGGCCACAGTGGGCTGCATGTAATGGGCACAGTGGCTGTGTGTGATGGGCACAGTGCTGCGTGTGTTGGCACAGTGGCTGCATGTGATGGGCACAGTGCTGCATGTGATGCACAGTGGCGACAATTAATGGCACAGTGTTGCATTTGATGGGCACAGTCTGCGTGTGTTGGCACAGAGGTTGCGTGTGATGGCACAGTGACTGCGTTTGGTGGCACAGTGAGGCTGCAATATGTTTTTTTTTTTGTCAGAGAAGGCAAGCTCAAAAAAAAGAAAAAAATTCAAACTGCTAACCCCTAATTACAATAATTTCATTACTTTCTTCTTACTTTTCACACAGCACACTGTCAAGTCAGAGTGAAGGCTTCAGTAGTTTTCCTAGGCAGCCAGGGGGCGCAGCAGGCTCCTCATGAGTCGTGAACTAACTTCTGCAAGCGCCGACACTCATCAGCTCCCTGCTCGAGGTCCTCCCTCTCTCACCTCGCCTCTGGCCGCCGGCGTGACGTCACGCCGCGCACAGCCAGTGGAATAAACCACTAAATCCTCCATGGGGGGGGGGGCGAGGAAACGCACAGGAGGAAAGAGAGCCAGGACCTCGGAGCACACTTCGGCAGCCATGAGTGGGACTCGGCGGGCAGACGAGTTTGTAAAGTGTCAGTGCGCAGTTTGATTACACACACTGATTAAACTGGTTTAGGCGGACCGCGGCTGATTGCCGCCCCCCCCTCCTGAACAAAAATGGTAGCGGCCCGCAAACCCGACCAGCCCACCGGGAAGTGTCCCGGTTCTCCCGATTGGCCAATCCGGGCCTGCTTTAGAGTTTAGATTGTAGTAGGTTTTAAAAATGAACTCTATGAGGAGAGATTGTAGAAAGTAAGAAGTGTTGGGTCTAATTTACAAGTTTACTCCATATAAATCTCCTGCTGCCCAACACACTGCCCTGCAGCAGCATGCTTGGAAGTCAGAAAATCCCCATACACTTATATGGAGCAAAAAAAGATGATATATTTCGATCTGATTGTACGACTTTCAAATAAAACCAATAACTACGTAGGGTGAAGGTCTTTTGGCTAGATATAGACTTGGAACTGACCTCCAGGTAGATACCATACAAATATTATATATATTTCATTAAAAAAATAAATTGCATGTAATTATGTAATTAGAAAGGGGAGAGGGGTTCAGTATTAGAAGAAAATCATTCACACCAAATTTGCAATAGCAGTTTATAGTCTTTTTTTTCTATATAACAGAAAAAGTTTATCGTTTTTAAATGTAGTGGTCCAGATATATTACTACTATAAAAAAAAAAAAAGGGGGGGGGGAACCAGAAGTTGCTAATACTTTAAGTTCTTTGTTACTCTGATTCCAATAGCCAATGAAAGAAGACAAGGCTGATGTCCTAATAACTGAAGGCTATACATTGTCAGTATACAGGGTGGGCCATTTGTATGGATAAACCAAAAACTAACGTTGGATTCAAAATGTCCGACTTCAAAATGGCCGCCATGGTCACCATCCATCTTGAAAAGTTTCCCCCCTTACATATACTAATGTGCCACAAACAGGAAGTTAACATCACCAACCATTCCCATTTTATTAAGGTGTATCCATATAAATGGCCCACCCTGTACATTGTGTGGCCTTGTTGGTGTGCAGTGGGTGCCGGGATGTACACTCTGGGGGATGCTAAAGATATAAGGGATAATGTCTGCTGGTGAAGTTTATTGAGTTCAAAGTATTTTCTAGTTTATACAGTAAGCAGCCAGCAATTGGATATACAGTATGTAGAATGGCCATACAGACCTAAACACATTAACATTACTTGGCTTTAAAGCGTACTTGGTATTTGTAATAACAAAGTGGTCAGTGGACGAACTATTTATATATTAATTAACTGTTGTGGGAAAAAATTGAATTCCCCAAAGCCATTTGCAGATGAGTATTCCAATTTTGTTTAGCTCACCTCCCATATCCATTGGGGAAGGTTATAATGTAGTGTTCATCATAGTCTAAGCAGGACACACAACCTGTAATGACAAACAGAAAGAAATGTGTTATGACTGGCTCTCTGAATTAAGGACAAATTAAATAAAAATAATTATATACTAGAAGTACCGTATATACAATATTTTGTATGATTCAGATTCTTAGAGGATTAGTTTAGCCAAGTTAGAGGATAGACTAGGCTGCTTTGCTTAAAGTGGAGGTTCACCCTAAAAACAATTTTTTAACATTAGAGGCAGCATAGTAAGGGCATACACTTTTGGCAGTTTTTTTTTTCTCCGTACTTACCTTTATATTCTGATTTGGTCCAGGGCTTCCGCGTTCTGATGACTTCGGGACTGGGCGTTCCTATCCCTGCCTCAGGGTTCCGATGACTGCAGGACTGGGCGTTCCTATCCTTCGGTTCGATTATTGACGGCTTGTGAAACAGGTGACCTGTCGCACAACGCGCGTCACCAGGTTTCCAGAAATAGCCGAGCTGCGAGTCGGCCCTATACGGCGCCTGCGCGCGCCGTGTAGAGCTGACTGCGCAGGCGCCGTATAGTGCCGACTCGCAGCTCGGCTATTTCCCGACATCTGGTGACACACGTTGTGCGACAGGTCACCTGTTTCACAAGCCGTCAACCCCCGCTTTAACTAAATGTGAAAAAAGAAAAAAGAATGCTTGCACTGAAAGCCATTCAGTAACACCACCATAATTGTTTTTTTTTTTTCAATTATGGAACAACAATGGGACAAAAAGTTCAGAAGAACGAGAACATAAATAATTAAATGCCCATTTAGACAAAGACATCGGACATTAAGTCCCTCAGTAATTGTATGTAGCATAGGCATAGTCTTGTGCCATCAAAAAGTACAGAATAATAAATCTAGCTAAAAAGCTCATTCCCCACAGTTACAACCTTTGGTACCACCTGCCCCACTCTATTAGATTGTAAGCTCTTCTGAACAGGGCTCTCTTAATCCTCTTGTATTTTATTTTATTATAACTGTATTGTCTCCCTTTAATATTGTAAAGCACTTCATAAACTGTTGGCACTATATAAATCCTGTATAATAATAATAATAATAATAATAATAATAATAATAATAGAAGGAAAAAAAAAAACTACCAATCTATTGCCATAAACCAACTTTTATGATAGACTGGCATGTCTGCTAAGAAATTCAGGGTTGGGAGCTTACTGGGACCATCCACTGAAGTCTTCCACACAGGAGTGTCACTACCGGCCATGGTTTGGCAAGCTCCTAAATCCAGATTTCCCTATTTTGGCAAAATTTGGCAAAATTTCGATTGGGAAACTTTGTTTTAAAAAAACAAAAAAAACGGGTGGAACGCTGCTTTAAGTGCGCAGAATTCTGCTTTCATTAGTATGACTGTTACAGCTGAGAAATTATAGGCTTCTGTAGGGTATTGTATGACCTTACCTTGCCCAATATTGTGGACCCCTATAGACATCCCCAAGAACTTGGACTTTGTCCAGATGTGAGCATTGAACTGTATCCTCTTATTGTAACATTCGGCATAAAAGGCTGAAACTATAAAAGAAAAAGATTTATACAGCAGAGATTACATAGTTCTTATAATACCCAAAAGTCAAAGCACTGTACAAAAACTAGTGGATAGGATATTACCGCGCTACCAAAGAGGGGGGAAGGGGTTAGGAGGGGGAAGAGAAAGATAGAAAGGGAATACTGCTGCAACACTGAAGGTGTGTCAAACCCAAAAATGTTGTAATAAATAAGTAGTGCTGCGCTGTGTGAAAGTTTTTAATAATAAAAAGGCATACATACTCACATGAATGGACTCAAAAGTCCAGAGTCCACTAAGAGGTACCGGAGGGGACGCTTGCGAACTTGCCTGTTTTTATTGCATCCATGTGAGTACCATAATGTATGAGTTTTTTATTATTAAAAACTTTTAAACGATACTGCACTATTGCCACTTTTTACCTCCCTGGGTGAGGGTCATTGTTGTCCATTGGACGGGACTCCTGAGGGGAACTTTATCCACAGAGAGAGATTACAGTTCACTGAGACACACTACATTCTGAAACGACTGGAACACCGTTGGCTATAATATACATGCTGTTACCTTACAGCAGTAAGGCAAGGGGACACCCTCACTAAAACTTCATAAGGATATTGGAATTCCTTCTCTGCACCACCTTCACGCTAAATATTTCGGCATAAGCACCAGCACTTTATTGTTGATTGTTCCTTTGATATTTTGATCTTTTAAACAGCATTGGTTTTTGCTCTTTTTCTGCATGGACACTGATGCGATTTCTTATTATCACGAAGGCCCCTTTCACACTGGGGCGGGAGGCGAGCGGCGCTGTACCGTCGTAATTGCCGCGGGATTCGGCCGCTAGCGGTGCAGTATTAACCCCACACTAGCTGCCGATAAAGGGTTAATAACGCCTGCAATGCGCCTCTGCAGAGGTGCATTGCGGGCGGTATTACCGCGGTTTCCCATTGTTTTAAATGGGCAGGAGCGGTATACATACTGCTCCTCTCACTGCGCCAGCGCATCGCCTCAGTGTGAAAGCCCTCGGGGGAAAGGGGTCTTATGTGTGTTGCTTTCGTTTTTCTACTATATAGCAGTGCATGCTTCAATATCACTGAGCACTTTGTATTTTTGATTGGATGCGATTTGTATCACCAATATCAGCGAGTAATATTTTTTAATGTTCACATATCAGTTATAGCAACTGTCTTTTCTTTAATTCATCTACCCTATCACACAGCGCAGCACTACTTATTACAACTGTACAAAAACTGCTGTAAATCGTTCACACTGGAAACAGATTACTTGTACCTTACTGCCATGTCACAATAGACCTCTATTGAAGAGTTGTCACTCTTATTGGTGGTCTAAGGACAGCTGGAGTTCTCTAAGCATGCACCACTTTGGCACAAGTTAAAGGTTACTGGACAGAAAACAAAAGAAGACTATACAGTAAAGGGAGTCATTTGAAAACTGAACTGTTACAGATCAATTTGTCGTCCCCCCCCCCCCCCCCCCACTACAATCTGTGGCACTTATACATGTCCTGCTGTCCATGAGTCTCAGGACGACACTAGTAGGACCTGGCCAAGCCACAAATCGATGTGTGAGGGAGGTTTAGGGGGTGCATTGTAAATTTAAATAATGAAGATGTATGCCCTAAATAAATTCCTGAGCTTCTCACATTGTACATTAGAAGTTGAGGCAAGTCTGACAGAACCTGCCTTCTTTCTTGGCTGGAGGATGTCTAGCATCATCAAGCTTTTTTTCCCCCCAGCCCTACTGTCCCTGGCCCACTTCTTTCATGAATTGATTTTCAGTTCTTGCAATAATGGAGGCTCAGCTACACATGCGTGCATTATCTATGGTGGTCTGCATGCAAACGCAGTTTGCCCAAGAACGCCCACTTCTCCAGACTGACATGTACCATCAAGGTATTTTGATATTTGTGCAATTTCTCCTAAGAACCAACCCACTGCTTGCAACAGGACTGAGCACACTTGATAGGAGTACTAAGGCAGTGATGTTTCAGGAAACTATGTACACCACCCTAATGATCCCTTTAATGAGCCATGATCTGTCTGCATTGCATGGAGATTACATCACTTGGACTAAAATAAGGTAGATCATGAAAATGGAATTAACTTCATTAAATGGGAGGAACCTGTAAAAGGCAAAAATGTAAGAGGATTAACCTTGATCTTGTTAAATTTCCCTTGATCTATATAAGCTTCAACACCATGTTTATGGAACAGTCCAGAATAAATGGTATTCATATATTTTCTTAAAGTGGTTGTAAAGCCTTACAAAAACAGTTTTTGCTACAGGTAAGCCTATAATAAGGCTTACCTGTAGCTACCCTGGATATCTCCTAAACCGGAACGGATATTTCATGTGCCCTGCATGTGCCAATGTCATCGCACATGTGCACTGAAGCAATAGCGCGTATGTGACGTTGCTCCAGTGAGTGTGTCGCTACTGCAGCCATGCGCGGAAGTGACGTCATCGCAGCTTCGGCCAATCACAGTGCTGGAGCTGCAATATCCAGAAGTAACCCCTGGGAGTTATGTCGCCGTCTGGTGCTGTGTACAGGCACCGCAGCGAGGGCTTCGATCTCAGGTGAGTATTACATGATGAGCTAGTATGCTATGCATACTAGCTCATTATGCCTTTGTCTTGCAGGTGTTAGTTTTTTTGTTTTTTAATGGGTTTACAACCACTTTAAAAAATAAAACAATTGATCACCCCCTTTCCCTTATATAGAACCAATGACCACAGTGACAGAGGACTATTAACAAAGGTAGGTCTATGAGCTTTAAAAAGGCCTCCAACTCTGCTCTGGTCCTAAAGAAAACAGCAGTGGCAGAAAGAAAGCCAGCAAGTCAACTCTGGAAATGCAAATATAAATGAAGAATTTCTTCCAGATAACCTAAATGTAAGAAAGAAGAAGTAGCAGCAACCTACTTGGTGGATGGTGCGAGACCTGCTCGGACACAAACGTGACATTGTTTTTGGAAGCCCATGGAACTGGCCCTTCAGAAACTGGCTCCTACAAGATAAAACAATTCACAATCCTATTAACAAGAACAGCAGAAAACGCCACAAACAAATACAAACCAGGACCCTGTTCAATGATCAGGAAAACTACAAAGACTAACACAAATCTCCCCAGCTCCAGCTAAATTAGCTTTTCCAATGTTGGTTATGGATAGGGTCCACTGGGAAGATTTACCCTGACCTCTTGTTCTAATAAAAGGGTGACACTGGGAAAAAGATTAAATGGGAATCCTCCCAATGGAGCATAACAGGCAGTAAAGACTTTTATTTTTCTTGGATAGTGGATAACAATGAGAACCTCTTACTTCCTCTCACCCCAACACTCATCATCCTTCCAATGCACTGAAAATAAACAGTGGAGGCAGAGTTAGGAGTGGACCCACTGACATAAGTGTCAGGGAAGGAAGGTTACAGGAAAACCGATAAGGTAGGCGAGAAAGGGACAGTGAAGGACTCGGAAGGATGTAGTGATGAGGGAAAGGAGAGGGAAGGGGTGTGCAGGAAGGCACGGTAAGGATTGAGAGATGAGAATCAGACACAGGAAAGGTGAGGGAAGGGGTTTGTAGGATGGAGAGATGAGAGAACGAAGGGGCAAAGGGTGTGAAGAATGGAGAGGTGAGGCAAAGGGTCTAAAGAATGGTGAGGTCAGGGAAAGGAAAAGAAAGTGGTGTGAACAATGGCCATACATTGTCGAATGTTTTTTTTTAAAAATCTGAAAACTTTTGCATTTTGTGATCTGATGGTGCCACCATTGATTTCGAAATTCAACCAACCAAACCTTCAATTTCACCAGAAAATAATTTTCGTGGCTGGGAATCTTCTTTTCTTTCCTATAATTTTCTTTTCTTGCACATGCACATTTCTTTTCCGATTACATTTCTCGCATGATTCTCCCATCATAGACTAGAAAATCATTTGCTTTTCAAAAAATTTCCAACATGTCCGATTACTCAAATTTGATGGCCGCACGAAAATCAGCTGTTGCTGCAGTCCATTAATGGTGCAAAATACGAACAAAAATTCTTAGATAAGATTTTCTAAAGAAAATTCTTTCGAAATTCAACCCATGCATGGCCTATCAAAGGGGTGTACAGGAATCAGAAACAAGAAAAAGGAGAGGGAAGGGGTGTGAAGGATGTAGAGATTAGGGAAAGGAGAGGGGACAAGGCAAGGGTGTCAAGGATAGGTAGAGTAGAAAAAGGAGAGGGAGAAGGGGTGCACAGGAAGCAGACACAATCGAGAAGGATGGGGTATTCAAGAAGCATGGAAAAGGAGAGGGATGGGTGTGTAGAATGGAGAAATGAGGGAAAGGAGAGGGAAGAGGTGGGCAGGAAGGAAAAGAGAAAATATATGTCCGGATCGCAGTGGGATGGGAAAAAAAAACAAAGTCAGAAAGCCCAAACCGTTGATGGGCTTGATCCTTATTAAAAAAATAAATAAATAATGATAACCACTTAGCATCATGCTTAGAAACATGTTGAAAAATATACAGTCCCACCAAAAAAAATATTCCTATTAAATCAGAAAGGAACACATCTCCACATATTTGCACCAGTGCTCCCTCACAAACTTCAAACCTACAAATCACTATAGTACAAGTACTTCTGGAACTCACAGACTCATCATTTTCTGGCGCAGCCCAATGACACTGGAACACTTCTCCCAGTATGGGGTTATAAGGCTTCTTAGCTACAGACCCTTTGCGGCCTGCGTGGAATGCAGACAGGTACCACCGGACCACCTGGATCATCCTGTCTTTGGGGTCTTGTTGGTCACCAATGCTGAAAAGGACAGACAGATCATGTCACATTGAATGAAAACTCAATATCCTAGTATTAGAAGGAAAACAGCAGAAAATTAAAACGTGTACCTTACAAACAGTTCTGGGTGTGCAAAAAAATCTGCATACATCTCTAGCAGAGATCGTCTTTCAAGAATAAACGTGGGAAGGACAACCTGCAAAAATGGACACATATATTATGACATTTCAGACTGCATCAATGAAACACAAGCTACAAATAAAATTACAGTATCTCACAAGTGAGTACACACCGCACATTTCTGTAAATATTTTATTATATCTTTTCATGTGACAACACTGAAGAAATTATACTTTGCTACAATGTACTGTGAGTGTACAGCTTGTATAACAGTGTAAATTTGCCTTCCCCTCAAAATAACTCAGCCATTAATGTCTAAACCGCTGGCAGAAAAATAAATTCCTGGGTTCTGTGCTGTACAATCAAGATATATTTATAGCAGATAATACACCTAACCGGGACTTTCACTAATCCCAAAGGATCAAGCACTCCATATTCCCACCTTACTATTAATTTGTACGTTTGACTGAAGGGTGCTCTTCTCATAATTCGATAATAGTTCAGGAAATCTGTCCAATTACCCAGTACCTACAGCAGAACTGAACAAGACACAGGAGTCACGTGGATATTAAGATTTATGATTTACACAAAAAAACTAGGGCTGTGGAAATTAAAGATCAATTTCTCGATTAATCGTTAATTCTTTTGATTGGTACTAGTGGTGCAACGGATCGTAAATCATCCGAACAAGTCACCAAATGCAGATCGTCACACCACGTGATCCGCAGAGCTGCGGCTTCGGCCTTGCTCCCGGAGCGGCGGCCATCTTAGTCCACCCGGCGGGGTCCTAGGTGAGTCTAGAGCGGCGCACTGACATCACCTGGCCTTAACTGCACGTGTTCGTCTGGCTTCTCTTGCAAGACTAAGCAAGCACTAATCTTCCTATACAGTGGGGGGAGATGTGGACCATATTACAGGGGGTGGGGGGGAGATGTCTGTGGATATTACAGTGGGGGGGGGGGGGATGTCTGTGGATATTACAGTGGGCGGGGAGATGTCTGTGGATATTACAGTGGGGGGGGGGAGATGTCTGTGGATATTACAGTGGGCGGGGAGATGTCTGTGGATATTACAGTGGGCGGGGAGATGTCTGTGGATATTACAGTGGGCGGGGAGATGTCTGTGGATATTACAGTGGGAACTATATATGGTGGTGATCCAAAAAATTTATGTGCGGTATAATTAATCGAAATGAGTTGATTAATCGATTAAATGGATTAAATGGCTGTTGCTGATTTAATCAGCAACAGCCATAAAAAAAATAAACTATATAAATCCAGCACACAGCTTACATTTCCTAACATGCAGCAAAAAAGTGATTGTTTTTTACAGACCACACTTTGTACCTCCTCTCACCTTAGTCAAGTCCATGCCCAGGCGGACCTGGGACAACAGATGCATGATAACACTCTTGTGTTCCTCCACTGACTCCCCTTCTCCATCATCATCCCGGTCATCATGAGGGTCATACTGATCTGATGAGAGGAGACAAATAAAAAATTAAAAGCAGGCCATCACCAAAAAGGAGAAATTCAACACACAGAAGTTTACCATTGAAGAAACATGTCAAGTCCTTCAGTGTCTGGAAAAACATTACAATGGGATATAAAATTCACTTTATTTCTGGTCATCCCTCATAATTCTCTTTGGTGCCCAAACACAAATCAGTGTTCCTGACCCTGTGCAGCTTTCTGCTATTAAAATAGGATGATGTAATAGCCCAAACTGCTTATATTATACAGTAAAACCTTGGTTTGAGAGTAATTTGGTTTGAGAGAGTTTTGCAAGACAAGCAACATTGTAAAATACATTTTGACTTGATATACAAGTAGCGTCATGTCACAACTGAGTTATAAAAGAGAAGAGAGGCGCCTCTAAAGCCCCATACACACGAACGGTTTGTCCGATGAAAACAGACCGATGGACTGTTTTCATCGGACAAACGATCGTGTGTGGGCCCCATTGGTTTAAGTTTCATCAGTGAAAAAAAAATAGAACATGTTTTAAATTTTTCCCATGGATAAAAAAAACGATAGAAAAATCAGATCGTCTGTATGGAACCTCATCAGTCAAAAATCCACGCATGCTCAGAATCAAGTCAATGCATGCTTGGAAGCATTGAACTTTATTTTTTTCGGCTCAACGTAGTGTTGTACGTAACTGCGTTTGGACACAATCGGATTTTTGACTGATGGTGTGTAGGCAAGACTGATGAAAGTCAGCTTCATTGGATATCCAACGAAAAAATCCATCAGATTAGATTCCATCAGATATCCGATCGTGTGTACGAGGCTTAAGTGTAGCAATATGGTTACATTTAATAAAGTACATTTAGCAACTTATTGCTACACTTAGAGGCGCCTCTCTTCTCTTTTATACTCTGTAGCTCCTGCTGGATTTTGCTTCTAATCCTCTTGTGGAGGCTTCCATTTGTGGATGGACATTTTATGGTTACACAACCTATCACACATTGCTATAATCTTTTCATATGGACTATAAACTGAAGGACCTATGAATAAATTGTTGTGGAACCAATTATCTAAGTTTCCATTATTTCTTATAGGGAAATTTGCTTTGATATACAAGTGCTTTGGATTACAAGCATGTTTCTGGAACGAATTATGCTTGCAATCCAAGGTTTTATTGCATTACTGATGAATCAGAATTTTAAGCACAAAAAAAAAAAATGTGTAACGGGGCTAGCCAGATGTCCCTGTATAACGGTTTTGTTGAGCGCAGTGGAAAGCTTCTGAATAGAAACATCGCTCTATCTAATTGCGGCATCATTACTGGCTAAGGTTCTCCTATTTAAGAATAGGTTGGTTTCTTAGTGGGGCTTAGCTCTTTAGTTGCAGATATTTGTGCATTATAGAGGTTGTACTGGAGAGGAAGGAATCAAGTAGAGAGTAAGGGGTGTTTGGAACCCACCTGAGCTATCCCAGCAGGAAGCTGTCATTGCACAAAGCCAATCATAAGCAGGCAAGGCTTACCCCACAGCAACATGTATAAATGTCCCTTGTATACACGTGGCTGTGGGGCGGGGAATGCCTTGGCTGTTTATCACTGGCTGCATGCAGTGATAGCTTCCTGGCGGGATTGTTCAGGTGGGTTGAGAATACGATCTAAACACGCATGGGTTCATCCCTATTGAAGAGCTTACCCAGCGCAACAAAGAAGGTTTTCAAAGCAACAGAGTTAACAAAAAACTTCTCATGGTGCGTGTTTTTAAAGTTGTCATGCTAGTCCTAAGGCGTCAATACATCAACCAAAAGCAGATAAAGACTGTTGACTTTCCTGCTTTAAAAAAGGTATTCCAGGTTGGTGACCCAGGAAGCACTAAAAACAATGTTCGAATTACAGCCAGGAAATTATCATTTCTGTAGAAGGAGGCTAGTGGTGGTATCCCTTCATAATTTTCTCTTTAAAGGTTTACTTTTTGGCGGTGTATGATATGTCATGTTTCTATCTGTTCCTTTTGCTGACAGCCAAATGTTTGCGCCGGTGGACCAACTTGGGCCCAGGCTGGGTCACCTGGCGACAAATTACCCCTCCGTTGAGGGACTGGTGCAGCTATGTTCCGGGAGGGGACGGGGCATGGGGGTTTGAAATGTTTGTTTCTATGCCACCTCATGCTGACTTTGTGACAACCAATGTTCCCTTTCTTCCTTTCCGGAAGTGTATGTCAAAGTAAAACCAATAAAAATTGTTTTAAAAAAAAAAAAAAAAAAAAAAAAAGGTTTACTTTAAACTACCCATACACCTGAGCTAACAGTTGCGCTGTGATATTTTTGGCCAGATCTAGTGCCCATGTCTATGGGCTACATATGCCACAGATTCCACCACCCCTAATGCCGCATACACACGATCACTTTTTGTGATGAAAAAAAAATGTATTTTTTTATCATGAAAAAAAAATGAAATTTTTCCAACTTCATCATTAAAAATGATGTTGCCCACACACCATCGTTTTTGAAAAATGATGAACAAAGTGACGGCACTCTAAAGGGGAAGTTCTATTCGCCTTGAGGCTGCCATTAGCTGGATTCCTTGTTAGACAAAAAAGCACGAATCGTCTTTTACTGTTACAGCGTGATGAATGTGCTTACTCCATTATGAATGGTAGTTTTACCTCCCGTCTCATAACTTGCTTCTGGGCATGTGCGGGTTTAAAACTTTGTTTTTGCCCACACACGATCATTTTTTACGACACAAAAAATGACATTTTAAAAAAAAATGACATAAAAAATTGAAGCATGTTCGAATTTTTGTTGTTTTTCAGAAGACAAAAAATTATGTTTAGCCCACACACGATCATTTTAAATGACGTTTTTAAAAATGTCATTTTTTTTCCATCACAAAAAGTGATCGTGTGTACGGGGCATCAGGAGAAATAATGACTGGACAAGTTCACAAAAAGCACGGCCTTCCTCTGACATTTTCCAGCAATTTTCTTTCCACTTTCCTTGCCATCCACATGAACACAAACATTTGGCCAGGACTCTAATAGAGATAGTACAAGATTGTGGTAAAAGACAGTAAAACGTTGAACTTTCCATTTTAGATTATAAAATAAAAATTAAGCTCCAGCACAAATGTTTGGACAGCTCCAATAGGAAACGGTTATTGATTAATATAAACAAATTGCTTTTATTGAACGGTCTTTTCCATTTTCTGGAATGTTCAACATAAAAATACTTTGAAAAATAAATACCATAATTGATTTGGTTTGGCTGTTGGAATAAATTTTTTTTTTTTTTTTTTTAATGATAACAAAAAACGCTGAATGGCTTCTTTTATAGATTCCTTATGATCCTTGAATATTTCATCACTTGTTGGGCTTTTCAAGTGGCACTTGAAAAAATATATCTTAAAATGTAATTATAACTGAAGATCAATAGTGAAGAAACCTATACGAACAATAAGTAATACGTGTTGTGCAAGTATGAGCCCTCCGATATCTGTGCTAGCTAGAAGATCCTTACCCAAATATATGCCAGAAATGCAAATGGCCACACACCAATTCTACTTGCCATAGATTTAATTGGCTTCAGCAAAATATCAGGAGAGCTGACCTGTCTGGTTAGTCATTGCTTACAGAAAACCAAACTTGACAAAATACAAGAGCCACATTTACCAGCCCTGAAAATGCCAGATACCTGGCTGTTATGTGGGCCCACAAATATTTAATGTGTAAAAAAAAAATCCACATTAAATAGGAAAGTTGAAGAATTTGTTGAAAGTTGTATGACATGATCATTACCCAGCAAGAAAAACATCATAGAGTCTTTGTACACGGGCTTGTATTACTGTAGTTTGTAAAGCAACATTTCACAGAGAATTTGATAAGCTCTCAGCCAGCTTCAAGCAGATTTGTTGATGCCTTTAGATGCAGTTTGGGAATACGGAACACAGATCATAAGGGATGTGCTGGCTGCCACTTTGGGATTTTTTTTTCTTTTAACCAAAGACATGTAAGAGTACATTTTGGCCTAAATTGATGAAATAATTAGATTTTATTGGATAGGTTTTATAAACAAAAAATATATTTTTTTTTCAAAACAAACATAAAAAAAAACCTCAGCGGTGATAAAATACCAGCAAAAAAAAAAAGCTCTATTTGTGTTAAAAAATTATATAAAAATGTAATTTGAGTATATTGTTGTATGACCACACAATTGCCAGTTAAAGGAGCACAGTGCTAAATAGCAAAAAATGGCCTGGTCATGAAGGGGGTAAAATCTTCCTGGGGCTCAGATGGATAACTACTTTCTGCCCGCGCTATAGCCAAATGACTGCTACAGAGCGGGATTATTTTTGCCGGGAGGCCATCATATGACGATTTAGAAAAAAATAATAAAAACAAATGTACATATTCTAATGAACATGTTATAGGCACAAAGGAAACCTGTTTAAACGTCTGGAATTCCATTCAAGTAGCAAGTCTGGGTAAAATGTTACCGGTTATCAAACGGAATAAGCTGAATCACTGATGGCAAGATACTGGTACATGCCTCCTGCTGGGAGAACACACATTCATTACTGCTAGTGGCTATAGCCACTAGCAATGATCACATGGAAAATCTGACATGCCGATTCTACCCAAGTAGATCAATCCACTTGGGTACAATTGGCCTGCCCATACATGGTCCGAATCTCTGCCGGTCCCTGCTGAACCAGCCGAGATTCGAACCATCTATGGCCGACTTAAAGCTTTCTAAATTCTGCTGGCAGCTCACGTGTGTGTACTTTTCCTGAATTTTTTTTTTTTTAAATAAATCAAACTAAGGTACATAAAGTGTCTACACTTTTAATTACTTGTTCTCCAGATGAAGGTGCACACCCCAAAGTGAAGGACTGTCCTCTGTGTGAGAGGTCTACATACAGTAGTTCAACACACCCAGGGCAGGACTTAGGGTGGTGGGGGCCCCTGGGCTTAATAATCGAAGGGGCCCCTTGGAGCAGAGAAGAGGGGGGGTTGGTTGTTACCGTTGACCGATCATAGTTGTTGAGGGGGGGTGGGGTTGCTGGATCCACCGAACGACTGACCTATCGAAGATCGAAGTTGTTGTCCCCGGGGAGGGGGGGGGGGGGCAGTGCGCTGACCAACGACCGATCATACTTGTTGAGTGGGGGGGGGGCTGGCTGGCCGCTGGACAGGCTTCTTACCTCTTTCCAGGGCTGCCTGGAGTAATTTTAGGGCCCTTTACACAGCATCGAAGTTGTTGAGCGGGGGGGGGGGGGGGGGCTGGGGGCTGCCCAGAATTTCATCCATCCGCCAAAGTTCTTGAGCAGGGGGGTGCTGAGGATTACATACATCCGCCAAAGTTGTTTAGCGTGGGGGTCGAAATTGCCGCAAACGGGGGTTAATGCCGCGAAATTGCGGGAGGGGATTGCCGCAAAATTGTGGGAGGGGGTTGCCTCTATTGAGCCCGGGGCCCCCTATTGGGCGGGGCCCATGGGCTTGAGCCCAGTCAAGCCCAATGATAAGTCCAGCCCTGAACACACCTACAACTCCAATCACCAGATAGCATGGGCTAAAATTGAGTTGGTACAAGAGCTTGCAGTAATATACTGCTGCGCCGTTAGGCAGGTCACATCTGCACCATCTCCCCTTCTCTGCTACAAAACCAGCAAAGGGAAATGTTGAGAAATATAATTTCTCTTCTGCTCTGGATCCTCAACTACGGCCTGTCGGACTTTAGGAGGGCTAAATGCAGCATGCAGGTAGCAGTAAGTGGATAGTTTGGACTTGATCCTACACAGCACAATAAACTTAATTTTGTGCCATAAAAAGTAATCACCAATGTGTATTTTACCATTCATTAAAAAGGTATTCTATAGGAACAGTCACAGCTTTAGAGAAATTAGTGTGAAGACATAACCATAAGGTTGCATAACATAAAAAAAAAAAAATATATATATATATTTTTCCCATTTTAAAATTTTTGCTAAAAAACAAAAAAAAACAAAAAAAAAAAACTTACCTGCACTGTTGGTCCCATTGGACATTGAGGAATTGATGGACTCTGTTGTGTCTGGTCTTTTCAGGCTGGTCCCTGTGCTGCTGTGTGAAAGGCCTGCTGCAGACTCCGATGAGCTACACAAAAGAGGAGAAAAAAACAAAAAAACAAAAAAAAGAAATTTTAATCAAATATTTGATTTTAACATTAGGACCAGACACTTCATTAAGTTGCGACAGTGCAGTCCAATAGCCAGAATCACATAAAGCCTAATCCAGATCACCATTTAGACATTGCACTCAATGACTACTCAATGTCCAAAATGAAAACAAATGCGCTATGATGAAATAAAAACAGACTAAAAAATAACAAATGAAGCTACAAGCTTCTATAGCAAGAAAAGAATGCAAAGACTAGTGATGCTCAGCTCTGATCCTCAAAGCCTCATAAGGCCAAGTATACATGAGCGCCAGGTAAACAGCATGCCTGACACTTGTGCTTTAAATGACAAGTTCACCTTAAAAAAAAAAAAAAAAAAAAAAAAAAAAAATACATCTTTTTGCAGGTAAATAAAATAAAAAAAACAATCTGCATTTTGTATTTTTTTTTTTTTTTACTAGGAGCCTGGAAAGCATTACACCCAGGATCAGCAGATCATGGGTGCCATGGAGGACTCCTGCAGACTTCTCAGTGTATCTGTCTGCTTGAACCTCATACAGACAGGCAGTTACACACGATCAGGGAGAGACAACATCGCAATGGTAGTTCACTGAGAACTACAAGCTGACAGCCGCAAAGGCCATTGGTACTTGTAGTCTCCCATTCAGAGAACACTGTGAATAGGGATGAGCTCCGGCGTGTCCGCACATTCCACGTGCAGAGCCCACGAGGAAGTCTGCTTGGCGCTGTGCTAATCACAGGCAGGGAGACATTGTCCCCATGCTCGGCTGCAGAGATCGAGAAACGTCTCCTTGCCTGTGGCTAGCGCAGTGCCGACTTCCTGGCGGGCTCTGCACGTGGACTGTGCGAACATGCCGGAGCTCATCCCTAACTGTGAATGAATAACATGGCCAGGTGGGCGGAGCCCCGCACAGCTGCGTTTTTTTTAAATTGCGACAGTGAGATTGGGGAGAAGATACCCGGCTCGCTATCATTGGAGGCAGCGGATCAGGGAGACGCTGCAGGAATGGGAACATGCAACAGGTTACCAAAGGTGACCTTATTCTTTAAACTTCCTGCATTGAGCAAGGAAACTAAAGCTGCCAGAATGCATAAAAGTTGATTATGTTCAAGTCAGAATTCCAGGCAAATAGGTAAACACACTGATATATAGTATACTGCAAATGTCTGAACAAAATTACAAATCTTTTGGTATACAAAATGGTAGTCTTGGGTGGCCTTGTCAGCCCCACATGGCTCGACAAAAGTCCCCTTTTGCAAGTCTGGGGAAAAAGAAAACTAAAAACGAACTTGCACTGCAAGAGACATCAATACATACAACTAGGTCTTTGGAAAATAATTATTCACAAACATTCACTGGATCACAGTGATGTAGGCTTTGCAGGAAATCAAAAGATATGAAATTAGCCTGAATATGCATTAAGCAATTGAGTTTGGTGAAAAGTGATTTAAATTAAATTTAAATAATCATCTATAAAAAGGAAAAGTATAGCCAGAGCTATTTTGATCATACTTCTCCTACAGATCACATGAGTGCAGTTTGTTCTGCACTCCTGTGACCTGTTTTCAGCTATATATATCCATATATATCCGGTCCAGACTCTAAAAAGATCTTGACCATATGGTCGGTGTGACAGGCCCAACCAGGACAGGGACATTTGGCGTGGACTGCAGGGTAGCCTGTTGCCTACTGACTAAAGGCCCTGGCTTTTGAGGGGGCTCTACTCTTGGGAGGTGTGTGCCTGGGGGACCCTTGGAATGGGCTTGCTTTGGATTTGGGATTGTCTCCCTGAAACACAGACTCTGGGAATCTAGGCCGAGATACAGATTTGGGTCCTTAGTGCCCAAACCAGCAATGACTGCTTTAGAGCAGATGTTAATATAATCAGCTCAAAACAACCTGATACTGGGGTCTCCTGCTATAATCTTGTTTAGGTGTTATGTGTCTTTGCCTAATTGTGTGCCTCCTAGGTGTGAATTCCCATTGTTATTTAGTCCCCTATTGTTTCTGTCCCTCTGCTCATCTCTTAGAGATGTGCTTAATATTGTGTTCACTTTACTTTGATATTGAACCATTGTGGAATGTTATGTGTTTATGCTTACGATAATGTGTAATGTACTTTGTGTATCTAGAGTTGTGGACTTGGTGCCAGATGGTCTTGGTGCACACAGAGTCAGTTAGGCTTGTCTAGGTGGCTAGTTGTTCAATTAGCGTACTGCAAGGGTAGGCAACCTCTGCACTCCAGCTGTGGTGAAACTACAAATCCCATCATGCCTCGTGCGTTTGGAGGACAGGAGACACAGGTCTGGCGGATGTGCCCACCTGGGGTATCCGAGATCCGTCACACCCATCATGCCTCTTCAAGTCATGCCTGTGATTTTCTGGGTCTTGCAATGTCTCATGGGACTTGTAGTTTCAAAACGGCTGGAGAGCCAAGGTTGCCTACCCCTGGATACTGTATATGTTTATGTTGGCTGTTCCTTAGCCATGTTAATTATATTCCTGTTTACAGTTTGCATTGTATAGGATAATAAGATCGGGCTCTACCTGATCTTGTGTGCTATATATTCTGTGTGAATTTTCAATAGAGAGAGAGTTCCAGTTTGGACCCAAGGTAGTGTCATCTTGGCTGCAATATTTAGCTATAATACCTGGGTCCAGACTGGAAGAAGCTGTATCTTGACAGAATGCTCACAAAATGCAGAGTACTAAGCGATCCGCGGCCTTTAATTTCTCAGTCCTCATTCTTAGAACAGGCAGGGGACAGATGTAGCATTGGATCGATGCTGCATTCACCTAGGTGAGACAATTCTCCCCCCCCCCCCCGAAATCCTGAACTTCTCTTTTAATGCCAAAAAGGTTAAAAAGATGGTGCCATCCTGCCCAAACTCCTCAGCAGGCTACAATACCTGGCAATTTTGGGTATGGTGGAACGTGCTCAAGACTGATAGCCAAGGGAATGATGTCACTACTTCCCCAGGTCACCGACCCCAGTCATTTTAGAGCAAACTTCTATGCCAACAGCAGAGGAATGTTTTGCTAAAACACTTCCAATTTGCCCTGAATTCTCAAGGGGACAGGTTCTCTTTAGGCTAGACCTTTTGCATACAGTAGATGTATTTGCCTGAACATGTCATTGTTTAATTGATCTCTATATTTATTTGCCTGCAGCTAGAAATACAGAGAGTAGACAATTTATTCGTATAGATCTTTCGATTACATAAAAATTGCAGCAGACCGTAAAAAAACGTTATGTCAATGTGTCTGCTAGACAGCATGATTAATAGCGATGACATTTAAATGTTTGAATCAAGCCATGCTTAATTATGAAAGTCATTAGCAAGAGGTCGCTGCATTAATATGGCCCCAGATGATGTAAATCTGTATCTAAGCTGTAACAAGAATCCTTACCAACTAGACAAAAGTCTTGCAGCAGAAGGAAGGAGGAAAACACAAGACGTGAACAGAACGTTAAAACACCGACAAGTACAAGAAATGGAACATGCATGAGACGCACATGAACTGTAAACAAAACGCGTGGCCACCAAAAATGAAATGTCAGATGATAAATGCTTTGAGACTTTGAATAAAGCAATTATCTACAGACAAATTATGCGACATCTCAATGTTTAATTGTATCATGTAGGTGACAAAGGTGAAAGGAGATTATAAATGGATCATTAAAACGGCACTTCCAAAGTCTGATCTATGCAAAACAAACATGTCCTGCTACAAAGCTGTATCTGAAGATTTAGGTTATTAATTTAAGCACAGAACCCTAAAGACCTGTGGCAATGGGCTTTCAGCTTGCATTAATGGCATCAGTTTGCCATCAGTTTTGGAGGCTTCTGAGATGAATCAGAATTAGTTATCAGCTGCATCTGACCTGCAGTGAGCCTCCTGACCTGTAGTTGACCTTCAAACGGGTTTTGCATTCCCATAGACCTGTATGGGAGCACAGCTTGACGCAAACAAAAGAGTCTCTAGAGTTAGGCAATTTTTAAACAATTTTAACCATCAGTAATTGCAAATACAAGTAATTGCCAGAAAGGAAGCACACCATCCCCCACAAGTTTGATCAACCACCAAAATTCAGTTGATTGAGAAGCTGAAATTGGACATTGGCCCAGTATATATATGTATATCTGTGTGTATGACTGTGTCCCAAGCGTGTCACGATCCTATGGGGTAAAATGACCGCTCCAGCCAAGCAGACTCTGGCTGGAAAAAGCGCCTAGAGGCAATTCAATTTGCATGTGTAGCGCTATACAAGTCATTCATTCATTCGTGTAACTTCCTACTCATCTGCCCCATCACTGTACTCCCCCTGCTTTTCTGTCCCTCCACTCAACCCCCTTCTCATCCCTCCCACTACTGTACCCCCTGCACATCTGCCCCATCAATGTACCCCTTTTCTCATCTGCCCCAGTACTGTACCTCCTGCACATCTGCCCCATCAATGTACCCCTTTTCTCATCTGCCCCAGTACTGTACCTCCCTGCACATCTGCTCCACATTAGTGTCTCACTGACACTTGCCTGCGCTGCTCTGCTGATGGGGGAGGGAGTCTAGTGCCAGCAAAAGAGGCTTAGAGTGCCACTTGCGGCACCAGTGCCGGGGGTTGCCTACCACTGCTCTATACTCACTCAATCCATCTTATCCATGAAAAGAGCTATTGTCATCACCCAGGCAGCTCTCCTGATACGGCCTACAAACAGGACTTCCTCTTTTCATCTCTATTACTTGGGAGGGGGGATTGATAGTTAACAAAAGAAAGAGGATTGTTTGTGCTTTCAGTTCAGCTCACAGTAGGGGGCAAGGATCAACAGTTCTGGATTACCCGCCTTTACTGCCACCAGTTGATCTGGGGGTTCTATATTAGATGACGGACAGTATCACTAGATAATCCAGATTTCATCAATTTCCATGTTTTTAAATCATGATATTATCCAATCTCTTTTGACTATGCATTTATCTTTTGTACAATAAATGTTTGTTTTTCAATATACACAATTTTTTCTCATTTTGTTTGTTGTCCAAAAAATCCCATCATCAGAGGTTATTTCAATTGTACAAGGGATGATGGCAACATGTCCCTCGACAAGAGCCGGCCTATTTCAGGATCAACAGTTCAATTCTGGCAAGATCAACAGTTAAAGCGAAACTAAATCCTCCTATCGTTCTCAGCCAAAGAAGCTGCCATCTTGGCCTTGATTTTAAAAAGCTATGATGCTGCACACGTATCAGTTATGACACCAACCATTTGATGGTTTGACAGTTTGGTTGAGAGCACAACCAATGTGACAGTTACATTCCAGGCATGTGGCGAGAATGTAATGGTTTTCTGAAATGGTTAAATCGATGAGTAGTTCTGCTTTAATTTCTGTAGCTATTAAAAATATGTTCCTATTTTTTTTTCTTGCGTTGTTTGTAAAAACTACAAAACCCTTAAAGTGGAACTTTACCCATAATAACTTAATAATAAAAAAAAGAATGTTCTTTAGCTAGGAACATACATTTCACATTAATAAATTAAGCTAACATTAGGAGGCTGCCGTTTTGCTAAAGCCCAGAGCCCCTGACCAGAAGTAACTCATGAAGCAAAACTAAACCCATCGATTTAACAGTTTCAAAAAACAGTTACATTCCTGGAATGTGGGGATTGTTAACTGTCACATTTGCTTGTTTCCTCAACCAAACTGTCGAACCATCAAATGGCTGGTGTCATACTAATCACAAGTGCAGCATCATGGCAGTTGCAGATCCAACAGAAGCAGCTTCCTTGGCTGTAAAGGATAGGAGGGTTTAATTCCGCTTTAAGGCTGTCTGCCAATCAGCCTCTACATATGCGTCAGTGCCTAAAAGTGGGGAGCAACGGAGCATGTGCAGAGCAGGGTGAGAGTGTATTACTGGATTTTTACCATTATAGACACTTAATTTTAATGTTTTACATGGCTATACTTCCAAAAGGGGGCAGCCTGACGTGACCAAGCAGGACTCAACTTTTCTGACTAAAGTTCCACTTTAATAGAAAGCTTTTTGATATGAAAAAAATAAATAAAAAATCCTAGCATGAAAAGTTATAAATAACTTTAGCCACTACATCTAAAAGACGGATTCCCCGTTCTTGAGTTTAAATATCGTTTAAAAGAGGAAGTAAAACCTCTTAAAAAAAATTATGCATAGCATACTAGCTCATTATGTATTACTTACCTGAGATCGAAACCCCCGCAGAGGTGCTCGTTCCTCTCCTCCATCGCCACCATCATTCCCTGAGTGTCTTCCTCGTATGGCGGCTCCGGCGCTGTGACTGGCTGGAGCCCCGATAACATCACTCCGGCTGATGTGCGTGGGTCCTGCCACAAACGGCATGATCGCCGTTAGTAACGGCACGCTCAGTGCACGGCGCATGCGCCGTAGACATCGGTGCACGTCTTTTGGAAATATCTCCAAAACCGTGTAGGTTTAGGAGATATTTCTTGCACCTATAGGTAAGCCTTAATCTAGGCTTACCTGTAGGTCTAAGTGGTCTGTAAGGGTTTACAACCACTTTATGTACCCTTGTAAAATAACAGTAACTAAAAAAAAAAAAAATGGCCAAAGAACAATGTTTGATTCGGATAACGGCTCATACGGTTTACAGAAAATCTGTTTACACAGAATGCAAAGTATTTGTGCTTTTAATCAACCGCCCAAGGGTCAATAAACTTGGAGGAATTTGCACTTTAGACTTAACTGCTAGAAGGGATTTTTTTCTGCTTTAGTGTGATGTTGATTAAGCTCAACTTGCAAACATTGGCCTGTAAATAGATATGTACATTATAAGTGCTCATCCACAAGGCACACAGAGGGAGCTACACAATGGCTCCATTGGATGGATTCCCCCACTGACTGTGTTGATGGGGGAATTGAGCGAGAGTGATGACCGCTAACAGCTATAATAGCTGCTAGCAATAATCGCATGTGAATTCCAACAGGCTAGTTGTACCCACTACATTCAGCCTGCCTATACATGGTTAGTAACACTTGAAGACACATTCTTAGCTACTAGGGTACATAAACTGTACATTTGGTTAAACATTGTCCAGCTGCCAAACAATGCTATAAAATTTATGATAAAAAATAAAAAAGGGAATTTATTGCCTGACCCAAAGCCCCATCACAGGCAGGCGGTAGGGTCTGCTTAAAGCTATGCAAATAACGAATCTAAGAAAGTTGGTATATGCATTGTAACTCTATAGGGTCTGGCAGAGCTTAAATAAAAGTACCACTTGATAGCTATTGGAGGCTTTAGTTAGCAGTTAGGCAGACCATGGGCTTGCCCTGTTATTTGTTAGTGCTTTCAGGGTTTGTTGCGGCGGTCTGCCAATCACTTCCTAAGGCTGCAATTAGAGAAGGTAGAGCCCATCAGCCAATACCAGTCAAATAAATCTCAGCCCAATGGTGTCTGCAATTGTTCATACAACCATTAGATATCAACACACGTTTTCCCAATCAGAGTTAAGGGAATAATTGTCTGACTGTGATCTATGGCTAGCTTTGTACAAGATGCTCCAAGATTTAGGTTAATAATAAAACACATCTGTACAGAGGCCAAGACAAAACACTTACTCCATGCAATGCTTCGGGGAGGCGCTGTTCTGGGAAAATTCATCTGCGTCGTAGAACTCATCTTCGCTGCTGGAGTAGGAGAAGTCTGGGACTGTGTTCGGTGACAGATTGACGTGGCTGGGGGAGGTCAAACTACTGCTGGGAACAGACTGACCACTTCCTGTCAGAAGAGAACAGGCACTAGTCAACATAACCATACGATGATGTGGCCTCCTCCTGGAGAACGAAGAATCATGACAGCTTATTATAAGAAATCTGTTGCACTGCAAAATTCCCCCCATGAAAAGCCTGCAATGGAAGAAGCCACTCTGAATATTTTTTTTTGGAGGGGGGGGGGGTATATAGAGTGGAGTGGGATTAGAAAGCTTGTCAGTTTTTATTGTCGTCTCTGCCCCCATTACCAACATCACTGAAAGTAAAGAAAATCCCCAAATTTTGGGTTGTTTCCAAAAAATAGAAGAGAAATCTTCCAATGGGGACACTAGTTCTAATGACCTAAGGTTTCCCAAAAATAAAGGAGGATCACAGGAGTGTAGTGCGTTCTGCACTCCTGTAACCCATTTTCAGCAGACAAAGGGCTGAAGCCCGCTGTCAGCTGACGCCATACAGATGGTCCAGGCTCGGGCAAGATCCATATATGTTAGAGATCGTCCACATGCCTAGACCAGCACCTGGCCCAGCCTCTCAGTGAGCCGCTGAGAGTCTGACCTGACTGCCGAGAGCCTGAGCTGGCCGCTCCTGCCTTTCGCACAGCCCAGCGCTCCAGTGAGCATGGGAAGTCAGAGCAGAGAGTCGGTGACTGACAGTCACCAGCTCTCTGCTCACAGAGCTCTGAAAAATGCGCAATCGGCGGTGTTTGATTGCTCGGTTCATACGTCTCTTTTAATTTGCAGGGATTTCCTCCCACTTCCCGTTTTGGCTATGGGACAGGAAGTAAAGGGAAACCTCTGCAATGATGCACCGATGATGGTAAAAAAAACAATCAGATAGAGGTTATATCCCTCCCTTGCTCTAGCTAAAACTAAATTTTGCCTATAGTTTAACCTTAAAGAGGAAGTAAACCCTGATGGGTTTTACTTCCTCTTTGTTTCCCAGTAAAGGTAAAGCATAATGGGCTACTATGCATCGCATAGTAGCCCATTATGCGACACTTACCTGCAGGAGAAGCCTGCAATGTCTCCGTCTTCCTCGCTAGTAGCGAGCGGCCATTCTTCACCCCTCTTCCTTCCGGGGCTGCGAACTCTGGCACTGCGCGCGGGAGCTGCCTTTAACGGCATGACCCGAGATAGAAACGCCACTGTGTGCCCTTTCTAACTCCGGCGCATGCGCAGGAGAAATCGCCCTACGGCAATTTGAAAATATCTCCTAGACCATGCAGGTCTGGGAGATATTTCAAGCACCTACAGGTAAGCCTTAATCTAGGCTAAAGTGGTTGTAAAGGGTTTACAACCACTTTAAAAGTTGGCACCACAACCAGGAGCATTGGGATGGAGCTTGTTCGAAGTTTTATCAGATTTTCAAATGTTCTGCATGAGAAGTGTAGGAACTTGCAAATCTGCAATTCATGGAGTAACCTTTGAGCAGGAACCATCTAGAGCTGAGCACTTAAAGCAGTATTAAAGTCAAATTTTGCAAAAACACTGATATGCAGGATTTTTATAACAGAGTAGTCTCTTCTGTTATGAATGACTCTCCTGGACTGTCAGCAGGAATGTAATCTGATACACGCAGCTCAGATCACATTTACGGCACCCACTCTATGCCATGATGAAGCGACTCCCTTGGGCATGCACAGGAGGGACATCATTGTGGCTTGGCCATTCAAGCAACCGAACATAGAGAACCCAGAAGAAGGACTAGAAGATGGAAGTGCCCAAGCACTGACAGTGCAGTGGTGCATAATAACATTATGGCATACACCTGCAGGGGGCTGGGATATACTATATCTGCAGAGGATCTGAACCCAGGAAAAAAAAAAAAAAGAAAAATTACTTTTCCAACTTGCTTTTCCTGCTCTCTACCCCAATACAGAAACAGAAGCTTTCAAGTACTAAAGCTGGCCATACACTTAAAGGGCTTTTTTTCATTCAGCCTCCCAGCTATTGTATTCTGACAACTGGCACCCACAGCTGTCAGAATACCCAAATAGTGCCTGCATCCATTTGATGCCGTTACTGTTTGGCAAGCAATTATTCCACCCTGCTCCTTTAACAAATTCAACTGAACAATTGATTTTTGCCCAGCTGGGTGATGCCAACAGGCTCACCCATGGCTTGTATGTCAGATGATTAAGCAGAAATCGGCTAAAATTCAAGCCGTGTATGGCAGTATTTATCTCAAAGTCCCTTCAGACTGCTGCTTCTCACTTCTGACAGCTGTGGATCGGAACTGCAAGTATAAAGTGGGATCTGTATGAAGCATATGCACTGAAATGCCCACCAATCTGTCCCACACAGATCCCACCTCTACCCTCAGACCCAAAGTAATGTGAAGGTAAAGTAATCAAGGTGCTTTATATTAATTTATGCATAAGGAGCAACGAGGAGGGGAAACAGTAAAGACAAAGAATTTTAATTTTGGGTTCACAATAATGTAAAAAGCTTTCTGGTTTCATCTTAGCAGTTCTATAACCGGCAATGTAGTTCGAAATACAGGTCTCACCTGTGCTATTTGGAGTGGGAGTCTGATGGTTTCCGAGGCCAGGTACTACTGAACCGACAGCCAACGATGATGGCCGCTGCTCACCTTTACCAGCCTGCACAGCCTCTGAAAAAAAAAAAAAATACAATCAATGAGCAATGTCAGGGGGGTCATCCTTTACACAAAATAACCATTATTTATGCTGCACATGAGCAAGAGTAAAGATCTTACACAGAATAAGTGAAATCCATCAGTGAACTGCTGAGATTATCCATCTTACACAATAGATGTGCTTAAAGTGGTTGTAAAAATCAAGATCTGAAACATGAACAATGCATAGTGTGTACTTTTCTCAAATAAGAGTACCGAGTGTAATTTCTGTCTGCTGCTTCCTTCATCTGCCATCAGCATGAATCACTTGTGACAAGTTTTCCCGACACCAAGAGAAAAAAGGTGACAAGGGAGATGATTGACAGCCTGTGTGCAGTGTTAAGGGGGTGTGTCTTCCCTCCAACTGAACCCTGCAGAGTACAGAATCAGCTCTCCGCCCCCTTTTTTCTGGATGCTCAGACAAGCTTTATAATTCAGCACTTTGAACAGATGGAAAGAGGAGAAGACTGCAGATAGACAGGTACAACTTATAGAGGATGATTTATTTCATCACTGTATCACCCGAGACCAGTCACTTCACTGGGTATACGTATTATAACCACTTTAAAAATAATTTGCCAATAAATACAAGGACGCAAAGTGAAATATAAGATTTACCTGGCAATGGAACAGTTTGTGTTGGCATGGTTCGAATCACAGCTGGCTCCAATAGACTGGGCTGGTAAATAGAATCCACAGGATTTATAGTGCTCTATAAAAGATACAAGTACACTTAGGTTGGAGAGTCAACCCTAAGCTGACCCAAGACAGTATGAGCAATCAAAACTTCAATTGAGACAGATCTGAGGACAGGCAAGCAATTGTTGGGTTTAGATCCCTTCTACCTTCAAAGAAACTGCTTTCATAAACCCGATTAAGTGATGCCGAAACCATTTTTTTTACTCAATTCCCCAGAGTTCAAGAAATACGGGAAACATTACTAATTATGCATTACTTGCCAAGGATATTATTTTTCTCTTATTTTTGAGATAATCACAGACCCAAAAAGCATGTAACTAGTGCATTTGAACTCCCGACTAAAATATTTGTTCCTGCTGAAATACTTTAGGTAGTAAAGCAAGGATAATGACTATGTCTGGAAATTACACAGTCAAAAAGAGGTTGGTAAATGCAGATGCCATATTCCGGTCCTTCAAGGTTTCCTTTGAAATGATAGTGGGTAATACATGAATTTAAAAGCCCACCACGAAAAACTGCCCTTTGGCCAAAGGATTTTCTCCTTTCAGGTAGGTTTTTAATAAATCTAAAGAAAACCTTTCAATAGGAGCAATATGGGGGCATACTTGTTTTGGGTCCATGACTAAGTATTAAAAGCAAGTGCATGAGTATGGCAGCCAAGCAATTGGCATTTGCAGAATAAGTCAGTAATGGCAGCCTCTTTGCTTTTTTTAGGAAAGGTTTCCTTTAAAAAGAGTATCATTAGCCAAAGCTTGTCTAGCTATAGTTAAGGCTAGAATAGGGAAGAGTAAGAACTCCTGTCAGGATTTTACTGCTCCAAGAGTAATAGGTCAAAGAGGGCAAAATAAAAAAAAATCCTTAGAAGTCCAGAGTCTTTATTGTTCTGGTATGGGTAAAAACAGCCAATGCATTTTGGGGCCACACAATCCACTGATCAGGGCTGGGTGAAAGGGCGAATTAATGGGCTTAAAAGTACTCCTGCAGGTAGAGGATGTCATAAACGGCACTGGTGTTCGCAGTAGGGCGGTACCTTCTGACACTTCTACTTTGAACACCAGCTCTAACTGCTCTAATTTGACCTATTACACTTGGATTTTTCAACTTGGTTGAAACTCTACCTGGGGGGGTCCTCGTCTTTGCAGAGAGCTGCCAAATACAGGCCATTTGGGCTCAATTACTGTCTACATTTTCATAACCTGTAAAAATCTGTGTCCAGCGCCCCTCTAACACTACCTCTTAGGTTTTTATTGCTGTCTGTATCACCTTTCAGGAGATCCTTCCAGAGTTTGTCCTGGTGACCATTGTCAGGAGGACAAAAATTGAGGTAAAACTAAAAAGGTTTTGGCTATAGAAAAGCTCCCTCAAATTCAGGTTAACCAAGCACCATTAGGGTCCTTACAGATCATGCCTTAAAAGAGAAGTACGGGCATTAGTTTTTGTGCAGATTTATACTTACCTTGCTGGATACAGCATCGGTCCCCCGCCGGGTCTAACACCAGCAATCAAACACCAATGATCGGTTGGTTCTCAGGGCTCCCTGAGCAGAGAGCTAGTGACGGTCAGTCATCGGCTCTCTACTCACCACCCCCCCCCCCCCGCTCACTGGAGCGATGAGCTGTGGAGGGGGTGGGAGCTGCCATCTCAGGCCCTCAATGGCTCACAGAGGATGAGCCGGGTGCCGTTCTAGGCATGTGGGTGGATCCTAGCCATGTGGTCACGATCTTGCCTGCACCTGGACAGGCCCTGGCACGTCAGCTGACAGCAGGCTTAAAATGGGTTTTGAGTAGGCTGGCAGCAAAGTTTAATGCAAAAAGAAAGCAAACTTTTTTTAATATAGTGTGCAAAAAAAGGCAGCATGTGTGTTGAGATGCTCAGCAGTGCAGGTGTGCCACCTGCTACAGTAGCAGTGCATTAGGGTGTCATTTAAACTCAATGGCATCACAATGCAGTTCCTACACTTTATCTTGTATAAGGGCCTATACATAAATTGTTGCACCAGTAAAGCATTCAATTACTTTATAAATTCTTTATAAAAACTGAAACATGGTATTCAACTCAAACATTTACAACATCAAAAACATTACAATTTACAGTGGTGATCGATTAAACATTGATGGATGGGGGTTAGGAATCACATACATTGATCTGCAAATTTTGAAGCATTAATTAAAATAGAAAAGTAGTATTTGGAAAAAATGAATCTGTAGAAAATAAAGAAACAACAATTTTGTAGTCTAGTAGTAACAAAGTCATTCTGTTTTTGCAGTGCAATCTAAGAGGCAATTATGTCTTGATAAAGCTTTTCCTGAACTAAAGGTTAAAGCAGAACTCCGGCACACACTGCATGGGTTAACTTCTTGTTTTATCTAGGGGTGAACACAGAGCTTATACGCACTGATTCTCTGTTTCAACCGAAAACAGCATTCCCCCACGTTTAGTACCGTCCCCATGTCCAGAGCTGATCTATGGGCGTAATGACGTCAGAAACAGTCCACCACACAAGACCTCTAGATGGCACGGGGTAGGTCAGGTTCAGGAGCGGCAGGAACCGGTCTTACGCTGGATCGGCGTATTAGGAGAGTATATCTTGGCTCTCCTGCCTCTCCCCTAGACAAAAACAAGCCGTTAACCCATGCAATGTGGGCACAGCCGAACTGCATGGGAAAATTGTTTTTGCCTGGAGATCTGCTTTAAGGATCTAATATTTGTCACATGTTCAGGCATGGCTTTCACCTTAAGTCCTTAAACGTGTTAGAAATTAAGGTGGAGCTCCAAGAAAATATTTAAAAACACAATTCCATCAAGTTAGGCTTTGATTAATTTTGATTTTACATGTAGCTAGCATTAATATCACAATCTTTCTTTAAATTGGCTCCTGTAATGCCTTCAGATTGGGAGGGATAAGGGACAGAATGCTTAGACAATCGTGGTTCTAATGCTTTACAGTCTTCTTTCTTGAACATACTTATAAGCATGGAGGACACGTGAATGCTCGCAATGTGCTGTACTCCTTTTACTATCCTGTTACAGGCTGAGGGAGCAGAGCTTTAGCATCTATTTTCTCTATGTTCACTCATCAAAAGGGTGCCATGATAAAAAAAAAAAAGGACTTGATGATACAACTGTGCACAATGATGAGGTTTGCAAAAATAAGAATAAAACAGATTATTAATACTAGGCATATTTTTGAGATTTGCCAAGAATGTTTTTTGCCTAGAATTTCACTAATGTTTACAGAATGTTTTTTGTGCAATTATAAGGAAACAAAGGAACTTAGAGGCCCTATGGTGATATTTTCAGTATTCGCAATTCTGGTCCTAACACTAGCCCTGTCAAGTATATAATACACATATAAACCTCCCGGACATATTTGCTATCAAGTAACAGACTGATCTCTCACATATAGAGTTAGAAAGAAGGAACAATTCCTAGACCAGTTTTAACAGTCCAAAAAAAGACAGCATGCTGCTTAAGGGTTCAGCATCCAAAAACAAGCATCAGAGTGTAACAGCAGTAGTGCAATAGTCTGCAATGCTGATGAAATTATAAATGCCAAATTTCTGCCCAATTTAAAAACACGATACAGAATGTATAGATGTAAAGAAACGGGGGAAAAATGCTAAATTAGAAAGGGAACCTGAAAAACATTTGTTTATGCCACTGAATGGTTAATAGTGGCCAAAAATATCACAAAAGGTTTTGAAAACTATTAAAAAGGTACTGGCAAAATAGATTTATCCGATTATTCTCACCTTTATGGTAAACAATTAGTGGAGAAACTGGCCAGAGCTACACCAAAAACAAAATAACATGCATCGCCAAGACACCATGGATTCATTTAACAGTCCAAAAATGTATAAAAAATAAGTCTACATCAATACATCAACAGTAAATGCAACATTTCGGAGTTGCACAGGACCCCTTCGCCAGCCATGTTATGATGAGGGGCCCCGTGCAACTCTGAAACATTATACTTACCCTTGAGATGACCACCATTTTTGGTCATTAAATGGATCCACGGTGTGCTGGCAAAGTAACGCGTTCTTGTATGCTTATCACCGGTTAGCCAGCTGGTTTATAGGAATATATCCATGATTGGCGTTAGAAAAAAAGAAAACCAAAAACTGTGGGCAGTGATTTTTCTGTGGGGGACCCAGAAACATTACCTGCGACCCCCAACAGGTTCCCAGCATTTATTCTACAGGGCATTGTGCTCCAATGTGCTGCTTATTTTGTTGGACTGTTAGATCTGCATGAAAAAGCAGCAACCTTACTCTTGGGAGGAAGATGTTGATACATCCCAATAACAAAAATTATTTAAATAAATTAATAAGTTACCATACATTAAAACATACTGCTTCAGATGCAAAAACATGATCAAAACACCAGTTATTGCAGAGTATTATTTAAGCTACAAAAATTCCAGAGTGACCCCGGAGAATAGGCAAGAAATAGACGAAAGAATAGCAATTAAATTTGTCACAATCAAGATTTAAATCATGCAGATCTAAAGTAACAATACTGTGAAGGGCAGGAAAATAAGAAGAAGTATTTTGATGATTAAAAGGCAGATTTAAATAAATGATGAAACATAATAAAATGTACATACCTATCAGTGTCTTGGAAGAAATCTGTTCCGTGTGGTCACAAAACTTTCCTGACCACAATGCAATTTAGTCTGTTATCTTCCTGAGCTTACATTTCCTGAGCACACATTAACGCTCCCTTTGCGGGTTGCAAAATGATTGTCGCAAGTAGGACACAATGATGAGTAGCGATAAGCAACCATTAAACATGATGTGAACCCAATACCAATATTTGAATGGTCTACATGGCTACTTATGGCCACAGACGGCTAGTGATATTTGTACTTGTCAGAGTTGTTCCTATTCTCTCTCACGTTCCCATTGCTTCCTGTACAAGGGTATGCTCCAAATATGCTGCCAGAAAAAAAAATGCCTCTAATTCTGCGTATTTGCGCATTTATAAGCATACGAGCTTAAATGCATTCTATTGGCTAGAATATTCATTTGTTCTAGCCATTAGAGTAAATTTTTGCACATATACACGCATTTATATACATAAATTATGCACACAAGTACCTCTCCATATGTAGCTTTGGGGCATTTTTCTTTTCCCTTGAACACTGCGCAGAAATACGTACATAAACGCCTGCATGTGCATGGCCACATTAAATAACACGCAGCTGAGAATATGGGCATGAGCCCATAAACGAAAAACTCCACAAGACTGGACCTCTACAGAAACGTTAACTATAAAGATGTTAACAGCCCAAGACTTGCGGCTAACACTGCTGCACCTCTGAGAAGCAATTAGTGTTGAATCACTCTTCAGAGGCATTTGGCAGGCAGTGATGAGGTAATAGGTCCCTTCTTCATAGCCTGTAGATGTCACACCACCATGCTGCAACCACATGCATTATACAAGGTTGCAGCGCGGAGCAATTCATTTAAATAAGTTGTGGTCAGCATTGTTACTGCCCGTCAAACGCAACAGGTTGTATTATTCTTGTTGTGGCATGCACACACCACACTCAGCCTGCCTTTGGCGATTGGGGGCATTAAAAATGTGGCTTAACCGCCGGCTTTTACAGCCTCCCACCCACAACTGCAACAGTAAACAAGCCCTTACTGGAAAGTATATGCATATGGCAACGGAACCAATTAAATACAGAGGCTCTGAAGAAGACGGCATTCATTTGAAACGCGTCAGCCAGCAGGGGCCCCTGCATGGTCTCCCCTGCGATCTGGAAATTGTTGACCCCAGGACAGTATAGCCATGGGATAGTGGTCTGTATAAAATGTATTTCTAGCCACATAAATGCGTGAGTAGTTTTTACTTTTTTTTTTTATATATAAAATAACTTTACCTGGGATAAAGCACTAGGCTGGTGCGCCCTCTTTCTTTTTTGTGCCAATTAAATACTTGCCTTTTGAAGTAAAAAATGCTGCTCCAGGGGCTGCCGTATGTGTAATGCCTAGCCATTTGGTCAGAAAAATTGCCTAAGCCTCCAAAACATATGGTCAGCCCTGAAGCCTGTAGCATTGTATTTTCTACTAAAAGCAACCCGAATGGCTACCGCCCTTCTCACAAAAGCCTTGACTCAGACATGTATGCATGTTGGTACGGCACTGCCAATTGTGGTGGCAAAATTGTCTTTGTGCAGACCATACCGCCATTTTGCCCTGTGCCAAGAAGCACATACTCCGTCTTAATGAAATAAGCCATCTTAAAGCTAAATAAGTTCACTCACCATCCATTCCCTGCCATACATTCAAGTCAAGAGACCATCACACCATCTGTCCTCATCCATCGCTCCCAGCCATCCCTGACCTGGAGCAGCATGCTGTTTTATTTATAGGGTCAACATCAGTAACAAAAGGTGTGGCTTCACAAAACAGCCAATCAGACATGTTGTATACTTTCAAAAGAACCAATCACAGACATGTGATTCAAACAATGCTAGAAGTGGTGTGTGCAAACGGCTGGGGGCAGTGACCATGCTCTGTGAGAGACAAAGGAATCAGACAGCATGGTCACTGCACAAAGCCGTGTGCAAACCAAACCAAAGCCAATGTTGCAAACCATACTTAAATCATGGATCAGATAACCATAACTTTCGTATAGTTATGCTACAGTTTCCATGTACGCAGACCTGTCCACTCGGAGTCATTTAATGCAGTCGACAAGAAGTGGGCAGTCCCTTGCTGAGGCATAAATGAACGTCCCTAAAAGGAGCTCGCAAATCTGCTGTGTCCATGAAAAGGTGTTTGCACCAATGGCCTTCCACCAACATCTGTATGCGTGAATACGCTCACTTGAGCACATTACAGCAAAATCGACACTGGGGGGACATCTGACAACATACATTTATAGAAATTTCCACAACACAATTTAGGTTAGGTTCTGTGAATTTGAAATTTTAGGCACCAATTCTCGGAGGAGCTGAAAGAAATACAGAAAATGCAAAACAGACCGAGCTCATGAAACTCACAGAACAGAAATTGGACTTTAATCACTAAAAGAGCCAAGCGGATCATCTGCTTTCCATGTACAGCTGTAATATTTGCAATGAAACAACAAAGACACTTGACGCTATTGGAGAATATACAGTATTACTGAATGAAGAACACAATTACTTAACGTAAGACACGTAAAAGTACAATAAACCACAGTGATCCATTAGAATGCAATCAGATCGTTAAGGGGTGCGTTAGGATTGGTTAATATGTATTACTGCACTCTACCGGACAGAGACTGCCTCCTACAAAAGCAGTGTTAAAGACATTCCATAGAAACAGGTTTAGTGTTAAGATGGGGGGGTAATGGTTACTCTGAGGAGCAGATGAAGTGACAAGATCTAGAAGAAGGGGGGAGAAGACCAGATCTTTCTGAGTTCAGGTAAACTTTCTGCGGGAATAAAAAAGGAAGTCAAACATTACATATAAACTTACTAGAAGTCCATCAGCGTGCTTGTCCTCGTTAGTTTGGTCCTTAAGAAAACAAATGTTAACATTGAGATCATGCAGGAAAAATTTAGGGCACATATAACAGCTGACCTGCCAGCGCAGTAAATATTGCGGATCGTTTATAAAAACTAAATACAAAAACACTAAAAAAGGGGTTTTCAAAAAGCATCCAGATTCTGGCGATCCATATTCTTTACTGCAGTGTCAAGGTATGGCAACTGCTTGCTATGAGAAATGCCTCGTACACACAACCGGTTTTCCCATCGGGAAAACTGCCATGTCAGCTTTTGGCCGGGAAAACTGGCCGTGTGTATGCTCCATCGCAGTTTTCCCGACAGGAAAACCACAGGGAAAAATGAGAACATGTTCTGTTTTTTTCCGCCGGGATCCCGGCGGTTTTTAAGCCTGCAATTTACCTATGGGAAAAACTGCGGTGGAGCATACACATGGCCGGGTTTCCCAACCAAAGCTCTCTTGGCAGTTTTCCTGCCGGGAAACTCGGTGATGTGTAGGGGGAAAAAGCTACCAAGCAGGTTCTCGGTTTTCTTGGCGGACTTTTTACCGCCGGGGAAAACCTGATCATGTGTACAAGTAGGGTTGCCACCTCATCCCTTTAAACCTGAACACATATGAATTACACAGGTTCTGAGGATAATTTAATGCAGACAAGGCACCAAGTGAGTTTAATTACCACCTTAATCAGCCTCAGAACATGTGTCATTAATATGTGTTCTGTTTTAAAGGGATGAGGTGGCAACCCTATGTACAAGTCAAAAGGCCATTCCTCCTCCTCCATACTAGTTTTTATAACAGATTTCAGAATTTTCTGTGCTGTGGCATGAATTTGAAAGTGTGTATCATACTGAAGGACTTTAATGGAAACCAATATTGACAGAAATACAAATGCTACATTTTTATCTGGTCCTGAAACTTCTAGAAGTCTGACCTCAATACTTTGAATCGTCTATCCAAGATAAGCATGTAGATCAGGAAGATAATACAAATTTAGAACTCTTTCAAGCTGAACTCCGGGCACAAAAAATGTAATTCAATATAACATTTTCCTACAGAGCCCCAAAGCATAAAAAAAAAACAACTATGTGCGCCCCCACTGACTTTTTAAACCCAGATATTACCTTGTAAAAGCAGCTGTGACATCGTCACTGTGCTGCAGCTAGCCTGCGCAGAGAGCAAAGCTGTAGGAGGGGCCCAGTAGGCTCCACCCACTACAGTCTGCCTGTGGGGGGCAGGGACAAGACCAGTCACCCTGCACACAGAGGGAGCAGAAGCGAGTGGTCTAATTACAAGAAACTCATACACAAAGTTTTACTTTGGATAAGTGCACAGATCTGGAAGGAATACACACAGCATGCAAAGATTCAAGGAAGAATATACCGGTACATGACTCTTGTATTTATTTCCTTATCCTGGGGCTCAGCCTTAACTGTATATTTGTTCCAGGTTTGTGACTCAGAAGTGATAAAAGGCATTGTTT